>NC_134867.1:14952020-15255050 GCF_049852395.1 Peromyscus maniculatus bairdii
AATCGCCGGGCGGTGGTGGCACACGCCTTTAATCCCAGCACTCGGGAGGCAGAGCCAGGCGGATCTCTGTGAGTTCAAGGCCAGCCTGGGCTACCAAGTGAGCTCCAGGAAAGGCGCAAAGCTACACAGAGAAACCCTGTCTCGAACACCCCACCCCCCAAAAAAGAAAGAAAGAATCAAGAGGGTCTTAGAACAACTCTACCCATTTCTCAAGAAGACTAATTTCAATAATTAGTATCAGCGAGAGTGTGTATGTGTAGAAGGGGAACTGTGTACTTCAACACCTATACCCCTCCTACACAAAACTAACAGATGAGAAAAGCATACCAAAACTGTCCTGACCCACTTATACCCCAATTAGCACAGACCACGCTTCACCAAAACTCTTCTTCTTACTGTGAACACAAAATGCCAGCTGTGAAGAAAGTGATACTGCTGGGTTTGCACACTTTAGTTGCCATAGAAACGGCAGAAATGGCAGAAGCCGGATGCCTCACATTTAAGTTATCAGCAATAAAATTAAACAGACAAAAATCAATGCTACAGGGTTTGTTTTAGTTAAATTCTACTGTAAAGGTAAGTCACAAAAATGTGCAATAGTAACAGGATTATACAGAGGCTATTCCTTAAACGTCTGTATTTCCATAGAATTTAGTAATTCTTAAGCCTACACTTAGGATCCTTTCCATGTACTCCCAATCTGCTTTTCCTTTTATAGGATCACTTATTTCACAGGGTTAAATTTACTTCAGTTAATTGGTGTCTCATAAATAGAACAGCAGAGAGATCTACAGCCATCCCACTACATCTGCTTTGCATTCCCACTTCAGCATAGTGGGCAATCTCACTATGACTCTTAACAGCACCAAAGACGAAAAACACAAACACAACTAGCCAGTCTTAAATAACAGGAACGAGGCAAGCGGAGGTGAAGTTGGGCTAGTTTCTACAACAATGGACAATGCTGGCCTAATATTAGTGGCTTCAACTATGCTTTCATTTCCATACAGTGTAGTACAATTCCCTTCCCATTTGCTACACAAGTACGATCCCAGGAGATTGGTTTCTGCACACTGTTCATTGTTCCCCTGAACAAATGAGATTCTGTGCTGTAGAACACATAACTACCAAGGAGGAAGCATGGTGCTTTCTTTTCTTGAATACACATAGTAGTCATTGGCAGATATTAGTCCACCATAATTATCTAAACCTTAAAACAACCTCACTAACTGGACAGTTGAGCATTTAAAAATATGCAAGACGGTGACTCATGCCAGTAATCCCAGCATTTGGGAAGTGGAGACAAGAGGATCCAATTTCAAAGTCTTCCTTGGTTTCTTAACAAGTTCAAGACCAGCCTGGGAAAGGAGAGCTAGTCTCAAAAAAAAAACCAAAAAAAACAAAAACAAACAAACAAACAAACAAAAAAAACCATACCTTTAATATCAGCACTTGGGAAGCAAAGGCAGATGTAATTATGAGTTCCAGGATAGCTAAGGCTACCTCAAGACAAAACCAACTAACCAACCAGAGGGAGAGGAGTTGGGCAGAGGATGGAGAAGAGAGGTGGGTGAGAAATGCCGAGAAACTGGTCAATGCAGCTAGTTTCCAGACATTACAGATGAGCGCCCTAGCACTCTCATGTCTACTGGAAGCTTCCATATACTAACTGGCTAAGGAACAAATACACAAATGAACTTAACCGACAATGGTTAGCACTCACAATCCACCCAGTTATGGGGTTAGGCATAAGTGTCTTTTGACAGGTGATGTCCCAATTTTAAAAGAAGTATCAGGAAATGAGTGAACACCCTAAAATATATCAAATTTATTTATGAATATGTTTTAAAAACTAGGATTTTATTCCAGGGTTCCAAAAATCACATGTACACTAATGACTCCCAAATCAAGACTGCTGGGTCTCTAATCTTCCATGTATCTTAGAAATATGTCAACTGTAGGTAAATCATTTCCACAAACATCACAAGCTCCATTCATCCTTGATGAGGTTTTCCTTCTCCCTAACAAAACTGTCTTCTCTGGGTACTCTCTCCTTGGTCAACAGAAGCAAAAGCCCGCCCTCGGTTCTGTCCTTTAGGCTGTAACCCCGGCCATTGCTCTCAGCTCTACCTCAGGCCCTACACATTTACTACCTCCTCCTCCTCCTCCTCCTCCTCCTCCTCCTCCTCCTCCTCCTCCTCCTCCTCCTCCTCCTCCTCCTCCTCCTCCTCCTCCTCCTCTTTATTCTGATCGGCTCGCCGCCTTGGACCTTCATGCTCTCTCACCAGTTGACTATGTCTCCTCCGAGGCCCTAAACAGATTTTCGAAGTGTGAGCAGTCTCTCTTAAGAACCTACCCAGCTCTGCCAGCGGGCGGTGGTGCACGCCTTTAATCCCAGCACTCTGTGAGTTCGAGGCCAGCCTGGTCTACAGAGTGAGTTCCAGGAAAGTCACCAAAACCACACAGAGAAACCCTGTCTCGAAAAACAAAACAAAAAACAAAAACAACAACAAACCCACAACCTACCCACTCAGGAAAGCCCACACTTACACAGAACAACTAGGATTCTCTGTCGCTGGTCTTCCTTGCTGCTCTGCCTTCTCTTCGTTCCAGCGACATCACCCAGTGGTATCCAGGTGGCCATTTCTCAGTCTACCATTTTATTCACACCATTTCTTCCGCCTAGAATGCTCCCAGACCCATCACCTTCACCGTATTAATGTCTACTTATTTTTAGTGTTCTAAGGCCCTCATCCCAACTAGGTAGGTTCTAATTCCGTGTTCTCAGTATTTTATACTTGAGTGTTCATGTTTATGTCCCCTGCAAACTGTCTCTCTCTGTCTCTGGGTGAGCATGTGAGAGTATGTGTGTGAAAACATGTATGCTATTGGAATGAGAGCACTGCTATTCGTGGCCAGCTAAGTGTTCTTCCAGTGGACTACAATCTTAGCCCCGGAGTTTCTTTAAAAGCATCTTTGATTTATGACTCCCTGTACATGAATTTCCCCCGCAATGGACCCACTGAGGGAAGAGGTTGTATTTTATTAACTTTTATATTCCCAAGTGCTCAATACAGTATCTAGTACATATTAGGAAGTCAAAGTAAGTTTACAAAGCAAGTTCTAAGTCTGTAAACAAGCACTTCCTCCATAGAAACCCAACGATAAAAATATTCAGGATGTTTGTTTGGTTTGGTTTTTGGAGACAGGGTTTCTCTGTGTAGCTCTGGTATCCTAGAACTCCCTCTGTAGACCAGGCTAGCCTCAAACTCACAGAGATCTATCTGCCTCTGCCTCTTGAGTGCTGGAATTAAAGGTGTACGCCACTACTGCCTGCCCCCCCCCCCAAAAAAAAAAATCCAGTTTTAAATGACGGTTCTATTCTGTAATGCCATTACTTTCATACTTTAGGTACATTGTAGGCTAAAAAGCCTTCTCTATTTAGAGAACCTAGCCACTATTTAAAATGTTATCTGTAAGTGAGAAAGTCTTCACAATAAAGTTTCATGTTTGTAGTCAGATGTAAGCTATTTGTGAATTAGAAGCAACCTGTAATACCTAGTACATGATGCGTTTCGTTTTACTGTAAGCCAGGCTGGTAGTATCTGCAATATAACAGTTATGTTAATCCAACTCTGGTGCTCACAGTAAACAATGCCTGCCCACCTGGCACTGCCAACAGTTAACAATGCACTCCTCTGTCTGCTTTTGGAAGGGTTTATAGGCCTGAACAGCGAAGATAAGGCTTTCTTTTCCCTAACAAGAACCAATAAAAAGCAACCATTATGAAAAGCCCCATGCAAAACAAACACATGTATCTGGAGGGCTATTTCCCTAACTCGCTTCAAGGTCAAAAGGAGGAACTAATCGAACTCGACTTCACATTGCTGGCAGCAGCAGGCACAGCAGAGCACAGGCGTCCAGGTCAGCATTGAGAAGTACCAAGTACACCTCACAGAGGCCGCAGGCACAAGATGCAGTCTTCTATACATCGACGTCGACGACACTCATCCAAACAAAACTAACTTAATTCAACAGCGTCCCTGACTGGGTTTTCAGTTCAGCTATGGCCTTCCAAGTCCAAAGGCTCCCATCCGCGGCCCTCCATTCTTCCTGTTCTGTTTACATTTTTATGTGCGTTTATATTTACTCTTATACTAGAAAGGAAGAGCATCAGGGGGTAAAAATGATCAAACTGAGCTCTCTTGCTCTGCGGATGAAGAATCTGAGGCCCAGAGTGAAAAAAGTTGACTTCCTCCAACTGCACTCTCCACAGAAAATGGCAGGCCCAAGTGAGAGGACAAAGCTCCCAAAGACACGCCGCAGGCCGCAGGCCAGGGCTTGAAAGCAGGAGCCCCTGGAGAACTTATGGTATACTGATTTTTGCCCCTCACCTCTGGAAGTGTGCTCAGAGGAAGGTATGTCCCACAAAATAACCACCATATATAACCTGGTGAAAAGAAAACACCGTCCTTACATCCTAAAGATGAGACCTTGGGTGATGCCATGGTGGGGATTGCCTGGATAACCTTTTATCACAAATTCAATTTGTAATTCAAAGGATATATCATTATATATAATAATAGAAACAATTTAATAAGATAGCACGACTGAATGGATTTTTCAGTCTTAACTACAGCTCTCAAAGTCTTAACGCTCCTGTCTGTGGCCATTGGTTTTGATTGATTTATAATGATTTTTGTTTTTGTGTCTGTCTGTGTCCTTTGTGTGTGTGTGCATGCACACATGCATTTTCACACATGCATTCCACCCAGAGAAGGCCCCCGTCCCATCTTAGGTAGGGTTTCTATGGCCTTAATAAAACACCATGGCTAACAACTTAGGGAAGAGGGTTTACTTCGTCTTGTACCTCTCAGGCTCCGTCAGTGCTAGTTCCCTTCAGCCTGCTCAGCCTGCTTTCCCAGGGCACCCAGGACCACCTGCCCAGAGGTGACCCTGCCCTGGTTAGGAAAAGGCCCAGCAGACTTGCCTGCAGCATGGTGGGCCTTAGGAGTCGTGCTCTCAGTGGAGGCCCTCCTCTCAGATGGCGGTAGCTGGTGTCAAGATGGCAGAACAAGCCAGTCCTGTCACATACCCGCTTCCCTCTGTAGCTGGCTGGCTGACGCGGCCCCCACCCCCATCCTCCCGCATTCTCCCTCTTTCTGTGGGCTTCTCTGTGTAGACCAGGCTGTCCTGGGACTCAGAGCTCCACCCGCCTCTGTGGTTGCCCAGCTCACTCTCACTCTTAAGGAAGGCCCTCTCCAGGGACTGCTCCTTCCCTTCAAGGCCCGCCATGTTGAGAAGTCCTTTCAGGCTAACAAACTGAATTCCTCAGGGATTAGAATAGGGATCAGCCTCCTCTGCAGAGGACGCTGCAGCTCTTGTTTATCAGAATAAGTTCTAGTTTTGTCTGCTGCTGTAACAAATGACCCCACAAAAGCAGCAGGAAAGAAAGGGTCTGTGTGTCTTTCTACTCCGGGTTCCAGCCCATCGTCGTCAGGAGGTCGGTGCAGGAACTCACTGCACAGCTAAGACCAGAGAGAAGAACGCAGCCTTGACTGCGGGCTGCTTCGTTAGCTTCCTTCACTACTCAAGTTCAGGGCCCTGACCCTCTTACACTGTGTAAGCGAATGTGTAAAACCAACCATCAGGAGCGGTTAAGTCCTATCGGACAAATTCTGCCTGCTGCGGTGACTCTCCTCACGCAGAAGTGTAGCTTAATGAATCAAATGAACATAGAAAGTCATTGGACTAGCACAGCGTTCTTGCCTCCAGAGCATCTCAATACTATCTCATTTAAGAGGGAAAATGAGCTCTCCAAAGCACTTCCATTATGACATTAGTTATCTAAGATTGTTTTTTTAACTTCATATTTTAAATGTTAAAGTCTTGGCAAAAATAATTGTACTATTCAAATACAAGCTACAGGAACTACAGGCTAAGTTTTTAAATCTTGTGAAGAACCAGGAAGGATGATTCACACACTTCTACCTGGTCTCTGCTTTACGCAGACAGGCTAGAAAAAGCATCAGGATGAAGGAACTGTGTGAGGAAGGTACGCTTGGAGTGTTGATGCATGGACTGTCCAGGGGCACCTACTGTCCAGAGGGCGACTGGGAGGAATTCAGAGCCCTCAGTATGAAGGCAGGTAGTCAAGCATATAAGTTACCATTACCTACATGTTACAGGGAAGGAAACAGAGGCTTAATGGCCATCTGAGACACTTTTTATTATAGTTTTTTGAAAAGATAGATTTATTTTTATTTTATTTGTATGCATGTGTTTGCCTATATGTGTACACCACAGGTGTGTGGAGCCCAAGGAGCAGCCCCATGGGTCCTCTGCAAGTGCAGCAAATCCACTCCACTTACCCTCCGAGCCGCCTCTCCAGCCCTCCTTACACTCTTAAACAAACAAACATTCAACTCACTAACATGAAAACACAACTATTCAAAATGCAAGTTAACTTTTGGGGTGGGACTTCCACAAACACTCTCTAAAGAGAAGAGCTAGGCCAGGCCCGAGCTCATTCCCATCTTTACTCCATGAAGAACTAGTTCTTAGCAGGGGCCAGGTTCTGGGGTAGGAGAGTGGAAAGGACAGTCTAGCTGGTCGTTCAGCTTCCGCCACTGACCCGGTAGCAATGCTCTGAAACTGAAGATCGGTAAATCCACGGAGGGAGCACCACATTAGCCAGCACACACACACTTCTGTCTCTGCTGAGGAGTAACGAGAAGGGTCATGGGCTTTGCAGAGATCCCATTCTAGTGACTTAAGCACAGACAATAGCCAGAGCCCGGACAGAATCACTGAGATCTGAAGCCTGCGCTAAGAAGTTCACACTGCAGGAAGACTACCAAGTGCATGCTGGCATTCCTCCCACTCCACAACAGCAACCCCAGAAACTTGAGTCATCCTGTAATTCATCATCTCACTCTGCGCTCCATCCTGCTGTAAAATTAAAATACAGCTTTCTCTCAAACTGTTTACAGGTCTCCAATATTTATAGACTTATGTCTCTCCTTCACTGTCTCTCAGCCAAGATAAATACGTTCAGCTCTTTCTCCTTTCCTTTTAAAGTCAATTCCTTAATTCAAATCATCTTTTTGGTGGCTTTAAAATTCTCTGCTTTTGTATTACATTCTAGGATCCAAATCACACGACTGAAATATAGTTCCAGACAGGAAAACAAACACAGAAAACAACAACAAAAACACCAATTTAGTCACTCTCAATTTCCTTTGTTATATCATCAAGTTGCAAGTTTATATTTGTCTAATACTATACCTGCATGAGTTTTCCAGGTCTGTCACATGAACTAATCATTTAGAGACAATGAATACACAGAAACAGTTGTGACGTAACAAATGGTGTAAAGAACAGGAAATAAAGCAGTGAAAAGCCTCCCAGCACCTCAAACAGTAGCCCTGTTCTTCAGCTCACTAAAAGAAATTGCAAACATCTCCATCTCCTTTTAATAATATATTCCTATTTTATATACTTTACATTTTTCTATTGATAACAATGTGTATGTATAGGTTGAACAATCCATTCCTGAAAATACTTGGGCAAAAGCAAGAGTACGGTACAGAGAGCTATCAAGATCCCAGTCAATGGGAGGGACAGGTAGACTGTCCCCGATTTCCTTAGTTACTTAGGAATGGCGGAAAGATACAGTAACTGTGTGGGAACAATATAAGCAAGCCTAAGATGGTTCAGAACCTCTCTCAGAATATATGTGAACGCTATTCTCACCCTAGGAGAAAGGCTTTTGTAATGAGTGGGGAATCCACTCTTTGGCTCACAAAGATTCAGGATCTTAAAACAAATAAACCCACAAATACTAGAACCTGATATTTAGGGCCTGCCTCAGTCAAGCTGCAATCCAAATCTTTTTTATCCTATTTTATACTACACCCAATTATTCCTGTTTGAGCCAGGCACAACCTTTGTCCTTTCTGAGATAACACAAGGGCCTTCTCATCTTAAAATTTCGTTTGTTCGTTTGTTTGTTTGTTTTTCAAGACAGGGTTTCTCTGTGTAGCTTTGAGCCTTTCCTGGATCTCACTCTGTAGACCAGGCTGGCCTCGAACTCACAGAGATCCGCCTGCCTCTGCCTCCAGAGGGCTGGGATCAAAGGCATGCGCCACCACCGCCCGGCTTTCATCTTAGAATTTTTATAACCAACATTTCTACTGATTACTTTTGCTAACCAAGTCTCTAAATTCCTTATCAAGGTTCAACTGCTCCCTGAAATATCACCTTATTTATTCCCCACCGAACTCCAATAGTAATTCCTCTTAGCTTAACTAAACAGCATTGCGCCTGCACCTCTGAAGGACCTCCAGTCTCATCCTCCCTAACTTGTGATTGGTGGTCTCATGTCATGTGGCTTATCGTAGCCTACAGCCTTCTTCAGAGGGTCTCTGATGCAGTCACAGCTGCATCATTCCCGTTTCCCCTTATTTTACACTGACACAAAAATAATTCATTGAGAACAGTGTTTCAAATACTTGGTTACAAAAATGCAATAATCAGCATTATAGAATTTCTACATTTACTGTATACAACAAGGATCATAACCCTGCCCTCTCAGAAAGTTATAATCGGGGAGAAGATCTAAAACCTTCTCAACCTTCCTAATGCTGCGACCCTTTAATATAGTTCCTCGTGTGGTGGTGACCCCCAATCATAAAATTATTTTCATTGCTACTTTATAATTGTAATTTTGCTACTGTTATGAATCCTAGGTATCTGCGTTTTCCTGTGGTCTTAAGCATTCCCTATGAAAGAGTTGTCGATTCACAGATTGAGAACTGATGATCTAAGACATCTATAAGAGACTAACAAATACCATAAGAGAATAAAAATGAAATATAACAGGAATGAAAAACAATGAAAGATTATTTCATTTCAAAGTTGAGATGGATTATGAAGGTATGCTTTAAATGTTTATATTTATCATGGTCTATTGGTGTCTTTCTGCATGTAAATCTGTGCACCAGGTGCATGCCTGGTGCTTGTAGTGGCCAGAAGACAGCATAAGATCCCTGGGAACTGGAGTTATAGTCAGCTGTGAGCTGCCATATGGGTGCTGGAATCAAAGCTAGGCCCTTGGCAAGAGCAGCCAGTGTTTAACTGCTGAGCCTTCTCCAGCCCCGAGCTTTGGCATTTGTGCTGAGCCTTGAAAGACAAGTACATTTAAGTATGTAGAGACAAAGAATAATAAGACAAGGAAATGCGAGCCGTTAAGACAAGAAACCTCAGGATGATACAGGAACAACCATTAGTAAAAGGCATGCAGAAAGGAAGGGGGTGTATGTAGAGAAAACATCTGAAGTCATTAGAACTATATCCATAAGATCCTGAAAACCAAATAGGAAACTTAAACTTACTTTTTCTATAAGATTATATTCCACAGTTCCTGAGAGGCTAATAAATGGACTGGGAGGGAAAAGACTGTTAAAGGAGACAAATGCAGAGGCCAGTTAGCAGCATGGCAAAAGGGAAACATAATTCATTAGGGCCTGAGCAAGGAAGGAGGCCCAGGGGATAAAAACGGACGAGTAGAAAAGGTATTATAGATACACCCTGTCACGCTCTGGATGTGAACTACAAAGAAGGTCTGTGTAAAGAGAAGAGATGTTTCTCTGCCAGGAAGAGGCTGCTGCCATAACCAGGGGAGAAGATACCAAAGGATAGCAAACTTAACAGGAAAAACTGAGTCATAGTCATACTGAATAGTACCAGTAGGCATTCAGATCACAGTATCACAAATAAACCACGATAACATCTTCTACTTAGAACAAGGAACTTTGTAAAACAAGAGAAAAACATTCAATCCTGAATAAAAGATTCTCACTAATGATTCAAATGTGACTGGAACCTTAAAAGTACAAAATCTAAATGCTATCTACGAACCATTCCAAAGCATTCTCAAGTACCGATGAACCATTTTAAAACCTGGTGACTCAATGGTAAATACAAAACTGGAAATCTACAAGACTTAAAGATCCTTAGATTCTTTAAAAATGCTAAATGAATGAATGAATGACTTGTGGTCACAATGTCACAATAAGAGCCAGTCAAGGCAGACTCCAGGTCTGACTGA
Organism: Peromyscus maniculatus bairdii; assembly: GCF_049852395.1. Classification (NCBI taxonomy): domain Eukaryota; kingdom Metazoa; phylum Chordata; class Mammalia; order Rodentia; family Cricetidae; genus Peromyscus; species Peromyscus maniculatus. The sequence goes on from NC_134867.1 coordinate 14,962,132, forward strand.
AAAGGTGCCAAAGGTACTAACTACATCTCTTTATGCATTTCTTCTCTTCTGTAGCAAATAATTCTCCTCAGTAAATAAAGCTGGAATCTACCTTGACTAACCCCTATCATTTCTGGATCTAAAAATCTGAAAAAAACCTAAACAAATAAATTATTATGAAATCGTGGGGGAGAACAGCACCTCCAATGACAAAGTCATGAGGATTACAGCTGTCCTATGCCTTATAGTCTTAATAAAAAAATTAATTATCATGCTGGGCAGTGGTGGTGCACGCCTTTAATCCCAGCACTCGGGAGGCAGAAGCAGGCAGATCTCTGTGAGTTCGAGGCCAGCCTGGTCTACAAAGAGAGTTCCAGGAAAGGCACAAAGCTACACAGAGAAACCCTATCTTGAAAAAACAAAACAAAAAAAACCCAAAATAATAATAATAATAATCATCTAAGCTGAAAAGGAAGAGAAGTACTTCACATATAATTTGGTTGTTAACAAATGTTTGTTATATATACTGAATAAAATATATGACCAAACATTTGCATTGTGGCTAATTTGCCTAATAAGTATGTTCTAGTTATTAAATGCATTTATCCATTTATTTACTATTAAGTAATGTTGGTAATAACATTATTTCACCAGACATAACATCATTATTTCAGCTTAGGTCTTAAGGGAACAAAAAATGAGAAGTCAACTTTCATTAGAGTTTTTATATAAAGACAAATTGAAGGGAAATGCACTAGCTTTACCTATTAACTGAACATTAAAATTATATGTTACTGATCATTTGTTAAAAATCACACTGACATTTCATGGCTATGCACTGATATTATGCACTGCATAATAACAGACACCAGATGTTTCAAGATGATCTTGTTTGGCTGGTTCTTGATTATTTGAGACATTTGCTATGTAGCCCAGGCTGGCTGCAAACTTACGCTCTTCCATCTGAGTATTGGGATCATAGGTGTGCACTACTGCACTCAGCAAAGGGTAAATGGAGAGAAGGAGAGAGCCGGTGTGGGGGTAGGGAGAGGGAGAGAGAAGAGGGGAGGGAGGGACTGAGGGGTGGGGGGAAGACCGTTTTACTCTTGGCCTAGGCTGTCCTTGAACTCATAGCAATCCTCCTACCTCAGCTTCCCAAGTGCTGACATCACAGACAGCAGCCACCACCACATCAGCTTCTAGTCTTTTGATTATCGGTTATAGGTGAGTTTTTATCTCTCCTCTGGTATGTATTTATAAATTTTTCTTAGCTAACGTTCTATTATAATGGTACCAAGAAGCACGATTTTGTTACAGGAGAAGGAAACAACATACTGATGAATTAAAAACACTTACCAGGTCTCTGTGAAGCACCCAGTTTGCATGGAGGTAATGGATACCATCGAGAATCTGGTAAAGCAGTGATTTAACCATAGATCTTGGTAACTGCATGGGCTTTTTATTTGCTTTTGATGCACGGTGAAACTTAATAATATGCTAAAAATTAGAAAATAAAACATACTGTAATAATATAGTCTGCTCATATCTCTGCCAAAGGGGGAATAACAATCAAAATTGAAAGAATTGCTCTGTACTTTACAATTAACTTTTAAATTAATGATATAAAAATTTCTGAATAATAAGGTTGTCCAAAAAATGTATTTGGGGATGAATATGACCATGTTAATGTGGGTCTATACTGATCAAATCTCATGAAAACACTGAAATTTTCACTAAATAGCCTCAAAAGGTAAAAAGAATTGATACTTAAATGCCAGTCTAAGAACAGTATTGGTAATATTCTATGTGGATGGGAGAAAGAATGGCAACTGTAAACCCTGGCTGTCACATAAATAGTTAGTACTTAGTAGAGTTGGATAACATCACTGACACTGGATATATCTGAATTACTTGGAAAGTACTACCTCCTTGAGCCACAAAACAATGTGATGTGTTCCTAGAATTTAATATTATATAGGAGAGAATACTAGAAAGAACAGAGAAAAGGGAGAGAAGAAATTGGAGAATTTTAACAACGTGAAGCAGTCATTGTTAGGTCTCCAGCCTAGGACAGCCGTTTGCCAAACAACTGAGGTGTCAATAAGCAGACCATCATCTTCACCTCACATGTTAAATGTGGATTATAAAGCACTATAGTGCACGGGAGGAAAATGCTACAGCCTCCTCTAACTCCCACCCCATGTCTGTACTCAAACCCCAGCCAGGTCCCATGAAAACAGCCACTGTTCCTAAGTGCTGAGCCACAGCGTCAGCCCCACACTTAACGTGAACTTTGTAGAAATAAAGGGGTTATGATAAATGGGGAAAACGCTTTTGTTTTGAGCTAGGTCCTCCAGTAGCCTTGGATAACGTCAAACTCATGTACTCAAGGATGACCGTCAACTCCTGATTCTCCTGTTTCCACCTCTTAAGGGCTTGGATTACAGGTGTGCATTACCATGATGAGCAAAATGACATTTAAACATTTTATTTATGCAGTGTGTGTGTGTGTGTGTGTGTGTGTGTGTGTGTGTGTGTGTGTGTGTGTGAGGTCAGAAGGTAACTCACAGGAATGGGTTCTCCCAGTCCACCATGTGGGGCCTGGGGAAATCAGTCTCAGGTCTTTGTTTGATGGCAGGTACGTTTTACCGACAGAGTCATCCACCCTGCCAAAACCATGTAATTTTTATTAAGAAAAACACTGGAAGTGCTTATCAACAGCTCTGTAATAGCATGGACTTTCAAAGGTCATTCAAGACCCTATAAGCCTGTCCAAGTTGTTCTTAGGAAGATTTTTTTGATTTATGTAGAAGGCACACAATAACATACTGAACTAAATTTATCCGTAATTTAACTGTCACGTTTTAATTTTTTTTGGCAGTTTTAGACACAAAATGTTTAAAATGCTCTGGTTCTTTTATGTATTGATAAGGCATTCTAAAAACTATATGCATAGTTTTATTTGGTAGACCCAGTTTTAAATACCAAGATATGGTAAGAGATCAACTTTAACTTAAAAACTAGTCACAAGCATATCCTTGATCAAATTTGAGTCCTGGGTACGTCACAAAAAGGAGCAGTTTTCACTGTGCTTATCACCAAACTGCCATTAACTGCCTACACAGAACTAGTCTCTTATTCTAGGAAAACTTCCTCAAGGGAAACTTCTGGGTACAACAGAGATTGCCATTTTAAAATCAACATTTACTGTGGTTGCTTTGAGCTGTAATGGACAGTGCGCTTTCTTTTCTGTGCATTAGTAGTACATATTGACTGCATACATGTCCCCTACCTAGATCAAATAATCCTTTGGACAGAGCGACTTTAAACTTACCCACAGGTCATGTTCTGCATAGTCAAACAGCAGCCACACCTTCCTGTCGCTGTGCGAAAGGAACACCTTCTGCAATGCGATCACGTTAGGGTGCTTCAGTTCTCTCAAAAGCTGAAGGCAAGAGAAAGAGAGAGGTCACTACTCATTAGCAAAGAGGGGCTCAGAAGGGAATTCTGCTCACACTTGAACAGGATTTTTTCCTATTTGAAACAAGGTCTTACAAGGCCCAGGCCACCCTTGAGCTCACAATCCCTATGCACCACCATGTCTAGCTTTCAAATGAACTCTTCACATTTTAGAAGAGCCAGAGGAGCAGCATGAAGGGGAAATAGCTCTCCAATACCATTCCTGGAGAAACTGTCAGCACCTTTCTGAGCCTCCTCTACAACGTGCACGTGTGCGCAAGTGTGTTAAACGGGACTGTTTGTTTGTTCTTTTCGAGACAGGGTTTCTCTGTGTAGTTTCGGTGCCTGTCCAGGATCTCGCTCTGTAGATCAGGCTGACCTCAAACTCACAGAGATCCGCCTGCCTCTGCCTCCCAAGTGCTGGGATTGAAGGTGTGCACCACCACCGCCTGGCTAGGACCATTTTCAATGATGCAGTTTCACTGGGTTTGGGAAGGTAGTTCTTGTGAATAAAGTGCTTGTACTCCAAGTACAAGGACCTGAGATTCAATTCCTAGAATCCACATTTTTAAAAAAAGTCAGCCATGGTAACAGCGTAGAGACAGATGGATGGTGGGGTGGGGGGCAACCTGGGGGATGGGTTCCTCACTGGCCAGCCAGCCTGGCCTACTTATCGAGTTCTAGGTCACTGAGAGACCTCATCTCAAAATAACAACAAAAGAAAGGACTGAGTAATGATACCTGAGGCTGCTCTCTGACTTTAACATACACACACATGCATGTACACATGTACACATGTATGTGTACACACACACACACACACACACACACACACACACACTCAACTCCCCTCCCAAAAAAGGAACTATATTTAGTCCATGTGTATTTTCTTTATTAAAAGACTATCTTCTTCAGAAACAGAAATCACATGGTCAATTTATATCCACCCTAGCACAGTATCAGAGTTCAATATATGTTCCACAAAAAAGAGGCAAGAAAACTTAAAATCGCTACATTTATGCACTCTAGCGTCTATGGGACATAGCAGGCCTGGCAAGTCTTGTGTGCACTGATAAAGACTGGAGGTGATAAGTGCCTGGAGTCTGGATCCCAAACGTCTCTTAAAGTCCTCCACGCTAAAGGCTTAGTTCCCAGCCCGTGTTGATATCGGGAAGTAGTGGAATCTTTAGGACACACACCGCAGTGGGAGGAAGTAGGACTGTTGGAGCTCTGCCCTTGAAGAAGGTACTGGACCTCTGGGCCCTCTCTACTCAGCTTACACCCTGAGTATTAACAGACCTCTGCTGCCACACGCTCTGGCGATGAGGTACCATGCCATCACAAGCCCTAGGCTAAGAAGCCATGGCCTGAATCTCTGAAACAATAACCACAATAACCTTTGCCATAGGAATGTGATCATCTCATGGATCAGCCACATCGACAGCAAGTTGACTCACACAGCAGAGGTTCTGTACGTCAGAAAGAACAGCCTTCACAGTGTGCAAGCTTCACACTCCACCCTCACAAGGAAGGGGACAGACCAACTCATCAAATGACAACTCAGCACCTGCACATCACAGGCAACAGCTTGGTAACAGACATCATAACAATGACATGAACTCAAGGTAAAAGCCTTGTAAAGATGCCTGCCTCCCGCCACCCAACCAGGGTTCGGAATTAATAAGCACAGAGAAGCACACTTCATGCTCTGTTTTTTAGGACAGGAGCTCACTAGGCATGCTGACATAGTCCTGTAATCATAGGTCTACTCAGGAGGTTGATGCAGGAGGATTTCAAGTTCAAGGCCCGCTTAGGCTACAAAGTGAATTCAAGGCCTGGGCAATTTAGTGAGACCCCATCTCAAAACAAAAAGCACAGGTCAGTGGTAAGATGCTTCCCTAGCAAGTATGAGACCATGAGTGCACACACACACACACACACACACACACACGCACGCACGCACGCACGCACACACGCATGCACACACACACACGCGCGCACACACATACACACACAAACAACCTAATTATGTCAGCCCAGGCTATGTTTGAACTTGTGATCCTCCTGCTTCAACCTCCCAAGTGCTGGTGTCACTAATGGAGAGATGGCTCAGCAGTTAAGAGCACTGGCTACTCTTCTAAAAGACCGGAGTTCAATTCCCAGCACCCACATAGCAGGTCTGAAATTCCAGTTCCAGGGGGATCTGATGCTTTCTTCTGGCCCTTGCAGGCACTACATGCATGTGGTACTCAGACATACATGCAGGCAAAACACTCATACACATAAAAAAGCTAAAAAATGAAAACTGAAAAACCAACCAACCACTTAACTAGTAAGCAGTTTTCATGTCTGTTAATGTAAAGTTCAATTCTATGATACACCCTTATTTGAAGACCAAGGAAGGCTAACACTCCTTCTCCCTCGGGTGGGAGGTAAGAAGAGCAGGTGTTCAGCTAACAGTGTCTACCTTCGATGATACCGGCTCAAGGAGCACTGCCTTTTGCTTTAGAGGATGAATTAGTCCTATGTTCCTAGCCAAATAACGTTGTCCTCCCCACCCCCACCGGTTCTGAAGTTAATGGAAAGTCGGTCACTGTGAAAGAAAGGTACCACACTGGGACAGGTTTCTGCACATGCGCACGGATGGGCTCCTGAGCCAGGGATGGAGCCCAGTGAAGGGTACAATGACTTTCAAACTCAGCCGGCTGAATCATCTGCACTAGGCCTGTTTGTATTGGTGTAGTTTATTCTGTTAACTGTTTGTAACTGCCTCCCTATTAACCATGAACTTCTCAAAGGCCGATTTTAATTTCCTCTGTGTCCCTGGGGAATGACACAAAACCAGGCACACGGAGGAGTTTGCAGGGGTTTGTTTTGGTGGTCTCCTCTACTTTAGGGAATTTAAATAACGCTTATGCAAATTACTTACGAGGTGTGCCCTTGTCCACCTCTCTCCCCTAAGCAGTCTCTCTACTTGAGTGTCTGATGACTAACACTGAGGTGGTGATCTCTGTTTTCCCTGCCTTCAACTCCATCTGCTCCTTTCAGAAAACAGCAAAGGCAATTACTGGGGGGGGGGGGGGGGGGACACTTACTTTAGTCTCAAACATCACTTCCTAAGACAGTCTTCCCTGACCTTCCATTGCGATTTTTTTAAGTTATTTATGGCTTGCCATTTTCTATCGACAGCAAAGCTTTCATTGGTTTATGTCCCTAGTGCTCGAAACGGCAGCTATGACACGATTAAGCACTCAATGACATCTGCCCAATGACTTACATCTATGGAGCCTACCTGGTTCTTCTTCATGAGAACAGTCAATAGCCTTGTAAGACGTCGTTTTCTCCTGACAAACTATCTTCTATCAGGAAGTCTGTTTGAGTGATTTTTTTAGTTAATATGCACTCCACTAGAAAAGTAACATGGATGTGCTTGTGGACACCAGAAGTCACCATATACGGTGTCTCCTCAGTTGTCTCTGCTTTGACTTCTAGGCAAGCGTCTCTCACTGAAAGCACATCACCTCGGCTGACCAGCCAGCAAGCTCCAAAGAGCTGCATGTCTCTGCCTCCAGCACATGCCCGGCACCCAGGCTTTTCAGTGGGCACCAGGGCTGCAAACTCAGAGCCTCACACTTGAGAGGTTGGCAGTTATCAACTCAGTCACCCCATCAGCTCTCCAGCTATTTTTAAGGTCAGTTTACAAACGAAACCCTAGGTCCTAGATCAACATCACACAGAAAGCGTATTGCCACTCTGACTTTGCAACAAGCAACACAAAGTTACATCTACCTACCCTTACCTACAGACCCCAGCAAACAGAACAGCAAAAACAACCTCAGTGCTCAATGATAACAAAATTGACAAGTATGGTATAGCCACACATTATAGCTTCAGATATATACACTGAAGGGTTTTTAAAGATTTTTTAAAATTATGTGTGTTTGGGGGGGGTATGTGCACATGTCTAAGGAGACAAGAGTCATCAGATCCCCTGAAGCTGGTCTTACAGGCAGCTGTGAGCCACCTGATGTGGGTGCTAGGAATCTGACTAATGTCCTCTGGAATAGCAGTGTATGCTCTTAACCACTGAGCTGTATCTCCAGCCCCATTACAAGGCTTTCTTTCATGAGACTTATTGCTATAATGTTGTAATGCAAACATCTATAAAAATGATTTTTTTATAAAATAAACTATCTAGCAAAGTATTATTGGTACTTGTTTAATGGTGTGAGATGACAATCACATTTCTTTTTGTTCAACAAATATTTGTTCCACGTGATCTCATGCAACTACAAATATGCATTAGATCCATTTAAACAGCAGTTAAGTAGACGATGACTTTCCCATGACACACACTGAATGCTAACCTCCGTGCTAGATACTCAGTGTGCTAACCCGATAGCAACGCACCCTTGTGAAGAATGTTCAATGGACACTGATTTTATTCCAGACACGTGAGTAATTATTAAAAGGATCCGCTTTTCATTGTCCTAAACACATAAAAAAAAGTCTAAGAGCTCTAAACATTTTCTCTAAAGCACTATATAAGAGATCTACTAACCTTGGGATTCTTTACCAAGCTAAAGATTCCAGCATGCATTTCTATTTTCACCCACACTCTTTCATGTGGTCTATAACGCTCCCCATTTCTATTTTTACCCACAATGCCTTCTGTGTTGTCTGTAACGCTCCCTTGGGTTCCAGACTGTTTTTAAAAGGGATTCTAAAATCCTTATACTCCAATAACTTACTTTTCCCAAAATAAATCCAATTTTCTATTCTTGTTTGATTTCTTTAAAATAATAATATGACTCACAGGGTTCAATCAAACTTTCTCTTGGGTAAAAAACATTGCCAATGACTCTATTTTAGAAAGTACTGAGTAAATCAGTGCTTAAAACAACATAATAAATGAAGCAATGAATTTTATAGTAAATTAGGAGAACTGCCCAATTTCACTGGGGAGTGATCCTAAAAACCATCACTAATAATTAGCATTTGAAACTTGACACTTTCACACCTTTGACAGGCCTTTTGGAAGCTAGTATTTCAAAAGCATATTAGGTGCATTATAACCCTCCAGCAGGTGGCACTCATATTATGAAAGGGGTTTAATAAGCACAGTAACCCAACTATGGCTCTAGGTTCCTCTAAATTTTCATGTGTGCACACACCCAACACACACACACACACACACACACACACACACACACACACACACACACACACACACACACACTTCAGTAGCAATGCTTAGGTACCAGTCATAAGCTCCAAAAGGTCAGTGTTCTCCATGGCTACTTGTTCCAATACAACAACACACAGAAAGCAAAAAAATACAAGTGCGTCCTGATTCACTACAGTATAACACAACGAAAGTTACTTAACTCTTAGTCTTGTGGAAGATTAAAGTTATCTACTCACAAAATAATTTTGGTAAGGAATGCATATAGAGTGATTAAGTATATAACTCAAAGCTTATAACACATCAAACTCTTGACAATTATGTTATTACTCGTAACTACCATTACTTGCAAGAACATTAATACAAAACAAGAATGCAATGATCTATGTAGAGTGTATAGCACAAGATAAATTCTTGATAAACAGTAGCTGTGATTGTATTAACTTTAAAAGAAACTAACCACTACATTTCCTGGCTAAGTGTACCTAGCACCCACCTCTCCCCTCAAAGAAGCCTGTCTTTATACCAAATGGAGACCCTCACAGAAAACCACAAATGGACACTATGCAGAGATCAACAGAACATGGAGAGTCCCGCCAGACAGAACTACACCACAGCTCATGCATCTGAGGCTCGGGAACGCTGCAGAAAGGGGCAGAAAGATATAAGAGCCAGAGCACCAGGAAGTCCTCTGTCAAACCGTCTCCCCTAGAAACGGCTGCACAAACAAGATCTCAAAGTGGCATACAACAGGCATTTTAACCTGGAAGGGGGGAATTCGTGGGGTCCACCTCTAGACAAAAAACAGGCAACGACTGACTGCTGGGAGAAGGAGAATTAGCCTGTCCCAGAAATGAGTCCCCTTACTGGTTTTCCAATGAAGAGTGGTCAGCCCTGAAACCATACACACACAAACAACAAAAGTGGACTCCGAGGTTATATTTATATATATTTGGGGGGGGGTGTACAATAATAATAATCAAAGAAAAGGAGGCTTCCAATTTGGGGGTGGGCATGAGAGAAGTTGGAAGGAGGGTACCTAGGAGGAGCTGGAGGGGGGCCGTGATAGACAAATGGCATAGCACTGCCTCACAGAGTACCTGACACACTCCTTTAATAGATTCTATCACAGTAGTGTGGGTATAGGAAAGCTATTTATCTTTCTACACAATAAACAATTCGGTTTCTCTTTCTCTCTGACTTCAAGTCCTGCACATATTTGCTGAGCAAGATCTAAGTCAAGTGAGATCTAAAATAAGTAGGTTTACATCTCCCTCACTGTGATAGGACAGATGTTTATTTAAGCATAAGTAATGCCAGGTGGTGGTGCACGCCTTTAATCCCAGCACTCAGGAGGCAGAGGCAGGCAGATCTCTGTGAGTTCGAGGCCAGCCTGGTCTATAGAGTGAGTTCTAGGAAAGGTGCAAAGCTACACAGAGAAATCTTGTTTCGGGGGCGGGGGGGAACCCAAAAACAAACAACAAAAAAAACATAAGTAAGGTTTCATGCAACATATTACATTTGAGAATATTGAAAATACCTGTTACAAATCAATGGTACTGTGAATATACAAAGTTAAAATATGAAAAATAAAATGGATACCCCAAAAATTGAATTTGCCTGGTAAAATCCTCTAATTTTCAGGCACATTTAATTCATCCCTCACCTCCACCCCCCTCACCCTCCACCCCTGCCTTTTTCTAAATCTAAATGGCTAGGTGCCACTTCAAACACTATAGGAAATTATAATACTATTTAAAAATTATATTTAAGGGTTTGGATTAATAACTAACCACTGAACTACCAATACAAATGACTAAATGTCTTTTAGATCACTATGCTTCACACAGTAAAATCAGACTCAAATTAATCAATCATGCATCCATCATTCCAAAGCACATCACAGACATTTTAACAAAAGTAACAAGGAATGCAATAAATGCTGTGAACTAAATACAGTACAGGAAATAACTACTGCATTGTCTCTGTTACACAAGACTACTTCACCAGGCAGTGGTGGTGCAAACCTTTAATCCCAGCACTCGGGAGGCAGAACCAGGTGGATGGATCTCTGTGAGTTCAAGGCTGGCCTGGGCTACAAAGCGAGATCCTGGGTTACAGAGCGAGATCCAGGACAGGAACCAAAACTACACAGAGAAACCCTGTCTCGAAAAACAAACACACAAAAACAAAAACAAACAAACAAAAAAAACCTACTTCATTCTGCTAATAAACCTATTATTATTATTAGAAAACAGAGCGTGCTGAGTTTACACAATGAAGTAATTAATTTCAATTTATTTGTCTTCGCACTAAGCATCTACTATATTTAATCAACAAATACTAAAAATTATATTCACACTAAGTGTGTGAAGTTTATTACATTTTGTGTGGTGCTGAAAATATCCAATATCTTTTCAAAGCCAGGGCCCACAGGTGCCACACAAGCATTCTAACACTAAGCTAGATAACCCAACTTTAACCTCACCAAGATAGATATGCTAGATAACGGAGTATTTTCTCTGAATTTGCCAAGTGCAAATGGACTGGACATTGTGAATATAATTCTTACCTGGTAATTGTTCTTATTGTATACAGTTTTACTATGCTAGAGTTTAAACCTCCCCTTTTTTTACTAGGCAAAAAAGGGGGAAATGTTGTATGATATTTTGATCACTTCTGACAAAGTTTGCTTTGAAACAGAGGGCAGAACTAGGTACTAGCTAACCAAACTTAACCACAGAAGTTTAGGAGGACTGAGGAGAGAGAGAGAGGGAGAGGCAGGAAGGAAGAAATAGGTCACTGGTCGCGTATCCACTGCTTCTCTGATCATTAGGTTCTTACCCTGATATCTGACTCCCAAGTTTTTATTGATAAATAATAATTAGATAAATACAACAATATATACGTACACACTATGTAAAGCAAGCTTTCTTTGATTTCTGAGCTCTGATGTTTAATATCTATTCAAAGCTGCTTAGGTGTGTGTAGATGTGTGCATGGTGTGTGTGTGTATGTGTGTGTGTGTGTGTGTGTGTGTGTGTGTGTGTGTGTGTGTGTGTTGAATATTACTGGACTCAGCCAACTGCTACCTTGCAAACCCCATCCAATCTAAGGCAACAAAGACCCATGCTGCCTGATTTGTACAGCTTGTAAAAAAAAAAAAAATCAATCCAAAATTGTAATATGAGACAGAGAATATAAACAGACATTTCACAAAAGTAAATATAACTTAAAATAGTAAAAATATTATGGAATAACATGACTACTTCCATTTAAAAATGCAAATTGAAGCCAAAGAGATGTTTTTAATCTTTCAGAGCAGGGAAATTTTTTAAAGCTTACACTGTGTAAATGACATCCGTGAGGAACTAGTTGAAGAAATGCTACCAAAGCAAGACATAAAGCCATTAAAACTGCTGAGATAAGACACATGTGTATTGTTGATATGGAAAGATCACTAAGAAAAAAATAGTAGCTGCCAAAGTAAAACTAGATATACAATCTCTCTGGAAATTTTTTTAAACTTTATGAAAACCTCAAAAGCCATTTTGAGAGCTGTCAGAAGCCATTTGTTTACATTAGCTACAGATTTAAAATTTCCGTGTGATGGGCCAGTGAGTTGGCTCAGGAGGTAAAGTGTTTGCTCAACCCACGGGACCCACGTGGTGGACGGAGAGGACGGGTCCCTAAGACTGCCCTCAGACCTCCAAACACACAAGCCACAGTACTTCTGAGTCTACACAACACGCAACAAATGAGTAAATGTAGAAAGTTAAATTTTCTATCTTATATTGCCTGGATATAATCTAGGAACTGTCATGGCATTTGGAGGTTTATTGTGCATATATTTCTGAAATGTCACCCAGAATTAACTAAAAGAACAAATTAATACAACTTTGGGTTGGTGTCTCACACTGTTCTGCACTTTAAATAGTGATGTGTTGTAGAAATTTATTCCAAGGCATTAGTGTTGGAACTGCAGCCTCTAACCCATTAGTGGGCTGTGAAATTGACTTATAGGAGTTACAATTAACATCTTTTCAATGAGTGACAGGACAGGAGACAAAGAAAATGCCAGTACTCATCAATGGTTCTAAGCATGAAGAAATAAAGAGCCAAAAAAAAAAAATGTGGACAGAGGCTAATATAATAGTCTTAAAAATTGAAAAATAATATTATATTGCTAGCATCTGAAATAATGTCCTCAGGAAACAAATTTTGATAGTCTAACCGAGAATCTACTTTTTAAAGATGTGTATGTCTATGCAAGTATGCATCTTTACAGTTGTGATGTGGATGCTGTAACCAAACGTAGGTCCTCTTCAAGAGCAACACACTTGTTAACTGCTCTTAACCACTGAGCTACCTCCCCAGTGCCCTGATAGCCTATTTTTTTTTTATTTAGTTTTATTTTATGTGCATTGGTGCTTTGCCATGGGTGTCAGGTCTCCTGGAACTGGAGTCCCAGACATGAACTGCCATGTGGGTGCTGGGAATTGGACTCGAGTCCTCTGGAAGGGCAGTCAGTGTTCTAACCACTAAGACATTGCTCCAACACACACCCACAACCTATTTTTAAGACAACTCTTGGTATGATTGACTTGAAAAAAATACTATTTATGAAAATAATAATGAGTAAAAATACCATTTCTGAAAATTCAGAGGAAACGTCCAACAGATGACTACATAACATTAAGACAAATGACTTCTTATAAAAGAACCCATACACACACACACATTAGGAATAGCTCCACATTCTAAGTTATATGCAGTACTGTCTTTGAGATCTTTAAGACTGAAAAGTAGGTTTTAAGTGTTATCTATAAAGAGATCACCAAAATAACAGATTTTTTTCAAATACCAAAGTTTCTGAAAATTCGAGAATATTGGCAGAAAACCACAATGTCCAAATATATATATATATATGAGATTCAGAATATGGGTTTATTATTATTATTATTATTATTATCATTATTATTATCATTATTATTTTAGAAACACTTGCTATATGGCCCTGGCTACTCTGAAACTACTAGATTCAAATTATCTTCTTGCCTTAGCTCCTGTGAACTAAGAGTATGGAATGTATTCTAAGTAGTAACTAAGTAGTAGTTAGTGCTAGTTACCAATACCATCCTTTGTCCAATCATGTCTGACCAAAACAAGCAACTATAAAATGACCGGCTAGGATTGGGAGCATAATTCAGTAAATAAAGTAAAATTTTAAGAATAAATAAAATCAAAGGACCACAAGAAGAATGAAATCAGACTTTGTTCTCACTAACATGGAAATCACATCATATATATATACTGTGTAGTCAGGGCATCACAGGAGGAAGTCCACTTGTCTTTGGTTAGGTCATTATCTCCAACTTCATGTGTCTTTTCCTTACTTTACACTAAAAGACAATCACCTTTTACTTGATTTTTACTTCCTTCATCCTTTCTATCCCATACATTTGCAATTTAAAAACAATCTCTTACCTTCTGCACATTATTCATACATATCCCTTTGTTTTTATAGGATCTAGTCATTGCTTAGAAGACGAATGATCCAGGATGATCAGGAAATAAGTAGGCATGGTAAGTACGGTTTGGAGATAAGAGAAAACATTACGAGTGTGAAGCGGGGAGATGGCTGACTTTAGTATCAAACAAGAACTGAAAGCTTGGGGTGGTTCCAGTCACGTGGATCTGGAGCTCAGAGGCAGTGCTCAGCTGGAGAAGATGAACCTGGGATTCATATTGCAGAGAAAAGAGACACGGAGTGATACGAAGAGAGTTACATAGAGAACTCTTTAGGAAAATAAAGACTAATGCATTTTTTAAAAGAGACACTTAAGATAAAGAGGATACAGACCCAATGTCTACAAGAAAGAAAAAAAAAGTAGACTCCTCCGTCACTTAGGAGGGTATTTTTTTTTAATTAAGAAATTTTTTTATTCATTTTACATACCAATCACAGATCCCCCTCTCCCTCTTCCCACCCCTCCAACCCACTCCCATTCCTTCCTAAAAGAAGTTAAGGCCTTTCATGGGGAGTCTGCAGAGCCTGGTACATTCAGTTGAGGCAGATCCAAGCCCCTCCCCCTGCCCCAAGGCTGTGCAAGGTGTCCCACCATAGGTAGTGGGCTCCAAATAGTCAGCTCATGCACCAGGGATAGATCCTGATCCTACCGCCAGGGGGCCCTTAAGCAGATCAAACTACACAACTGTCTCACTTATGCAGAGGGCCTAGTCCAGTCCCATGGAGGCTCCACAGGTGTTGGTCTAAATTTCATGAGTTCCCACTAGTTTGATTCAGTTGTCTCTGTAGGTTTCCCCATCATGATCTTGATGCCCCTTGCTCATAGAATCCCTCTTCTTTCTATTCAACTGAACTCCTGGAGGCTGGCCTGGTGTTTGGCTGTGAGTCTCTGCATCTGCTTCCATCAGTTACTGGAGAAAGGCTCTATGATGACAGGGTATTCACCGATCTCATTACTGGGGTAAACCAGTTCAGGCACGATACTAGGAGACGATACTGTTATGAAACAATAAAAGTATCTTCCTCCCAGATTGAGAATAGACAATCTTAAAGTGCTAAGAGAAATTCCTAATAGATTATCAATTTCTATTGGCAGTATCTGGAAACCAATAAGAATAGCTTTCACTACTAAAAATTTAAAATCCACAGATAGATACTATGTCTATTTTCGTTCATTATCATTTGCTACAGCAATGGGGCCAGTCATGTGTGGGAATGTAAACACTTTTTAAACTAACCTGAAGGAGAAACAAAGGCAGAATGCAACCAAGCTCGGCTGCCTTGAACAGTTATGACGAAGACCAGCCAATGGGCTCTGCCCAGAGGGTCACTGAGGGCATTCTGTATTGCTCTGCTTTGTTACGACATGAGAGGCAACAACTTAAAATATGGGAACAGAAGAACATATGGGGAAAAATGAACATCTAAGCAAATATCACAGGACTCTTCCCTAATTATTTGCCCACTTTAGCCCAAATTAATGTGCAATTGGTTGAAGATTTTAATTTTTAACAGAATGAATTTTAAAAATCAAGTAGCACAGTACTACAATAGAATGACCTTCTATGCAAATGAGCATGTCAATATTGCTAGTAACCACCATACACACACACACACACACACACACACACACACACACACACACACACACACACATCTTCCTAGCTTCCTCTTCCTTTACTTCTAAACTCACAAAACAATCATGTCCCTTGTAGTTGCAGCAAAAAGATACAGTGGAAGATTGGCAGTGAAAACAGAGAATTAAGAACGAAGCAGGGAGGTGTTCTAACTGAGGGCTGCCGACACAATTTCAGTTCTTAAAATGGTGACTTGGTAAGATCACACATTAAAAACGCAAACAACGGCACACAAATACAGTGCAAAGTACCTTAATTCCAACTTTCTAAAGCGTACTGAATCTAAGCATTTTTTAAAAGTGTACATCAAACAGAAGATCGGTACTATGTCAGCAGTTCCTCTCAACCTAAAACCATCCCTGCCAGGATTCAACATGGCAGCTCTCTGACCGGATCCCAGCCTTGTCCTGGTGGCTTCCTGTCTGCTGCAGTTCATGCACCTCTTACCCGGGATGTGTCTATCAACCCACCCACACACTTTCAGTCTTTAGCTCAAGACTTTCTTCCGAATCCTTTCCCTTTCCTTGTCCACTTCCTTCCCCTCCCAGAGTCCAGGGACAGCTCCTGGATCTCAGTACTCCACTGTGCCCCCTTCCTTCCATCATACACTTGCAACAGCTAATGGATTTACTGACTTGCCTGGCTCTTTGAATAGACTGCCACCTAAGGTCTGGAATCCCTTTGAAAAAGTCATCCTAATACACTCTGGAGTCTGGAACTCAACAAGTATCAGGAACTAAAAGCAAAGTAAAATACAAAAGGCCTCTGCCAAAAATTTTGGACATACAAAATTACAACTACCCACCTAAAACAATACTCTAAGGAGACGTCTGTTAGGTTCAAAGTGGGCCCTAAAAAGGGCAGTGCTGTTGACAATATCCTAAATGACAGGCTGGGTTCAGCTCAAGCTGGACTGATGGGGTACACAGGAGGCCTGTTGTCCAACAGACAAAAACCTAAACTCAACATTCCTCAGAAAGCTTATGGAGTGGTTTCTGTGAATCAGAACAGCCATTACTTCCATTATCCACCTCGAATGGTCAACTACTTGGACAAAGGGCCTCTCGCTCCTGATTAACACAAACAGCCCCCATGCTAAGTCCCAGGCTGTTATGGCCCACACCCCTCCTCCCACCACCAACTGCTCTCATGACTGACAAGGCTTTTCCTACCAGTTTGATTCCCCCAAAGAAAATGTCTTTCTACCCAGAGTGGTCCAGTTCAATGGTTTCACCGTGCCCTTCTTATAACTTTAACAGCTTCTCCAGTAATTCAGATACCTACTAGAGCTACTGAATTTGAACCACAGAAATAAGCAATTAAAAACCAAGACTACTACTGAGCAGGATATCAAAAGTTCAAAGCTAAACTCAGCTACACACAAGTCTGGGAAGGGCCTGATCTGTATGTGACTGTCTCAACAATAAAAAAGGACATTTCCAAATAACCGTAAATATCTGCCCTTGTATAAAATATGAAAGATGTCTTTCTCATATGTAAATATGATTAAGAATATAATTCTAAATCTGGGCATGGTGGTACACACTTAATTCCAACACCCTAAAGGCAAAGACAAGTGGATATCTGGGGATTCAAGGCCAACCTGCTCTAGACAGACATATGGATGGATGGATGGATGGATGGATGGATGGATGGATGGATGGATGGATGGATGGATGGATGGATGGATGGATGGAGCAAGCACAATTCAACATAGAGGAATGTGTTTCAACTGCATTTCCACTAGTCTTGGTTTCACAGGTATTCTTTCTGTTTAATGATTAGTTTGTGCACTGGCCTGTATCAGCTTCTATTCGCCATATGCACAGAAAAGGGCATCTCTTCCCAGGAGCTCTAGCAGCAGGCAGCTAGATGCCACCATGTGGGCGCTGGGAATACAACTCAGGTCCTCTGCAAGAGCAGCAAGTGCTCTGAACCAATGAGCCATCCCTCCTTCCTACAGCCATAAAAATGATGTTGCAATTTTAAATAGGATGATGGAATTTATATTAGAGATCATAAATCTTTCATCTACTTAGCATGAGTCATTTTGTTTTTTTTTTAACTTAACAATATGCCTAAAAATACTGATTCAGGCACATAGGTTTTAAGCATTTTAAAATTATAAAAATCAAGTATGCTCAAATACAAGACCAGCATCTCTCTCCCTTATATTCTCTCTCTCTCTCTCAAACGTGCACGAGAGAGAGAGAGAGAGAGAGAGAGAGAGAGAGAGAGAGAGAGAGAGAGAGAGAGAGAGAGAAATACATGTAATTCAATTAACCACAGTATTTGGGTACATACCTCCTAACTTTGTCTCTATTGGCATATACATTTCACAATAATAACAATCACCACGACCATGAAAGAGCTGGTATGTGCTGTATTTTATATAATATTACATAATTAAATAAATTATAGAATTACATGAACATTGTATATTAATGTTATATAGTAATTGATTAATTATTAAAAACAATAGTTGTAATAAGTATAATGTATTATTAAAATTGATTGCTATACTAAATATTAATTATTTATATTATATAAATGTACAAGTATACAGGTAGTATATAATTATATATATTTATTGTATTTCATAAGTAAATGGCCTAGATCCTGTGCTAAACTACACAGCTACAATATTTCATTGAATCTTGCAAACAACCCAATTAAGATAGAGACTTGGGTTATTTGGGTTTGCCTTTTTTAGCTGTGTATTCACTTTGCAGCATAGAGGTCCTTTTTTGTTTTGAATACATCTTATGCCATGAATTCCAAAAGCATAGATCAATCAGCTCAGGATCCTTTCCACCAATTCTCATCAAACTTGTTTTTCTCGGGCTGCAAAGGCTGGCTTCGCTGAATTCAGATATTTTTTCTCTTTGGTGTCTTTCTGATAAATTTCCTTCCTGTGTCTTGGGAAGCCGTCTTTCCCCACGAGTGCTCAAGATATGCCACACATGCAGCAATGCCAACATGGCCCTAGGTGCCACAGCAGGTGGGCTCCCCCACTTCTGCGGCGGTGATGATGTTCATGGAGCATTCCTTAAACAACACACCTCCTGATATCCACAGCATCACCATTCTTCTGCATTCATGTGTGGGGCCAGTGGAACAATCTCATGGTTTCTAAATGACCTAGAGAGCATTCTTCTTTCTCATTTTCTTTGCCATTTTGGTGAATCACAGGGAAAATTAAAAAAAAAAAAAAATGCAGCAGTTCCAGCCAAAAGGGAAGCACTGGAGGGAGGGTGTCACGGGTGGAGGCCAGGGGTTAGACTCAGATGATGTAAACTCAGAGGATAGTGAAAGGCACTATTTTTAAATGTCTCTTTCATAGTAGAAAAACTGCAGAAGCTAAAAGGTAAGGTGCCTCATACAAAGTCACACAGCTAATAACAAAATAAAGGTAAAATAAACCTGTCTTCCCCTTTCCCTCACTACACACCCTGTAACAGGGCCACCAAAAGCCCAGCTGATGCTAGACAAGAACTGCACCACTGAGCTACAGCCTCCTCAGTTTAAAGTAAGTGCTCTGATGCCTTAGTTCCAGATCCTACTTATCAATATACATATACACAAAACATAATACTTTTCAACATTTTCAACCTTCCAAAATTATAACCAGTCCTTTTGACGTAATAGAAACTAATCAGCAGTTTTAATGGCTGTCCCAGTACTCCACTGTCTAGGTATA
Organism: Peromyscus maniculatus bairdii; assembly: GCF_049852395.1. Taxonomy (NCBI): domain Eukaryota; kingdom Metazoa; phylum Chordata; class Mammalia; order Rodentia; family Cricetidae; genus Peromyscus; species Peromyscus maniculatus. Next base: position 14,981,622 of record NC_134867.1, read on the forward strand.
AAAGGTGATTTTATATAGTACTTTGGTGTTGTTCTGATTATTACATGTTTAATATCATAGGTATTATAATGAATACCTTTCTACATTTGTCTAACTCTTCAATATAAAAACATACAGAAGGAGGCCGTTTTCAAGCAGTATCTAATTATTTAGTTTCTACCTACACTGAGGACTTAGAGCCCTTGTAAACTTGAGGCTTCATTGTTGGACAGTAGCAGGAGTTTCCCTCACCACAGGGAGTTCCAACAGGCAGTGTTGGTTTAGACCAGAGCTTCTCAACCTTCTTAAGGCTGCGACCCTTTAATACAGCTCCTCACGGCATGTGGACCCCAACTATAAAACTTCTTTCATTGCTACTTCATAACTGTGATTTTGTTACTGTTATGAATCATAATGTATCTGTGTTTTCTGATGGTCTTAGGCGACCCCTGTGAAGGGGTCATTTGAACTCCCCAAAAGGGTCGAGACCCACAGGTTGAGAGCCACTGGTTTAGATTGTGCTAGTTCATGCAGTTCTTGGAGAAGGCAAAGCTTTCCATTATTCTGAAGCTGTCCACTCTCCACTGCGCCTCCTGCTGCCCCCTATTGAGTGCTGGCTTCCTCCTGCTTTATCCCTGAGGCCAGAAGACAGAGGGGACATCACCTCCTGACATCACTACTCCTGCTGTCCCCAACTCCGTCATCCTACCTGCATTATACCTGTAAGGGTCATGAAGGGCAGGTTTTCTGACCAATCCCCCGAGGAAGTTTTCCCTTTCGTGTGCTTCTGGCAACATGATGACATTGTCAATACGATCTTTCACTTGAAAGGGTAACACAAAATTTTCACATTCTCCCATTTTACTGTTTTAACAAAGAAACCACTAAGATGGTATAAGATGAATCACCACCTTGGACTCAAGAAGCCGGGCTGAGATGGTCAGTGGACAAAGCTTAATCACCCAGAACCCACATTAGGGTGGAAGAAAAGAACGGCCCCACAAAACTGTGCTCTACCAGCACATGTTCACACACATGTTCACACACAAGCACACAGCACACTCACAATAATAATAAAGTAAGTAAATTTATTAGGTTAAAGTTTCTAAATTTTACCAATAATTAAAATAGTCTTAAGTGCTGGTTGGTGGTGGCGGCGGCGGCGGCGGCGGCGGCGGCGGCGGCGGCGGCGGCGGCGGCGGCGGCGGCACACGCCTTTAATCCCAGCAACTGGGAGGCAGAGGCAGGGGGATCTCTGAGTTTGAGTCCAGCCTGGTCTACAGAGAGAGATCCAGGACAGCCAGGGCTGTTACACAGAGAAACCCTGTCTGGAAAAAACCAAAACTGGTTTTAAGTAACAACTTGGTGCTGCAACGGGCTCTCTGCTCTTCTACTACAAATCTGCCCAAGAAACCGGTTCCTGGGAAAGCTCTGCCTTGGGAAAAGCAAGCTTAGAAAGCGAGAAACAGCAGATTTACAGATTCACTATGTACAAAGGCAACTGGACATCACCCAGGATCCTCAACACTAGAAGTCCAATCTCTTAGGGGTAAAAACAAGGTGGCTTTTCCAATTATCTATGGAAGAAAATAAGTACCAACCTTGATGTCATTACAGAATGAAGAAACATTGGCAGGAATTCTAGCCAATCCATAATTGAGGGTTTTTTTTGGGGGGGGGGTGTTGTTTTGAGACACGATCTCTCAATAGAGCCCTGGCTGTCCTGAAACTCACTATGTAGAGCAGGCTGGCCCAATCCACAACTCGGAATCTAGTTTACAATCATGGCAGAAAACTTACTTTAAGGAGCTATCATACTCTTGAAATTTCTCCATGTCAAGTAGTGATACAGATACACGGCAGAACCTGACCCAAAACAGTATCCAAGAGAAAACTTCTTACAAGCACACCATCCATTTGTTGTTGATGTATGCCAAGACATCGCTCAATGTCACTGTTTCCCACAGATGGCCATGTGTTTGCCATTAAAAGTTTATAATCCAGGGACAAAGTCTCCAACATTAATTCTAATTTCGACACTCTAATCCACACCATTTGAGAAGAACACTGTAACCACAGAAAGCATAAATAATACAAAGCAGTAACTTTTAAACAAGCTAAATTAGTTTTGAGGCCATCTCAAGCAGTTTATTATGTGAGTCTTTCCATCGCACTGGCTAAGTGCCAAGAGTAGCTTCCAAGAGATCTGCTCGGGCTTGTCAGCAATGCACATGGGAAAGCGGGGGGACCCCTGTGCCTGTCACTGATAGACCGGACCAGTCACTGCCCAGGTCAGCACCCAACCACATTGAAACAAGCCTCAGCAGTGGCCCTAGGGCCTCAGTCAAAAGACGACAAGTCTAGATGGAAATAACCCCTATCTAGGTCCATTTGAGCTACTATCTATAACTAATTACCACAGACTAGGTGGCCTACAAACAAATTTACTTCACACAGTTCTGAAAGCTGGCAATTCCGAGATGAAGGTGCCAGCAGATTCTGTGACTGACAACCTTCCTCTCTCACTGTAACCTCTCATGACCTTTCAAAGAAGTGAGGCTCTCACTTAGGAAGGCACTAACTGCACTATTACTATAGGGGTCAGGAGTCCAATGTAAAGACAGTCGTGGAGACACAAATATTCAAACCACAGCTTCACTAAAAATCAGAGGGTTCTGGTCCATGATACTGTAGGCTCCTTCTTGTTGGTTTCCACCACTGCACAGATAACGGGAGGGTGAGGGTGGAGAGGTTGTGTGTGCCACAACTGATCTAAGCATTTACAAGTGTCCGATATCAATAACAAAGCTCGCAAAAGCAAAGAAGCAATACTGTAAATGAATCATTTTATAAAGAAAAGACTCAAATTCAGGCTGGAGGTGCAGCTCAGAAGGAAAATGCCTTGCATGTATGAGGCTCTGGGTTCTCTTCCTGGCCCACATAAAATAAGAAATAAATTCAAGTATACAAGATGTGGTTTGTACCCAACAGCTCGTGTGCTGGACTTACAGTCTTCAATGGGGCATGATGGGATCTAGTAAGTGAGAAGTTGTTAGGATAATGGGAGCATGCCAGTCAAGGATTATGGTGCTTCCTATGGAGTCCTCAGCTCATATGGGAAGCCCAACCCCTTAGTCACTCCCTGGTTTCCAACTGGCAATGTGCTATCTTGCTCCCACCTGCATCTGTACCTTGGTATCATCTGAAATTAGCCCCTTATCGAAGGACAGAACTACAGGGTCACCTGATCTTAGATGTTCTGCCTCCAAAACTGTGGTAGTTTGAGAGAAAATGGCCCCCAAAGGGAGTGGCACTATTAGGAGGTGTGGTTTTGTCAGAGTTAGGTGTAGCCTGGATGGAGGAAGTTATTATGTCACTGTGGGGCGGGCTTTGAGGTCTCCTTTGCTCAAGCTATGCTCAGCGTGACAGACAGTTCACTTCCTGCTGTCTGCAGATCAATATGCAGGGCTCTCAGCTCCTTCTCCAGCACCATGTCTGCCTGCATGCCACCATGTCCTGACATGATAATGAACTAAACCTCTGAACTGTAGCCGCCACCCCAATTAAATGTTTTCCTTTATAAGAGTTGCTGTGGTCATAGTGTGTCTTCAAAGCAATAGGAACTCTAAGACAAAATCTAAGACCAAAACAAATCCCTTTATAAAGCTAACCAACCTCAGGTAGTTTGTTGCTGTAATGGAAAATGAACTAACACAGAGGACCACCTATAAGTTCAAACATTTTATCAAACTTCAATTTTAAAATCATGACAAGCTTTTCCATGACAGAATATGTCATGGGGGAAAGCTGTATTTTTCTTAGGCTATGATCACTTGTATTTGGCTTAGAATTATTTTCTTACTTCCTTAAAGCAGGGTTGATAATTTACAGTGACAGCAATAAAGGGTGGAATTTTTTTTTTTAGGTGGCTGTTCCTCAGGAAGCTTGGTAGCCTGTCAGCGGCTTCTAGTTCTTGCTTTGATTTGTTGTTTTGTTTTGGGGGTCGAGGACTTTCAGCGCTTCAACTCTCAACAAGTCCATGAACAGAGCATGGACTCAGCTCACAGGAGAGCTTGTTTGCCTATGTGAACTGGGTGTTTTGATCTCTGTCAAGTACTAGAATATTCCTTCATTGTTTAGGAAAGGATTAACAATGTTCAGTAACAGTACATCTGCTACAAACGGTGATCATTTATTCCACAGACTAGGAGGCCACATACAATAAACACCCTTTGAAAACTGGTTTAAAAAGAACAATCAAAACAGAATGACAATAATGCAACTGAGTACACAAGACCTTACCAAACTGCAGCACAGGCCCAGGGCCACAGAGACAGCCTCTTTAGCAATCCTATTCAGAAACATTTCCGGTTGCTTCTTTTACTGTGATTAACCACTCTGACCAAAGCAAGTTAAACCAAGGGTTTACTGGGCTTACACTTCCAGGTCACAGGCTAAGGGAAGTTGAGGAAGGAGCTCAAGCAGGAACTACAGGGAAAATCACAGAGAAATACAGCTCACCGGCTTGCCACCAGGCTCACACTCCACTACCTTTATTACACAGCATAGGCCTGCCTACCTGTGGTTGGTACCTCCCACAGCCGGCCAGCCTCTCCTAGATTAATCAGCAACCAGAAAACATCCCTCAGACATCCTACAGGTCAATCTGACAGACACAATTCTTCAACTGAGGCTCCTTCTACCCAAGTGTGTCAAGTAACAACCAAGATTAGCAATCAAGAGCTGTCTCTTCCCACCTGGACACACAATACGCCACTGTTAAACCACAGCCCCTGAGCTTCCCTTTCCCCCCCTCCCAGCATCTGGAAACAGAACGGAAAAGAACCTCCCATCAACAAGCACCTAATGTGAAAGGAAAAAGGACACAAGTGACCACATGGACTAACCCAAGGATGATGAAGGACACCAATGTGTGTCTACTGCAGAGTTCTGTCTCCAAGGATAAGATTCTGCAGCTAAAGAGTAACCTAATTGTGTCTGCAGTCTGAGATTAATCCAGTGGCTATATTTAGGACAAGCTGGCAGAGAGGCAAGCAGAACAGAACATTATTGCTAAAAGTTAGGCAAAAAAAGATACGAAGGATTTAAACCGAGGCAGTAAAGGCCAAAGTGAGCCAGCCAGGCTTGACAGCGCCTACCTGTAACGGCGACACTCAGGAAGCCGAGACAGGAATATTCATACAAATCAAGGGCAGCCTGGGCTACAGTGGGAGTTGGAGGCAAGCCTGGCCACATACTGAGATCTCCTTTCAAAAGCATTTTTAAGTAAGAATGAAGCTGAGGTTGGACTGAAATTCAGACATGGAAACGAAGGACAAACCTGAACATGAAAGAGCTCCTCTAAACTGACTGCAAGAGTGGGCGGTACGTAAGACCCCTTGTTTCTGTGCCTAAAGTAAATGTTCCAAACTAAGACAGAGAGAGAATAAAACACGCACTATCGTTCAGAATGCTGCTGCACAGGTGTGGGGCTCGTAGCAGCCAGAGGAAGCTTCGTCAGGACCCTGTGAGTAGAGTGAAGAAGGCCAAGGAGAAAGGCTCTTCCACTGATCCCTACTAGGTAAGGTCCATTGGGACAGAATTCTTTCTCTGTTTTTCTCTGTTATATACAGAGTATGTGGAATTTGCTAAATGAACCAATATCTAAAGGATATTAAATACTAACTTCCTAAAATCTATTTATGCTAGTATCAAAGGATCTCTTTGAATCTGTTGCTTTGAAAATTCACACAGTAACAAGGAAAAAGACCCAAAGTAGAAAATATGGGATTAAGTTTGCTTTTGAAATACCGAAAACCTCAAAAGTCTGAGTTAACAAAACACTCGGTCAAATTGAGAGAAGAAAACTAAACAGAGAAAATAGCAGATTAATGTTATTAATACTTCTTAGAAAAGACTCAAATACTGAGCTGAATGAGGACTGCTACAGGCAGACGGTGAGAAGCAACCTCCCCTGGAAAGCACACTGTAGCTATCAGTAGGCCTTCCCTCCCCACTCAACCTAGCCCTCTCACCCCAAATCCCAGGCAGCCTGAGGAGCTGCAGAGTCTCTCAAGGCACCACTGGGCAGGCCTACCCCAGTCCCCAGCATGTCTGGGCAGTCATGAGCACCTTCACTAGGACTCCATTATTCAAACTGGAGTGCCTCAGGAGCTTGAGTGGGGCTGTTTAAGTCAATCTTTTTTTTTTTTCTTTCTTAAAAAAATAAACTTTTACGTAAGAATAACCACACAGCTGGGCAGTGGTGGCACACACCTTTAATCCCAGCTCTCAGCCCAGCACTCAGGAAGCAGAGGCAGGCGGAGCTCAAGGGCAACTTGGTCTGCAGAGCAAGTCCCAGAACAGCCAGGGCTACCCAGAGAAACTGTGTCTCAAAAAACCAAAAAGAAGGGGAAAGGAGAGAAGGGAGGAGAGGACAGAGAGAGGAGGAGGAGACACTACAGGCTAACTTTAAAATTAATGTAAAAATCCTTCATTAATTTTTGCTTAATCTAACAGTCCTTTCCTTTATCTCTTAAGAGATAAAGACTAAAATCCTAAACAACTACATTCTGTTGGCCTGGTTTTATAAATAAACTCAGAAAACACTTCTCTTTCTCCATCTAACTTGCAAAAAGATGCAGTGTTTGCCAAAAGAAACTGGTAGGGTATTGCTATGGGAACCCATTTCAGTATCATTTTGAAATCCCAGTAGCTTCAAAGAACAGTCAGTGACTCCATCTGACTGGGAAAAAGATAATCCCAGTATTTCACAATGCAGCCAAGATAATCATGTCAGAATTGCTTCACATATTCTTTCTTTACTTGGGAAACAAAGTATTAAGAGATATTTTATAAGATAATAGGAGTACATTAGCAAAATAAATTAATGCCAGTTGTCTGGAATAATAGACAGATATCATCAGATGTTCTACCCAGAGACAAAGGACTGAAGCACCATGACTTCCAGTCCAGGGATGCCTCTGTATCCAACACAGACACCCAAAGCAAAGGGGAGAGGAATTAATTAAATAATAACTAATAACAGGAAAGGTCTGAAAATGCCCCAGACCTAATTTAAATACCCTGGGGGAGGGAAGGAGTTTCCAAGTCAGTATGCTCGTTAGTATTATATCAACTTGACACAAGACAGTCATCTGGAAAAAGGGAACCTCAGCTGAGAAAATGTCCTCCCCAGACTGGCTGTGGGCAAGCCCAGTGTTCCAGCTTCTTGACTGATGACGGACACGGAAGGGCCCAGCTCACTGTGGGCACTGTCACCCCTGGGTACCATAGGAAAGCAAGTCTGTTAAGCAGTTCTCCTTCACGGCCTCTCCATTAGCTCCTGCCTCCAGATCCCTGCCCTGACTGAGATGGAAGGGTAAAGAGAATAAACCCCTTTCTTCCCACGTGTTTTCTCATTACGGTTGTTGTTTTCCAGACAGGGTTTCTCTGTGTAGCCCTGGCTGTCCTGGAACTCACTTTATAGACCAGGCTGGCCTTGAACTCACAGAGATCCGCCTGCCTCTGCCTCCTGAGTGCTGGGATTAAAGGCGTGCGCACACCCTCCCTCCTTGTGTTTTATCACAGCATTAGAAACCCTAAGACAGGCAGCATATCTGAAAATCTTTTAAATGTTTTGAACTAGTGGCTTAAATTTATGTTTATCTAAGTTAGGAAGAACATGTATTTTTGTCTATAGCAAACAAATCTATAATCCCATGAGAAAGAAAGACTACTAGATACTTCTGAAATAAACTTTGCCCACAAAGAGAAAACTATTCAGAATCCAGAGTGGGACAGAGACTTGGAGGGGAAAAGCTCACCCGTTGCAGTAATTTTGCTATTGATCAAAGAATATTTACTACAAGGTTCTTAAGAGTTGCATGTTATGTATAGAAGGGCTTTCTTTAAAAAAACAAATGTAGGCCGGGTGGTGGTGGCGCACGCCTTTAATCCCAGCACTCGGGAGGCAGAGCCAGGCGGATCTCTGTGAGTTCGAGGCCAGCCTGGGCTACCAAGTGAGTTCCAGGAAAGGCGCAAAGCTACACAGAGAAACCCTGTCTCGAAAAAAAAAAAAAAAAAAAAAAATGTAAAGGAAAAAATGAGAACAAGTAAGTGCATAAGGAACAAGAGAAAAAGAACTGAAGTTTAAGAGTCAACTACAGGATAAACTATTTGTAGCACACTAATAAGCTTTCACAGATGTTTAAATTCAATTTAATAATTTGGGTAAAACTTGTGGTTTTTTTTTCACAATCTGCTGCTGAACTGTGATATTCACAAATTAATATTAAGTATAACATAAATTAATTTATCATAGCAGTAAGAACAGTGACTCAACACACACACACACACACACACACACACACACACACAAAATATTTTTAAAAGGCTCTAAATCCAGAGGTAAAAAGTAACAGACCTCTATCACCACTAAATACATTGTTTTAGTCAGTGATACAGTGTAATTTACAATTTACTAGTGCTATATAACAGTTCCAGTATTTCATTCCATTGGAAACACTTAATATTGTTATTGATGTGGTATGTTTAAAAAAATCCCTATTGTGGGATTATTTAATATTTTCCTGATTATTCATGATAAAACACTTTTCTTATTGGAAATTAATACTTCTACTTTTTGAAAGCTCCTATTTCTTTTTTATTGGAAATAATTTTTTTGTTTGTTTGTTTATTTGTTTTACAGGGTAGTAGTGGCTCATACCTTTAATCCCAGCACTCAGGAGGCAGAGGCAGGCGGATCTCTGAGCTTGAGGTCAGTCTAGTCTACAGAGTGCGTTCCAGGACAGCCAGGGCTACAGTGAAACCCTGTCTTGAAACACCAAAAAAAGAAAAAAAAAAAAAATAGATCTTTTTCATACAATATACTCAGATTATGGTATAACCTCCACTAACTCATGATGGGACATACCCCGACCCCAGTGCTGGTCTGTGAGACCACAGATTCTCTGTGCTTTCTGTATATACGCTGATTGGGGCTTCCTATCCCACTTTGGGGCCTTCTTTGGATTATTTGAGTATATTGGGTTTTGTTTTTTGGGGTTTTGTTTGTTTTTGTTTGTTTGTTTGTTTTTCAAGACAGGGTTTCTCTGCAGCTTTGGAGCCTGTCCTGGATCTCACTCTGTAGACCAGGCTGGCCTCAAACTCACAGAGATCCACCTGCCTCTGCCTCCCAAGTGCTGGGATTACACAGGCGTGTGCCACCACCGCCCGGCTGAAGCACATGTTTATATACACAGACATCTCCTAAAACACAAAATCAGAAACCATAGTATACAAACAAAACGCCTGTAGGGTAAGAAAAAAAAATGCCCAGACAAATCATTATGAGGCAAAAAAAAAAAAAAAACCACCTTAAAAATACCACGCAGTTCACTGTATGGGCCTGGCCTTAAGAGTGGAGTGAGAGTCCACTGAAGAAAATTAGTTCTCCTTTGTGAGGGGCCACCAATAAGAGACAGCTCGCAGGTTAGGTGGGGAGTTGTGTCCACTTCCACTTACAGCACTGGAACCCCACGGCCCAGACTTGCGCAGGCCCTGTGCATGTTTCCACAGTCTCCATGAGTTCCTATGGACTTCGGTCATTCTGTCTTTAAAAGGCCATTTCTCTGGTGTCCTCCATCCTCTCTGGTTCTTACCTTTCTGCCTCCTCCTCCAGAGTTGCCTCAACCCTGAGGGGAGGGAATTGATGGAGACATCCCATACAGTACCAAGTGTTCCAAGGCCTCCCACTCTGCACACCGTCTAACTATGGTCCCTGTATTTATTCTGATGATGGCTGAGCAAGGCATTGATTATAAATATAGCAGAACGTCACTAGACATCATTTTGTTGCTGTTTCTTTAATGGAACAGTAGGGTTTGGTTTTCCCCTAGGTCTCTGGCCACCTAGTCTCAGGTTCTTCACCATCTGAGCAGTTTTACGGATGGTTCCACCTCGTGGATCAGGCCTTAAACCCGATCAGACAGTGGTTGGTTACTCCCACATGCCTCGTGTCCCTACTGCACCAGAGCATCTTGTCAGCAGGTCACTGCTGTAGACAGAAGGGTTTGTAGCTGGGCTGGTGTTTGCCTTTCTCCTTCGGCAGTGTGCGGGGTATCTTCCCGTAACACGAACACAGGTCTGCTCAGTCCGAGTGAAGCCTCTACGTAGGCACCAGCTCGGCGTCTCCGTGTTCAGTGAGTTGTGCAGGTGCCCGTTAGCCTATCTCCTCCACTGGATTAAAAAGATCTGCCTTTACAGACCAGCAGGAGGGCTCAGCAAGTGGAAGTACCCGCTGCCAAGCCTGAGGCCCTGAGCTTAATTCCTGGGATTCATGTGGAAGAAGGAAAGAACCAACTCCCAAAAGTTGTCTCGTGACTGTCACATGTGCATCATGACATGCTTATATGCATGCATGTGTGCACACACAGAGATAAATAAGTATTTAAATTAAAAGAGAAAACCTAACCTTAGAGAGTCCATCAGTTGGGAAGCTGAAGAAGCAGGATCAAGAATTGAAGTCCAGCCTGGGTTGCAAAGCATGAGCCTGTCACAAAATCAAACAAATGACAACACCCTCCCCCCCCAAAAAAAACCCTTTCCAGAAAAATGTCAAGTGTGTTTACTCACAATTCTTAAGAAATTATCATTCCTTCAGAAAATTCTTTACAAAAAGACAAGAAAACTACAACAGTAGCTTATACCAAATCAAAAATACACATCTCATGTACATAAACTCTAAGAAGAGTAACATAGGCGATGTGAATATAGAGAACCTTTAAATTATTCTCATTGCCGTAACTACAATTTATATGTTAAGACAGATATAAATGGCAGCACTACCTAATGTATATTTGCAGACTGTCTTACACTGTGTGGTTGTGGTTGTTTCTATGTGGACCTGCTGTACTGCTGAGATCATACACTGTGGTTGTTTCTATGTGGACCTGCTGTACTGTTGAGACCATACACTGTGTGGTTGTGGTTGTTTCTATGTGGACCTGCTGTACTGTTGAGAACACACACTGTGTGGTTGTGGTTGTTTCTATGTGGACATGCTGTACTGTTGAGAACATACACTGTGTGGTTGTGGTTGTTTCTATGTGGACCTGCTGTACTGTTGAGAACACACACTGTGTATGGTTGTGGTTGTTTCTATGTGGACCTGCTGTACTGTTGAGAACACACACTGTGTGTGGTTGTGGTTGTTTCTATGTGGACCTGCTGTACTGTTGAGAACACACACTGTGTATGGTTGTGGTTGTTTCTATGTGGACCTGCTGTACTGTTGAGAACACACACTGTGTGTGGTTGTGGTTGTTTCTATGTGAACCTGCTGTACTGTTGAGAACACACACTGTGTATGGTTGTGGTTGTTTCTATGTGGACCTGTTGTACTGTTGAGAACATACACTGTGGTTGTTTTTATGTGGACCTGCTGTACTGTTGAGAACACACACTGTGTGTGGTTGTTTCTATGTGGACCTGCTGTACTGTTCAGATCATACACTGTGGTTGTTTCTATGTGGACCTGCTGTAATGTTGAGAACATACACTGTGGTTGTTTCTATGTGGACCTGCTGTACTGCTGAGATCATACACTGTGGTTGTTTTTATGTGGACCTGCTGTACTGTTGAGAACACACACTGTGTATGGTTGTGGTTGTTTCTATGTGGACCTGTTGTACTGTTGAGAACACACACTGTGGTTGTGGTTGTTTTTATGTGGACCTGCTGTACTGTTGAGAACACACACTGTGGTTGTGGTTGTTTCTATGTGGACCTGCTGTACTGTTGAGAACACACACTGTGTATGGTTGTGGTTGTGGTTGTTTCTATGTGGACCTGTTGTACTGTTGAGAACATACACTGTGGTTGTTTTTATGTGGACCTGCTGTACTGCTGAGATCATACACTGTGGTTGTGGTTGTTTCTATGTGGACTATGGTGATATTTTAATTGTACTGAATTGTGATTTTATTTGTATGTTAATAAATAAAGTTGCCTGGGGGTCAGAGCTAATAGCAAGCCATAGCAGAGCTGGGTGTTCGTGGCTCACGCCTTTAATCCCAGCACTTGGTAGGCAGAGCTAGGTAGATCTCTGTGAGTTCAAGGATACAACCAGCATTGGAGACACATGCCTTTAATCTCAATACCATAGAAGACCTGGAGGGCTGTACAACAGACAGTGACGAGGCAGTCATGTGGTTGGGTTTACAACCAATGAGAAGGCAGAACAGAAAGTCTATATAAAGACAAACAGACAGGAAGTAGCTCTCTTTTCGGAGAGGTCTCTTGGCTGAAGAGGCTAGCTGCAGCAGGCGGGTAAGGTTCTTGGCTCTGATCTCTTGGCTTTCTTCTTTGCATTGGTTCTGTGTTTCTTATTTTATAAGATGGTTGGTTACATCTACAGTGGACCTGCAGTACTGTTGAGAACATGTACTACAAGTTAAAGTAAACTGTAATAAAACCAATGGAACCTTTCCCATCAGAGGGTTGTACACTTTGAAAATGCATATATTATCCTTCTCTTAAATCATTTGCAAAATACACTCTATGCAAAACTTTTCAGAGATCAGTCATTGGGAATATAGAAAGATTTAAATGATACTAGAATCTTAAGACACAAACTTAAAGCCCATCTAGTGGTGTGGAAGGAAGTAATTTTCACTACATACTTTAAATGTTTATTTCAATTATTACCAACTTAACCTGTCCAAACTCCAGAAGCCTATTTTCAGCATGCTCTCTTTTGTTCATACTGAGACAACAGCACATTGAGATGGTGTGTGTGTGTGAAGAAACTGATATATCTACACTTTTAGGGTCATCTCAAATTAACTGTGCTGATTATTAGACAACAAAATTCAAAAAAGTCAAAATAAATAATACTGGAAAAGGGTACAGCAGACCAAATGAATCTGACCATCCCTCTGGATGCTCCCTTCTCATTATGTTGAGAACAAAAGGTTCTTTAAGATTTCCAGAAAGATAACAAAACAGGCAGCACTCAACATAAATTAACAAAGACATAAAATGCAGAAACTGACCAGGACAAACAAGAATGCCATAAAGTATTAAAATATATTTAATTGATAACATGATAGGATCATTACATTGAAAAATCTTAACTTTTAGGAATCCTGGAGCTGGGTAGTTGACCACATACTTACCATACATTGCATGCAGCCCTGACTTAATGTCCAACACAAAGAGAAACAGATACAGTGTGGGGTGGGGGTAATTTTAAAAGCTGAACAAGAAAACACTCAAATGAACCCCATGCTGGCCACATCTCAAGACTGAAACCACAGGTAAATATGAGCTTATGTGTCTGGTTTTTTACTATAAGAAATATAAAATGTCTTGGCAGACTTACCAGAAAGGCAGATCACCCACCACCCCCTCAAAAAAATATGTATCACAAAAATCTACAAGCTGTAGAATTTCCAATTAATTAAAACATTCTTCTAAGAAAAACAAGAGAGTCAATCTTCTCGATGACCAGACCTGCTCAGTATGCCAAGAAGCTTATAAAACTGAAATTTATGCTTCGTGCTTTCGAAATGCAGTCTAATTCCTGTGGGCAGCTGCTCAAGCCCAGCCTCCTCCTGACTGCGCTGGCCGACCCAGGCTTTCCGTGACCACCTTTATCACGAGAAGTAAGCACAGCCAGCGTAGGTGAGACCGTCTGTATGAGAGCCCACTGGTGCTGGACGGACTCCTTCCTCTCGGCCACACTACGTCCTGCTGTCCTGTGCACTCTGGCGTCCCCTCCCAACTGTGGGCTTTCCCTGATCAGGCTGCCTTGTCCACTGTGTGCCGCCGCCCCCCCTTACATACGTGATACCCCGCCAGCCGCCTCCAAGTCCCCGTCTACCTGGAGCTTTCTACTCCTGCCTTCTTTTTCTTATCATCCACGCTGGCTCCAGGTCACACTGCTTGGGTAGGACAGTTTCTGGTTCTTCTTCTTCTTGGCTGCCACCTAAGCCCAGCATTTGTCTCATTTTTCCGGTCGCTGTTCCAGTTTTCACACCCCGGGCACCTCAAAGGGCCTGCCTGACACCGTCACTAAATATGACAGGATAAGATGTACCCTAGCGCTCTAAGACTTTAATTCAGGCCCGACGTTTGGAAGGCCAAGGAAGAAGGATGAGAATTTAACACCAATCTCAGCAAAGAGTGAGACCCTGTCTCAAAAACAGAAGTTCAGGACTTTAATCCTCGATGCGTTTCCTATAGAGCCGGAGCTGAGTGGCAGAACCCGTGAGAGCACAGCTGTGGTGTGTGCGCCTTCAATCCCAGCACTAGGGAGGTGGAGACAGGAATATAGGGTGGGTGGAGACGGGATCTCAGCCCCCCATTCGGTCTGAGGATTCGTAGGGGTAAGAAGTCTCTAGTGGCTGCTGCTCTGCTTCCCTGATCTTTCAGCGTTCACCCTAAATATCTGACTCCGGGTTTCTATTGTGAAGACTGATTAGGACCGCACTTCAGCACTGAGTCCAACCAAGCACCAAGATCACTGAACAAGCACTTAAAACTAGGAGAAGGTGCTTTCCAACACCAGTGATAAGCAGATAAGAGCTCTAACTCTAGACAGCCTAACCCACCCGGTCACCTGAGGGACTAAGTTTTGGTAGAATAGGCTAGCAGCCCCAGGACCATTTATTTCAACATTTTCGGAGGAAAGGGGTATTTCACGTTTCGAACACTCAGGAGACTTTCATATGCATACAAAGTTTGCTGTACAAGTGTCACAAAAAGCAGGACCCAGTCATACCAACTGGTACAGCTGAAGGAGACAAGCATATTTTCTGTTGTAACATACCCTCAAAATAATTTAGCATTCTTCAAAGACATACTGAACTTCTGGAAGGAGTATTTATGTGGTGGCATGGTGGTGAACACCTATAATCCAGCACTTGAGAGGCAAAAGCAGGCAGACTACCTCAAGTTCAAGGCCAACCCAGTTGTGAGTTCCAGGCAAGCTACATAGCTAGAACCTACCTATTTAGACAGACAGACAAGAAGTATTTAGCAGACTTCTGTTCAAGACACCTGCAATGTATTTTCCCACAATCCTAGCAAATTCAACTTCTGAGAAACGAGACTACACTGCTTTCAACCCCTGCCCCTTCATTTCCCTCCATGATGGGCTGTACCTTGAATTGTGACCTAAAAATAAACCCTTTATAACATAAAAATAAAGCTTATCACAAAAAGAAAAGGAAAAAAAAAAAAAAGCCTGGGCATAGTAATGCACTTTTAATCTCAGCACTATGGAGGCAGAGGCACATGGATCTGTTAAGCCTTGCTCTATATAAGTTCCAGGCCAGTCAAGGCTACACAAAGAGACCCTGTCTCAAAGAAAAAAAACCCAAAAACTTCATCTCTATAGCTACCTAAAAATAGGAAAAACAGGTCCCAGCACCACTACCAGCTTGTTCAAGACATGCAAGAGGCATGGCGGAGTCTACACAACCCCAAATCTATTTGAATCCAAAAATCCAAGTTCTTTCCCACCTTACAATGAAACCCAAGGAATCTGTCTTTAATATTGTTTGGGGCTCCCCCCATTTTAATGTCATATTTTGAGAGTCAAGAAGCTGGCAGGTAAAGGCAATCGCCTCCAAGCCTGGCGATCTGAGTTCCATCCCTGAACCCACACAGTGCGGAGAAGAAACCAACACACGCAGTACTGCAGGCCGCAGGAGAACGTCACGGAATCCAGCTGCTGTCACAAAAGCTACTGCTTGGAAAAGGACTGCTCCAAAGGGCAAGCCGTGGCTTAAGGAGTCTTGGTGATAGTTTAGCTTTTGTATGTATATATATTAGCTGGTTCCTAAAATGATTTTCTTGTGTGCTTCCAAGAACTCCTAACAGTGTATTTATCTAAAATACTTCTCAAGCATCCAAGGCCAAAGGAAACAACACCCGTCTCCTAGGTCAGGCGGATAGCTTTATTTCTTGTGCAATTTAGGGTGAGACCCTCCTTTCTTATACAACCTTACTAACAGACCCCATACTTCTTACCCAACCACTTCTAGGAATGTAGACTGAGCACATAGACCCCCTTTTCATATACTAACCGGTCATTAGCACTCTGTTGACCTCCTCTTTCACCACTCCCACTTGGGTTGTTAAAGAAAGCCTGGTGGTCACTGCCTGAGGAAAATTCTTACCTGCCTTAATGACCTCATAGAATTCAAGCCTGGTGACCTTGCTTGACTAGGGGCTTGCTATTGCTTGGGTTTATAACTGGATTCCTGGGAGACTTTGGAGGGATATGGAGAACTTAGAAACGGAGAACAGAGAGGGATAAGGAGGATTTTGACCAGAGAGAACGTGTGGACGAGATGGAAGATGAGGAAGAGTCAGATGGGGAAGTCCTAGCTGGGTAAGAACGAGATGAAAAGGACCTAGATGAGGCAGAATTAAGATGAGAGAATTAAGATAGAACTTAGAGGGAGCAGTAGATAAATACAGAGAGAAATCAGGCAAGAAAGGAGCTAGGCACGAGAACAGAACTGAAGCTGTGTATAAAAGATGTTATCCCAGAGGAATTAAAGCAAGTGGACTATAGAGCTCGGTGTGCTGAGATTCTATTTCCCCAAAACAGCCCTCGCCGTCAGTAGTTCTCTCTCCTGAGCCCCTGGGATATGTAAAAGGCTGGTCCGCTAATATTATACAAGACTACAGGTTGCCCTCTGACCTCCACACACATGCCATGCATGCCTGCAAGTGTGTACATACAAACAAGCCTCTGTGATCCCTGCACTCCACCTCTGAGATGAAATGGGAGGTGGTCGTGGGAGTCCAGCATGGGCGGCCAGTGTGGAGTGCAGCGCAGCAAGGAGAAATAAGGGACTCAACAAAGTGGAAGACAAGAACCAACTCCTGAGAGTAGCTGTCTGCCCACCATACGTGCATGTGGGTGTCTACCTGTACACACACTCTCCAAATGTTCATCTCATTTAGGTTAACTGAACAAAGTTTACTGATTAGGGGCTGGGGAGATGGATCAGTCAGTGAAGTGCCTCGTGAAGTGCCTCTATGCCAGAAGAGGACCTACTGTCGGCTTACACAACAGGCAAGCAGGCAGCGCACGCCTGTACCCCTTGAGCTAGAGAGGCAGAGATGGGGATCCCTGGGACTTGCTGCTAGCCAGTTTAGCCATATTGGCAAACTCCAGATTAAAGAAGAAACTGCACCTCAAAAAACTAAGATGTGGGAGATGAAAGTAGAGGGAACAGATAAGGGAGGAGCTGAGGCTGTGTGTATATGTCCAAAACACACTATGAATTCCCAAAGAATTAATAAAAATGTTATTTAAAAAACAAAACAACAAAAAACCCAGGTGGAAACAACTAGGAAAGATATTTGATGGCTACCACTGGCCTCTGCATGCACACGTACACACAAGCACTTGCATACAGGCATGCACAGATACAAATACACACACACACACACACACACACACACACACACACACATACACACACACACACTACAGTTTATATTTTAGTATCTAAGAATACACTTGGCTTGTTTATTTGAGACAAGATGTCACTATGCATGTGGCTTTGTCTGGCCTAGAACTCCCAATGTAGACGAAGCTGGCCTCAAACTCAGAGATCCCAGGCGGTGGTGGCGCACACCTATGATAACAGCCCTCAGGAGGCAGAGGCAGGCAGATCTGAGTTCGAGGCCAGCCTGGTCTACAGAGTGAGATCCAGGACAGGCACCAAAGCTACACAGAGAAACCCTGTCTCGAAAAACCCAGGAAAAAGAAGAAAGCATCCAAAGCAGAGATTTTGTTCCAAGTAAATCACATAAAATTCTTTAGTTCTACTCTAAAAGCCATGTCAAACTTTTTATGAAAAATTATCATAGAACATCCTGTTAAAAAATATCTTCTAAAAAAGCTGTCTGCTTTCAGAGGCTTTTCACAGAAATCTAATCCTTTCACAGGAAGGGTAAAATCCTGAGTTATATATCTAGTTCCACAAATCTATACTTTCACAAAGTTGGACACAGGGTGAGGGAAATCTAGACTCACTGAAACATAAAATGATATAATAAAATAATTCCAACAAGATATTTCTCTATTTTCTTATAGCTAATGCGAACTTTATTTATAAAACTCTTAAAATTCTTGTCTAACGCCATGCACTTTTCCACTTTTAATACATGAAATTTAACCCAATAATGTTAAGTCTGTAGAGATAAATTAGGAAAAGCAGATCTGTATTCATGGCTATTTCAAAGCTTTTCTGAGAGTTAATTATCAGCTAATATACATTCTACCAACTCCGTTTCATAACTTTAAAAAAACAAAGGCTTCTTCATCTCTACTGAGAGCTGCAAGCATTCCACTGCACTTTACCAACGGCACTGGCCAGCCAGAGCAGCGGAGCAAACAAGCCGAGACAAGTCCTTCGCTGGCCGCCCCATTCCCACCGACCCACTGCACGTGAGTACGAGAACGAAGTGACCGTGCTCAGCAGCTATCCGCCCGTTACCTTGGGAACACCGGAGCTGGAATGTGGATGGTTCACACATTTGGAAATAGCAGCCAAGCAGAAGTCAGTGGAGGCAGGACGTCTCGGCACTGCAGGCCAGGCTGAGACAGGCAGCAAGCCGACAAGTCAGGACTGGGCTGGAGTACAGCTCAGTGCTCAGCAGCTGTCTCGCTGTGTGAGGCGCCGCGCTCAGTTCTCAGCACTGGGGGAGGGGGCGACTTGACCTCTCCCCCTCTGGCACTGATGCAAATGAGGTTTCTGTTCCCACTGTTTTTGTGTTTATGTGTGTGTATGGTCACAAGTGTGGGCATCAGTGTCTTCCTTGATTGCACTCTGATTGATTTACTGAGGTAGGGCTCTCACTTGAACCCAGAGCACCCTGATTCTTCCTCTGGGGAACCTGTCTCTGCCTCCCCAACACTGAATATACAGGCAGGCCTGCCCAGCTTTTCCTGGATGGTAGGAATGAAGTCAGTCTTCAGACTCGTTCACCAAGCACTCTACCCCAGCCATCATCCCAGTCCTAATCGGAATGTTTATGTGCCTCAGTCCCAACGCCAGTCTTTACATCTTACCCCCTAAACCAAAGTCACCACTTCATGGGTCCTCTGTGAGGTGGGAGGTGATTCAGTCAGAGAGCAAAGCCCTTGTGAATCTGACTCGTTCCCTTCTAAAAGACCCCAGAGAGATACCTTGCATCCTTTCAACCATAGTAGACAAAAGAAAAAGATGTCAACAACCCATAAACAGGGAACCGTACCAGACAGACTGTCAGTGCCCTAGTCAATGTTGGAGGTTCTCGTCTCCAGAAGTGTCAGAAATAGATGCTTTCATGACGTCTAGTGTCTGTTGTTCTATCCGAACAGTCCACAGAGACTAAGGCACCTCTTTAGCCTAACTCTTCCGCCTGCTGTCCCGACTAATCCCCCTGTAGCCTCTCTTTGCTATGCAAACATCTCGATTTTTAAGAGTACTGAGGAGTTCCGTCTTACAATTTGTTATATACCCCACATAACCTAGAATGATCAAGAAACTGTCCAACCCATTGTAGTGGGTAGCCATTCCAGCCTTGATCTGCAAGTTCCAACCCCCATTGAGGCTTCGGTAACTGTCACGCCTACAAGGCGGAACCAAGAGAGGACCCTGAAGACCCGAGATCCGGATGCGCAGGCTCTCTTAATGCCTGGACCCTGGACACTGGAGGTAGACTGAGCAGAGTCCTCCAGAGAACACTGCCGGACTGCGCTACACCTTTCCCAGACTCTGTAAACTAGCCATTCACTTGTAAGTTACCCCACAAAATAAACCTCCCTTTTAACTAAAAAAAAAAAAGAAAAGAAAATGTCATAATCATAATGAAGTACATTATGCATAAATTAACACATGCTGCTGTGGGATGGTCTTTCTGTATGCTGTGAATGTGTGCTGCTCTCATTGGTTGATGAATAAAGCTGTTTTGGCCAGTAGCCAGGCAGAATAAGGTTAGGTGGTACAATCAAACTAGAGATGAAGAAGGGCAGAGTTGGGGTAGCTGCCAGCAGCTGCCAAAGGAACAAGATGCCAGAGCACCAGTAAGCCACAGGCCACATGACGGTACATAAATTATTAGAAATGGGGTAACTTAAATGTAAGAGAGCTAGTTAGTAATAAGCCTGAGCTACCAGCCAAACATTTATAATAAAAAAAAAGAAAAAGAAACTGTCCAACTTTATAACTGAAATTTACATTTGCATTACTTTAGATTAAAGCACACTACACAAATGGTAACAGATTTTTTTTTTTGGAGGGGGGCAATTTTTACAAAGAAAAAGTCTTAAATATATACACAAATAGTAATAAAGATTAAGTGCTGGTATACCAGATGTTTTTACACCATCCTTTTCTATAGCAACTGATATTTTTTATAATGAACATATTTAAATTCTATAACCATGAAGCAAACTAGCGGAATCTGAATCAATGATATTTACTATGTTTCTAAGTAGCAATTATATGATCACACAGGCCACAAAGATAAGATTCTTTACACTTGAACTTTTCTGTCATCTCAACCTAAAATGCTAACATTCACATGCTCCTGGCATGTTCATGATCCAAAATTACACCCTGTTATAGCAAATTGTGAAGCTGTAAAGCATTATACAAAGCTATATTTCAGATTTTTTCCCTAAGTTCCAAATGGAATAAACAGTGATATGGCACCAGATGTCGAAGTTCTCACCTTATAATTCCAGCACAGGAGATACTGAGGAAGGAAACTGAGGCAGGAAGTTCAAGGCCAGCCTGGGCTAAATACTAAGTTCAAATCCAGCCTTGGCTACAATGTGAAACAGTGTTTCAAAATAACAGTGATGGGCTAGAGAGATGGCTCAGCAGTTAAGAGCACTAGCTGCTCTTCCAGGGGACCTGAGGTTTGATTTCCAGAATCCACACAGTGGGTCACAAATGTATATAATTCCTGTTTCAGGGGATCTGACAGCCTGTTCTGGCTTCCTTAGACACTAGACAACCACATAATGCACAGACATCCACACAGGCAAAACACACACACACACACACACACACACAAAAAAAAAAAAAAAAAATTTACATAGTGATATGGTGATGTGGCATTGTCCTTTAGTGAGCCTTGAAATGATGATGCATTTTGATTCTTAAACTTCTTGTCTTCCTGCATACAATCCCAAGTTCATGACCCAGCTACAAGTTCTTTTTCTAATACCCAAACCTGCCTTATTCACCATAATTTCAGAATAAGTAAAATGTTCCTTCCCAATTACTTCCACATCAAAAGTCTTTCAACTATATGCCCTCATATCAACCAGAAAATATCTGGCCAGGCAATGTATGACATATGGGGGGTCGGGGGAGGACAATTCTACTCTTTGATTAATGCTGCTTTCTGTAGTGTCTCCAAGCTACCAGTCCTTGGTCTGATTCCCAACTCCCTTATACGCCAATCTTCTACCAATCGCCCAGCAAAACTAAGCAATAACAGCCGAGGAAACTGAACTTATGACTACCTTACCGCCTGGCCAGACACCCAAGCCTTCCTGCCAGTGTTATGGGGGTTTTTGTTGTGAGTTTTTTTGCACCACACTTTTTTTTTATGACTAAGAGTTGTGGAATGTTTCCAGTGAATAACGCAGAAACATGGAACTGTGGGTATGTAATATAAGAGTTACATTTAAAACAGACATCTTTGCCAGCATAGTGCTACATAATTTTAATCCCAGCACTTAGGAGTGCAGAAGGAGGAGGAGCTCTGTGAATTCCAGGCAAACCTAGTCTACATAACAAGTTCCAAGCCAGCCAGAGCTATATAGTAAGACCTGTCTCTGAATGAGAGAGACACTGAGACCTGGTATTCCACTCTTGGAATCCTTCCGGCTCGCCGTAGTTTTCTCACTTTCCCTTAATAACGCTAATCTACACACACATACCTAATGGATATGAAAAATGTAAACAACTGCTTAAGAATTACTACACAAACCTTATTTAAATACAATTTAGAGGGAATAGTCTCTAATAAATGTATAAGCACATAAAGCCCATTTAAAAACCTTTATTGAATTAAAATTAGAAACTGTAAAAGCAAGCCTTCAAAACCAGAATTAGATTTTTGCCTGTTTTCTGGTATGAAATAGGTATACTAAAATTACTTATTTCACAGAATGTAAAAGTTAAGTGGATTAATACTTGGAAAATCCTCAACAGAGCCAGGCAGTGATGGCGCATGCCTTTAATCCCAGCACTCAGGAGGCAGAGCCAGGTGGATCTCTGTGAGTTCAAGGCCAGCCTGGTCTACAGAGCGAGATCCAGGACAGGCACCAAAACTACACAGAGAAACCCTGTCTCGAAAAACAAAAGAAAAGAAAAAGAAAAAGAAAAAAGAAAACTCTCAGCAGTTATGACTCACCCTGCCTTTATTGCAAGGGTCTATCACAGTAAGACAGGGAAAGGAACTATCCTTCTCTAAAGAATTATCCTAATATAATGGTCTGATTTTTGTGGTGATTAGTAAAATCTATCACATATATTTTAGGAAAAAATTAAACCACATGAGATTTAATAATATAGCCCCTTCACTGTAAAGAAATATCAGACTTGAGGCTGGGGAGCCGGCCTGGTGGTTCCAAGCACTTACTGCTCTCACAGAGGAACCAGCTTCATACCCCAGCATCTCCGTCAGGCAGCTCATAATGCCTGTCACTCTAGTTCAAGGGATCTGACACCCTCTTGACCCCTCAGGGCATTAGCACACACATGGTACACATAAACTCATGCATACAAACAAAATCTCTTAAAACTTATTTTTAAAAAGAAATATTAGACTTAAAATTATAGAAAAATAAACTTTAATAATTATTCACTAAAGCAATTATATGCCATAATTTTAGTTAAATCATCATTTATTCAGTATCTCTAAATTACAAATCTCAAATATCATTAAGAAAATGCTCAAAAATGACTTGTGATTTTAAGTTTACAGATTTTCCCATTTTATATAAAATATCCTAAAATTAAATCTATGAAATTACCATTCATTATACAATTAAGTACTACATTAACACATTAATGCATATTTTATACAAAACATATTAATTTATATTAAAATGTGCCCTCTTATCTACTCACTGCGATCTCTCTACAAGCCGACATGGATATTCCTGTGCCTTCGATTTGCTTCAACGCATATTCCTTTTCATCTTTTCTGCGTGTGAAAAAGAAACAACACAGTTTTCATTTTTCCATATACTGCTTCTAGATTTAAAATTATAATTACAAGAAAAATGTAAATGTATTTAGTCTCTCAATGATATGTAAACATTTTCACTATGCCATGCACTGCTGATTATTTTTGATAATATTTCAACTACAGAAATATGAAATACCAGAAGAAATTCACGTTATAATGAACATACCAGACAGCTAAAACATGGAATTCAAAATGAATCAAATAGAATACTAAACACAGCACTAGTTCAAAGAGTAAACAAACATAAATATAAACTCAAACATATTGTAAGATGACTGCTATTCCTTTCTTAATTATCTGAGGTCTACAGAAGCATTCTATTATAAACCATCACTAACAAGTAACTAACATATATAAACTACCAGACTCACTTAATTGGCCCCAAATTCCAAGTCACCAAGCAAAAGCCTTTTAAGACTTCAAAACTTCACACCAATAACACTTTCTCAAAACACTCCAGAGAAATCCAGTAGTTAAGAGTGGGTTTGAAAACAAGCAAAGGTAGCCAGGTGGTGGTGATGCACCCTTTAATTAGGCCCAGCACTCAGGAAGCAGAGGCAGGAAGATTTCTGTGAGTTCAAGGCCAACCTGGTCTACAGAGTTCCAGGACAGCCAAGGCTACACAGAGAAACTTTCAAAAAGGCTAGGGGGGAAGGGGTAGGGGTGGGAGTAGGTGCGGGGACACACTAAGCAAAGGAAACAGGATTAGGAATATAGGGAAGCCTAATAGTTACCAGGGATTTTAACCAATACAATATAATGTTTCAATAACCAGGGCAGACAGTCAGATGTGTGGTTATTTTAATAAATAATATCCTCAGAGTACAAACACCAGAACCAGTCACAAGATGGTCCCAGATGACTGCCATAACTGTGGTCTGATTATCTGGTAAATATAAATCACGCCATGGCTTGTTCTAATAATAGGGACATAATGTATGGCCCTCCAATTTTTGTCTTCTGGTTACCAGCCGAGACATCTCACTGGCACCCCAAAGCCTTAGGTTTCATCCTGAGCAACAGAATAAAATGAAAGGTTAACAGTTCTGCTTACTTCTGAGAAGCGAAGGGAAACTGAAAACAGACAGTAAAAAGGAAAGCTTGTACTCTTCATTTTATGTACAATTGCACTGTTGAAGGTTTGGTTTTTACTATGCACAACTGTATTTAATAATTTTAAAGGAACTAAAATGAAAGTATTTCCACTAAAATATCAACAAACAACACTGGTTCTGTACACTTTTCCTATTAGTCATGTACGACTGCATAATGAAATGTCAATCAATGACAAATCACACATATTGGTGATATCCCATAACACAGTGGAGCTGACAACCTCCCATTACACCACAGTAGTGCAGTTCAGCACGGCACAGCACTCAAGGCGAACTCTATCAGAGGTATTTGTCAATATTTAACATCTAGACCAGCGGTTCTCAACCTGTGGGGTACCAACAGGGATCACCCCAAGACCATTAGAAAACAGATATTTACATTACCATTCCTAACAGTAGCAAAATTACAGTCATGAAGCAGCAACAAAATAATTTTATGGTTGGGGGTCACCACAACACAAGGAACTATATTAAAGGGTCACATCAGCCAGGTATGGTGGCGCACACCTTTAATCCCAGCACTCAGGAGGCAGAGGCAGATGGGTCTCTGTGAGTTCCATGACAGCCAGGCTACACAGAGAAACCCTGTCTCAAAACAAAGAAGTCTTTGGAGGGCAGGAGCTATAGCACAGTGGGAGATCTCTTGACTTCCACTACGATGTCCCAGGTTCAATCCCTGATACTGACAAAATGAAAAAAGGGGAACTGGTAAACTTCAGCTGGACAGTGGTGGCACACACCTTTAATCTCAGCTCCTGGAAGGCAGAGGCAGGCAGATCTGTGTGGATTCAAGGCCAGCCTGGTCTACAGATCTGAGTTCCAGGACAGCCAGGGCTACACAGAGAAATCCTGTCTCGAAAAATCAAACTATACATATATATGATGTGATGGTTTTATTAAAGGCACCAAAGAACCGGCCCATTCGTCATACTTAGCTATTTCTCATTTTTCCATTCTCTAACAGCAAACAAGAGTTTAGACTTTTTTTTCTTTTTTTCTTTTTTTTTTTTTTCTTTTTTTTTTTTTTTGGTTTTTCGAGACAGGGTTTCTCTGTGTAGCTTTGCGCCTTTCCTGGAGCTCACTTGGTAGCCCAGGCTGGCCTCGAACTCACAGAGATCCGCCTGGCTCTGCCTCCCGAGTGCTGGGATTAAAGGCGTGCGCCACCACCGCCCGGCTTACATATTATTTTTTTAATTCAATTTTTTTCATTTTACATACTAATCACAGTTCTGCTCCCTCCCCTCCTCCTACCACCTTCCCCCACCTTTCATTCACTCCTCAGAGAGGGTAAGGCCTCCCTTGGGGGGAGTCAGCAGAGCCTGGCACATCAAGTTGAGGCAGGACAAAGGCCCTCCCCCTGCATCAAGGCAGAACGAGGTATCCCACCATAGGGAATGGGCTCCAAAAAATGGGTGCCAGTTCATGCACCCAGGATAAATTCTGGTCCCACCACCAGAGGTCTCACAAACAGACCAAGCCACACAACTGTCACCCATATTCAGAGGGCCTAGTTCGGTCCCATGCAGGCTCCCCAGCTGTCAGTCCAGCGTCAGTGAACTCCCACTAGCTCGGGTCAGCTGTCTCTGTGAGTTTTCTATCATGACCTTGCCCCCTTCGCTCATATAATCCCTCCTCCCTCTCTTCGACTGGACTCCAGGAGCTCAGCCCAGTGCTTGGCTGTGGATCTGTTCGTCTGTTTCCACCAGTTACTGGATGAAAGCTCTGTGATGACAGTTAGGGTATTCACCAATCTGATTACTGGGGTAGGCCAGCTCAGGCACCCTCTCCACTATTGCCAGAGTCTAAGCTGGGGTCATCCTTGTGGATTCCTGGGAACTTCCCTAGCACCAGGTTTGCCCCCATCCCCATAATGGCTCTCTCTATCAAGATATCTCTTTCATTGCTCTCTCTTCTCTCCATCCCTCCCCCAACTCAACCATCCTGTTCTCTTGAGTTCTCATCTTCCATCCCCTCCCCGCTACCCCACCACCACTCAGTTTACCCAGGGGATCTCATCTATTTCTCCTTCCTAGGTGATCCATGCATTTTCTAATTACCTATGTTGAGTTATAAATGCTTTCCTCCCACCATCAACCTAAGCATTATACTTATTTTTTCCCATTATATGCCAATCAGGATAAATAAGCATCTTTTATTTACTTTTTTTGAAAAAAAAAGGGGGGGGCTTTTCTAGAATCACCTGGGAAGAAGAACCCACAACTGAGAGACTGGCCTATAGGCAAGTCTGGGGGCATTTTCTTGACTAATGACTGCGGTGGGAGGGCCCGGCCCACTCATGCAGAGCCAGCCCTGAGCAGGTGATTGGGTTGTGTAAGAAAGCAAGCTAAGCAAGCCATGGAGAACAAGCCAGTGAGCAGCAGTGCTCTGTGGTCTGCTCTAAGTTCCTGTCCAGACTTCCCTCGGTGACAGAGATGAAACAAACCCTCCCTCCCAAGCTGTTTCTGCAGGAAGCAACTAGGATGCTATGTATTATTAAGAAAGTATATAAACCATACTACTATAAATAAGTAAATGCATCAACATGTATACTGAAAGTAATGCAAAAAATTAAAAGCACATGTTAGGATGCAAGACGTTAAGCTACTAAGTGGTACTGGTGATATAATGGTTTACAGTAGCATGGAGGGATCCAAAATAATTTGATACTCCAGAAACAACTGCCTACTTAGATAATCTTTAGTATTTTCAACACGATGACCCTGGCATATGGCAGGCTGGTCTCACTGTATAGTCCTGTCTGGCCTGGGACTTGGTGTTTAGACAGACCAGGCTGACGCTGGCCTCTGCGGTCTGCCTGTCTCTGGCTCGGGGTGTGCACCACCATGCCAGGTTCACAGGAACAACAGGAAGAGCTTTTATGATCCTTCTCCTCTTTCTCCCACCGTTTCCTGGGTTTCCGGACCACTCAGAACCACTAAAGAGCACGGGCAGCAGCAGGTGACAGAGCAGCTAAGGCCAGTGCCGCCTTCTACCTTGAGGGAAGAACAGCTAGTGCAGGGGGGCCAGAGTGCTTGTGATACTGGACAAATACAATGTACATGCTTCACGTCTAATGGTCATATCAACCACCAGCTATCTACTCCTGAACATCTAAAGTTAAGTTATCAGTTCCTAAGATTACAAAAGCCTTTTGACAAATATTCACCCTCAATCACAACTTACTTTCCACTGACATCTTTCAATTCCCAGTTCTCCTACATGAGGTGCTCCAGAAACTCATGGAATTGCAGTTTTATTTTTAATACTGTAAAGAATATTACACAATCTGGATAGGTTATTGTTGCTATGGAAACTATAAGATTTTTTGCAGTAAGTCAAAAAGTGCAAAATTAACACATCACATTAATGATTTTTGAATTTTATATCCAGGCTGTCAAAGGAATTTGAAAGCTTGAGAACAGACTAAAGCATAGAAATAAGGAACAAACCTAGTAATTATTTCACTTAAAAAGTTTAATATAACTTTTATATGCTAAATTAATAAGACCCTAAAAAACCTTTATTTTGAAGATTTGAAGTTTTAAAATTGAGAGGGGGTGAAATGTGTGTGTGTGTGTGTGTGTGTGTGTGTGTGTGTGTGTATGTACGTATGTATGTATGTGTGTGTGTGTGTGTGTGTGTGTGTGTGTGTGTATATATATTATGCTGTCACGTGATGAATGGTGAAGAGGCACCTCTGAGATTCAGCATAAGAAATGGCAAGGTCTCAGGGGGAACAAGACTCTTTGACAAGAGTCAAAACTTTAGCATGAAGACCACAGGCACCAGACTTGGTACATATCTTTAATCACAGCACTCAGGAGGCAGAGGCAGGTAGATCTCTTGAGTTCGAGGCCAGCCTGTGCTACAGAGTGAGTTCCAGGACAGCCAGGATTATGCAGAGCTCCTGTCTCAAAAAAAAAAAGACTAAATGTGGGGGCTGTCAAGATGGCTTAGTGATTAAGGCCCTTGCTGCCAAAATCCCCAGGATCCACATAACAGAAGGAGAGGGCACAAGCTGTCTACCTTCCACACATGCGCACATACCCACCACAAACAAACGTAAGAGGAAGTTTTAAAAGACCAAGAATGTGATTATTAGCACACTGTCCACACAGAGTTCAGTTTAGGCACCCGAGGCAGGGAAGCCCATGCCGTCGTCTGTTTAATGTGTTGTCTATATGAGTGCGTGTGCACATGCCTGTACAAGTTCAGGAAGAGACTTGCCTCAAAGAAATGGGCAGAAGATGACACAGCAGGGCATCTGACACCCTCTTCTGGCCTCCATATGCACAATGTATTCATACACACATGTGTGCACGCATGCGTGCGCGCGCACATACACACACATACACATTCACACAAGTCCTTTAAAATTTTTGCATCTTTACACCAACTAACTAC
Organism: Peromyscus maniculatus bairdii; assembly: GCF_049852395.1. Taxonomy (NCBI): domain Eukaryota; kingdom Metazoa; phylum Chordata; class Mammalia; order Rodentia; family Cricetidae; genus Peromyscus; species Peromyscus maniculatus. The sequence continues at coordinate 15,010,406 of NC_134867.1, forward strand.
TAAGTTCCTATTTTGACCTTCAACATTATGCCAAACTCTAGAGAACAAAATTGAAACACTGACTACCTGGATATCACAGCCTATCTTACACAAGACATCCTTAATAAGAGGGAACTACAAACAAGAAACCCCTGTGCTCCTCGCCCTCAGGATATACACAAGGAAGGCCCAGACAGAATTCGAGGGACACTTTGAGCTTAAGGAAGGTAACTCCTTGAGTCATTCTCTAAAGGAGAATTTCCCAAAGCGGAGAAGAGGATGTCAGGGAATCCAGACAGACATACGGTATGAAAACAATCCATGTGCGGAAAGCAGCTAGTGTTCGAGTCTACCTACAGAGCCAGGTGTGCGGTGACGGCAAAGAATGAGGCTGGAAAAGCGTCTATGCAGATGGGGACAGTCTGGCCTCCTACGAGCAGAGAAGACAGCGTCAGATTACTGCTAGAACGTTCGCTGTGACGGCCACAGAGGGATAACAGTGGCAGAGCAACACTCGGCAGGCTGCAAAGCATCCGGGTCAGAAAAGACGAAGGAGCACACGGGAAGAAATGATGGATTCCAAGACATTTCTGAGCTGGGCATGGTGGCTCACACCTTCAATTCCAGCACCGAAGAGGCAACAGCAGGTGGATTTCTGATTGTGGGAGCCTAACAGCAGCCACCAGGGAACCCCTGACACACCCTAAATCGAGACCCGGAGATAAACTCTCACTTGAATGCAATGAAAATTACATAGAAAAGTTTATGGCGTTGGCTGTTGGTCAACTTGACACAAGCTAGAGTCATCTGAGGAGAGGGGGCCTCGGCTGAGAAAATGGCTCCACCAAAGCTGTCTGCAGGCAAGTCTGTGGGGCATGCTCTTAGTGAGTGATTGATGGGGGCGGGCCCAGCCCACTGTGGGTGGGGCCAGCCCTGGGCAGGTGGTCCTGAGTTTTATTAGAAAGCAAGTGAGCAAGCCATGGAGAGCAAATCAAAACACATCCTTCCTCCACGGTCTCGACTGCAGTTTCTGCTCAAGTCCCTGCCCTGGCTCCGAGATGATGGACTGTGACTGTAAGATGAAATGAACACTTTCTTCTCCAAGTCGCTCTGGTCACGGCTTTACCACAGCGACAGGAAACAAAGGAGGGCATTTGTGCTCTAGAGAGGACTGAGGAGACTGGAGCAGGTACAACCTTCTGCAGGGAAACAGCTCCGAAAAAGAGCTTCAGATCCAGTCTCCACACCCTAGACACGGAGACCAGAGCAACATCTAACGGCAGCTCTGACGCCACGTCCTTCTACTCCCCAGTGCAGTGTTCTTCACAGCATGGAGGTGAGAGTGAGACTCGGGAATCGGCCCCTGTGAGGCATTTCGGAGGGCTGGCAGTCCCAAATGCATACACAGGAAGATTACTAAAAAGACAGGGGAAGGGTGAGACTGAGGTGAGTCTCAGAGGGGAGAGTGGACAGTTTGCCTTTGGCTTTTTGAGGCAGTCTTGCTACACAGCACAGGCTGCCCTCAAACCCAACTATGAAGCCCAGGTTGGCCGACGCCAGCCTTTCCAGTTGCTGGGATTATAAACATCACTACCGCACATGCTAAGCCTGAGGCTGGACTGAAGAGAGAATACAAAGACAGGACTGACAAGAAACCTGAGATCAGATTAGAACTGAAGCTTGATAAACTTGAGCTGGAGGATGTGGCACTACTGTACCATACTGTAAGGAGGTCAGTTTTGTAGGACTAAGATAGACCTTGTATCCAAAAAGGAGAGAAAGCCACGAGAACAGAGATAAACAGAACTGTTTCTGAAGACACACTCGCCTCTGACATCCCAGAGAAAACAAGTTCTATAGAGAGAGTCATCCTTTAAGCTTGTTTTTCCAAATCTTAAGAGAATTCACATGATATAACTATCAAAAGTAGAGAACCAAGACTGGTATACTGTTATCTTTTATAAGTAGGTGTTACCGATAAGACATTCATTCTTCAAACTCTATGACAAGTGAATCTAGCCAATATTTTTTTTCCTCCAAGATGCTGGAATACATCAATCTATGTCCTTCCCTTTAGTATGTGACAATTTGATTTTGCAGACTACAGAATTTTAATATCACCATGGTAATTGGGATATTAAATGTAATTGTCCCCCATAAGCTCATAGGGACTGACATCATTGGCAAGTTTGGCCTTGTTTGGAGTAGGTGTAGTCTTGTTGGAGGAAGTGTGTCACTGTGGAGACAGGCTTTGAGGGCTCATATATGCTCAAGCCACACCCACTGAGACAGTTTACTTCCTGGTGCCTTTGGATCAAGATGTAAGAACTCTCAGCTCCTTCTCCAGCACCATGTCTGCCTGCACGCTGCCTTGCTTCCCACCATGACAATAATGGACTGAACCTCTAAATTGTAAGCGAAACACCCTAATTAAATGTTTTCCTTTATAAGAGTTGTTGTGGTCATGATGTATCTTCACAGCAATAGAAATCCTAACTAAGACAATCACACACAAGGAAAAAGCAACACAGAATAAGTATTTGGAATAACAGGAACCAAAAATTAGTTTTCTGTTATTATCACTCTGAATTATTCAATGAATCCAATATCCACCCAGCACAGTAGTAATGATTTATTTGGGACTACTGTTGTTATTATGTAATATCATGGTTTTTTTCCAGTGCTGAGCTAACCTAGAATCTTCCAGGAGAGCACACTACTATTGATCTATATCCCTAGCCCCTCCACATTGAGACAGGGTCTTGCTAGGTAGGTAGCTTAGGCAGGCCTTGAACTTGAATCCTTGGGCCTCTACCTCCTGAGAGCTTGTGTTACAGGCATGGGACAGCACCATCAGTTTAAAATTTCTATTATTACATTTTTCAAAATAAGTAAGAAAAAATTGAAAAATGATAGTGACATCTGTCTCCACCGCCTAGCCTGACCCTCCCTTATCCCCACTCTCCCCAACTGGATCAAGATGTCAGAGCCCTTAGCTCCTTCCTCAGCACCATGTCTGCCTGCATGTGCCCACCCTCCCTAACTGCTACGTCCCATATCCAGGGCCCAGGCTAGTCTGGCCACCCCTGACTGTGCCACCATCAGTATCTAGGCTTCTGCCAAGATCAACTCTGCCTACCTCCTAAACCACAGGCCCCTCCCAAGCCACATCCCAACTTTTCCACCCAGCCAGACCCACCTTTACCCTCCAGGCCTGGACCAGGAGGCACATCCTGTACACCAGAGTAGGTCCCCTCTGTCCACCCGACTGCACTGCTCCTAAGTCATTTCCAACCTATAGGCACATTCCATCCTGCAGCAGAAGCTCCTTAGGACAGAAGGTAAACACCTCAAAACAGACTCAGGAACTCCCTAAAACTGAACAGACTCACAAGGCCACTCCCTCCCAAGAGTAAACAGTAAAGCTAGGGGAGACTAAACCTAAGACAAGTCAAGCTACAGACTCTGAGACAAGCCCAGCTGCCTGGAAGAAGCAGAGACCAGCCCACCTGCCTGGGAGAGGTTTAGACCAACTAAGTCACTTGGAAGGGACACTCTCCGACCTGCAGGCTACGCAGTGTGCTCCAAGTTCCCAGCTTTTGTGAGCTGTCACTAGTGCTGGGTTGGGTTTTGCTGATACATCTGTCTTTAAGTCATTTCTGCTCCTAATGCAAGCAACCCCGATAAAATTCATTGGTTCACCAAGTTAGACTTGGATGGTATCGCTACTTTGCTCTGTCATGGGCTCTCTATCTGGGGTGAGTAAAGACAGATGAGTGAGAGTGAGAGTGAGAGTGAGAGTGAGAGTGAGAGAGAGAGAGAGAGAGAGAGAGAGAGAGAGAGAGAGAGAGAGAGTGAGAGTGTGTGTGTGTGTGTGTGTGTGTTGCACCTCCCCAGGAAAATCTTGTCACACATCCCTGCACTGCAAAAATGCAACAATAAAAAGAAATACATGTGAAAAATAAAATAAAAATGATAGTTAGAACCTTACATCAATATTTCCACTGGAATAGTAAGCAGCATGTCTTAAAATTCACCAGAATGCAACTTCTTCCGTCTGGAGGGAATGGAAAGAATATGTAAATGTTTTGTCATCCTCACGTCTAGCTCTATTGGATCAGATAGAATGAGACATTAGAGGCGGCGTCCTGTTTCCTTGGGTCCGTGCTGTGCTGAGGACGGAGCCCAAGGCTTTCTGCGTGCTGAGCCTCCTTTCTGCCACTGAACTATGCCCAGTGCACCTCCAGCTTCATTCTGAGACATTCTGTGACATTACTTCAAATCATAAGAATTTATTCAAAACAAAATATTCAAAAAGATCACAAAGATTCAAGACACTAAAATCAACATTTTTCACATTTTAAATGTTTTAGTTTTCCATCATGGAAGGTTCTTCCAAACCTGAGCTACTGAGGCATCTTCCTTTAAAAAAAAAAAATTCGCCGGAGTCTATGCATGTGCACCATTGAAAGGCTTGGTGCCTGTGCAGAGGTCAGTAACGGGCGTCAGAAACCCTGGAACTGCAGTTACAGATGGTTGTGAGCCGCCAGGGGTGCTGGGGTAGAGTCAGGTCCTCTGCAAGAGCAGCCAGTGCTCTGACCTGCTGAGTCATCTCCCCAGCCCACATTTTCTCTTAGTTAAGTGGGAGTTTGGGCACACTTCCTAGTACAGGAAGAAATACACTTACAAGGAAAAAGTTAATTGGTTTAGAAGATTTTACTTGAAATTTGAATCAACATGGCACATAAGTCATGTGGCCAAACCAAAATGTCAGCTATCTTCTTCTGAGAAGGCTGTATGAATAAAGCTGTGTTACAACAGTTTTTATTACTGTTTGCTGATTTTTGTTGTTCTTTGAGACAGGGTCTTAGCTTGTATCCCTGTCTGGCCTTGAACTCACTATGCAGACCAAGCTGGCCTTGAACTCACAAAGATCAGTCTGCCTCTGCCTGCAAAATGCTGGAATCAAGGATGTGTGCCACCAAGGCCAGCCCTGCATTAGAACACTTAAAGCAAGGTATAAAACCATTTCCTCATTTCTGTATCATAAAGTATACTATGTGTACTATGAAATACATCTTACATAAACTATTAACAATGGAGAAAATATTATTATTGCCATCTTTATCCCTTCTGATTTTTCTATAACAATTATTAACTGCTTGTGTATTAGTCATTTTCTTTCAAGAGTTCCCACATAGATTGGCCTGAACTTGTCTACTTAATGGTCATACTGATACACACCTTTAGGGATGTAGAGGCAGGAGAATTAGGTGTCCAAGGTCATCTATACCTCTACAGTGAGACCAAGGCTAGCCTGGGCTACAAGAGACCCAATCTCCAAAACACTTAGGCAAATATAGCCTTATCAAATGATGTATTTCATACAAATGCCAATCCAAGGGTTAAATTCAAGTCACTAATAAGTTAAAAAGCAAGACACTAATTAAATAAAATTGATACCCAATTAAAATAAAAGGTAAATACCAGCAACAATGAGCCATTCTACTCTTAATTTATAATGAACAACTATCTTTTCCATTTACCATCAAATCAACACAAATCAGTACTACCCAATAGCAAAACACACTTACTGTGAACTGCAAAGAGCTGTTCTTTCATGGTACTCACATGGCAGAAACTGACCCACGAGCCTCAAACACTGACTCTTGATTCCCATCACATGCTACAACCCCACCAAAAGCTGACAGGGTAAGTAACACTTCCTAAATTACAAGTGAAGAGAAAAATCCAATATTCAAGCCGAAGTGATTCAGCTTTAATCACCAGAGCACGTTTTTTCATGTCTTTAGACTCCTCTTCTGAGAAAAGAACAGCACGTGCCAAGGCTCACATGCAGATAGATGAGCACGATCCATCTGAAGGGTGACTTAGAGCAAGGGAAGGAGAAAACGACAAAGACACAAGCAGAACAAATGGAGCAGACCACATAAAGTCCCACCGAGGGACCTGGCCATCATCCTAAGACACAGAGACTAAGACTATCCTATGGTTAGTCTGGAGGTGTGAAGACACACAGAAAAAGTAGTTAGAAGACTTGGAAGTAATTTCAGTGTACAGGAGCAACAGTATAATCTAGGGTGGTGGACGGGAACAACGGTGTAATCTAGGGTGGTGGACGGGAACAACGGTGTAATCTAGGGTGGTGGACGGGAACCACGGTATAATCTAGGGTGGTGGACGGGAACAACGGTGTAATCTAGGGTGGTGGACGGGAACAACGGTGTAATCTAGGGTGGTGGACGGGAACCACGGTATAATCTAGGGTGGTGGACGGGAACAACGGTGTAATCTAGGGTGGTGGACGGGAACAACGGTGTAATCTAAGGTGGTGGACGGGAACAACGGTATAATCTAGGGTGGTGGCCGAAGAAATAAAAAGGTAACTGGGTGCCAGTGGAACAAGAGTAAAGAAACAAATGAAAGATACCAAGAACACGACAGACTGGGGAAGTTTTAGGAACTTAAGTTGAAGACTGGTAATGTCTAAAGGGAGATGTTCAAATGCCTACTTTTTAGTCAATTAGAAGGGATACAGAAATGTGAAAGTCAAGTCACAGAAACAGGAGGAAGGAGAGATCCTGTAAGAACATCACTTTGAAAACAATGGTCCCATCATCTATAAAATGTATGCTACAAGCTGGAGATGTAGCTCAGTTAGGATGGTGCCTGTATAGCACTCACAGAGCCCTAGGTTCAATTTCCAGCACCAGGTAAAACCAGGTGTGATGGTGCAGGCTTGTAACGCTGGCACTTGGGAGGTGGAGGCAGGAGAATCAGAAGTTCACTGTCAACCCTGGCTATATAACAAGCGCCCAGCCAAAGCTACAGGGGATAAGGGGTTGGTGCCCTGATTCAGTGGAGTCAATCCTGTTCTTGAAGAGGACCAAACTTCAGTTCCTGCAACCACGATGGGCGGCTTACAACCGTTTGCCTGTAACTCTAGCACCAAAGGGAATGTGATGCCTCTCACCTCCATGGGCACACAGGCATGTACATATGTGTGTGTAATCACATACACACACACACACACACACACACACACACACACACAGAGTTTCTTTTTAATTTTTAATCAATTAATTTTTAAATTTTTTATAACATATATTTAATCTCCCTCAAAGAAACTAAGAAGGGGAAGGGGATAAGATGAGACAACTTTTTGATAAGGGTAATTCTTTGAGATTCTAAATTGTAACAATATATACCATATCATATTAAATAAATGTGCATAATTCAAAAATAATATAATAAAAAATAGCCAATTAACTTGGAAATGAAGAACAAAAAGTTGTCAAAGAAAATCACTTCCAATTATTATTGATAAATTAAAAATAGCCACTGAAGAAAATAAAAGGCAGGGTTTCAGATGTAAAGTTATAGCTCACTCCACTAAATAGCCTGAAAATCCTATTGCCTCTAAGCAACAGGAGTTCTAACCCAGCCAGGTTTACACAGTGAGAAAGAATCCAAACAAAAACTAAAGACTACTAGAAGTGAGAAAGCTGGGTCACTAGGTAAAAGTACTTGTTGTGAATGCAAATGTGAAGACCGGAGTTCAAATGCCCAGAGGCCTCATAAAGGCCTAAAAGCCGGATGCATTCTACGAATGTCCCAGTCCACCTAGAGAGAGCTAGGAGACAGACAGAGAACCTGCAGCAGCTCACAGGCCACTACTCTGGCATATGCACCCGAAAAGCAACAGAAACTGTCTCAAATAAGATGAAGGTAGGATCAACACTCAGGCACAGTCACGACATCCACATTCACATGAAGGAATGTGCACATGCATGTACAAAAGCACACTTTTGAAAAGAATTGTAAAGTGGAGAAACTTCATAAACAGCTGTATAAACTCATAAAAGTAGTATTTATAATATCTGGCATGTAAATGGCAAAATGGTCGCTTTTTTTTTAATCAAAGAAACATTGCCCAAGAAAAGTATGTCAGAATTTCTGATCCTAATCTCATTATTTTCTTTAAAAGCAACTCATTAAAAAAGCCTCTATAAAAACATATTTTACAAGTATGTGGGATGTGTTTGTTTCTCTACTAAAACAAGAACAAACTTGAGAGAAGAGCATATTAACAAGTTCGGAAGAGAGGTGGTTAGCATATTGGAACCCAACGCTTCTGGCACTGGGCGCCTAACCCAAGAATGTCTATCCTCCAGTCATGAGTCACGGATCAGGCTGCCTCTGTTGACTGTGAAGCGATCCTCAGTCAAAGGAGCAGTGGGGAGGAGTGCACCATGAATAATGACTTGGACAGGTTCCCAGGAAGAAACCACAGTGCGGCCGGCTAAGCCTGAGAGAATGACACGGTGCTGTACACAATACGCTAGTGTTCTCTTCTTCTTAATTACCCAATCTTAATGTCAGAGAGAGTGAAAGTCACTCTCGAGCTCTAGTTAGGTTTCTACTTTTTCTTGCACACTCATTTGTGCGTGTGAATGCGTGTAAGCACATAAATGCCAGTGTGCACGTGGCAGCCAGAGGCCCACCGGTTCTCTCTCTTCACTATGGGTCCAGAGATTAAAACTCAACAGGCTGCTGCTGCAGCTAGTGCCTCTACCCACTTGGCTATCCCACCAGCACAGAAGGTTTTCTTTCTTTCTTTCTTTCTTTCTTTCTTTCTTTCTTTAACGGATTTTAGAATAATGAATTAAAATGTATCTTAAATGTGATCAAAGTGGTCCATTTGCTATAACTGTTCTGTGGTGACACTCAGAGAGAGCTCTTTCACCTGCCATACACCCACCCCAGCACACACAATGACACCAGAAGACAACACTCTCTTTACCTTCTGCTGAAAAGTCTGCCACCTCCAATACTTGAGGTCCATACACGAACCCATGAATACAGCAGAAGCAAAAGGCAATTTATGTAGATTTAAAGTTACACTTCCAAAAACATGAAACGGCAATGCCGATCTACGTCTACATACTGCCAGGATTCAGACTTCAGATCTGACAAAAAGTCAACGGTGTGAACTAATGCCACAGGTCATCATCCATTTTGTAACTGGTTATACATAAATACCAAACACTGACTGACTGAGCTTGAACGACTACATCAAAAAGAGATTTATGCTACTGAACAAAATAATAGAACAAAAAGGTGTGAATGCATACAAACTGAAAGTAGCAACTGTTTTTTAATTACGTGAGAGAGCCCATACATGTATGTGGAAAATAAAAGATATTAAATAGAAAAATACACTTCACAGAATAGAATATGGAGATTCCCGCAGTTCAGAGCACATTTTCTTCTTAGAACCAGAAATTACTGAGAATATGGGAGAGCACTACTTAACACACACCAGGAAGGGAACAAATGCAGAGGGAAAGGGGAGACGTAGACCACGAGCCTGAAGGGACTCCCAAAGCCAGACTTACTTCTGAGGAGAAGTGAAATGAGTAAAGCCTGCTGGGCAGGACGGGGAAGAACTCTGCTCCAGAGCTGTCAAATAAAAACAGCCAGGAAACATGCTTCCAGAAACCATTCCTGTGATATACTAGTAAAGACTTAACCAGGTGAAAAAATACCTGTTTGTTTCATTCTTTCCTAAGGATAGACTTTTTTAAAAAATCCTCCAAGATAACTGGGCAGTAATCTGAGACCTAAGGTGAAGGCAGGAAGCCTGAAGTTCAAGGCCAACGTGAGCTACATAGTGAGACAGTATCTCTACCAGGCTCCTGCTCTCCCTCTCCGCCCTCTGTGCCACCCACACTGGGACAAGTGACCGTGAAGCTGCCCTCTGTGAGGCCATGCAGCTACTGGGTGGTGGTCACCTCTAGTAAAAGGGATTAGAGGGCTTATCACAGTTTTAATTGTTTCCTTTTTGTAACATACACTCCTTGTACAACCAGGAAAAAAAAAATGCCTATTTCTGTCCTGGGAACTTTGGAATCTACTCCATTTGGAATGCATTACTTTCATTCTCTACCAGGTTAGAGGCCAAATTCTTTAGCCGGGACCACACAGTCACCATCTGCTTTTTCTTTTTTTTTCGGTCTTTGGTTTTTTAAAGACAGGGTTTCTCTGTGTAGCTTTGCGCCTTTCCTGGCTCTCGCTCTGTAGACCAGGCTGGCCTCGAACTCACAGAGATCCGCCTGCCTCTGCCTCTCAAGTGCTGGGATTAAAGGTGTGCGCCACCACCTCCTGGTACCATCTGCTTTTTTTCTCTGCAAATGTATTGCCAACCGCCATCCTGAGTATTTACTGAATGACACTGCTGGTGTGTTTTGAAAGAATCTCAACTGCATTTGTTTTGCTTCCTCTGCATACACTGCCAAGCTGTAGTAAGACGGGTAAGTTTGTTATGAACAACGCTAGTTCATAATGAATAAAGTCTGTCTGTCTCACCTGGCAGCACACCATTCCCAATGGCAGCCTACAGTCCCATCACTAACTCCACAGCTCCATAGGAACCCAGCCTTCTCATCAGAGCATCTCACTTTTAAAGGACAAAGGAGGACCCTCGTGAGGTGCTGTGGGAGTGGGGAGACCCGATGCGGATGTCAGCACGTCTCCGTGCAGTGGGATAGTTTATTTGAACTGTCACAAATTTTTCTTACCAGGTAAAAGCACAGTAACAGTTGATCTGAAAATAGCTGAGATGTAACCTCCCCAGGCCCCTCTTTTAGCTTCTTTATCAAAGCTGGCTGCTTTTTTAAAGCATCTGGCTAGCTATAGTTCAGGGTTTTTTTTTCCCCCCCTACTATTTAAAAAATACAATCATAAGCAAACTTCAAAGACTACATGTACCTTAGTAAAGTTTCTTTTGATTTTAAGTTAGATGTAATTCCTTATTTCAAATCATGAAAAACAGAAACAAGATCTAGGTTTGACGGGGAGTTGTTTTGGTTTTTTTGCAACAGGGACTTGACTATGTAGCCCTGGCTGGCTTGGAACTTACCTCAAACTTACAAAGATCACCTGCTTCTGCCTCCCAAGTGCTGGGGGAAAGTCAAGGGCCCTGAAGTCAGTAAGACTTCCGTTTGTTTAAGTAAAAACCAACCAGGGTTGCTTTCTCACAACTACAGAACTCAGCACACACAGCAGACCACACAGCCAAATATTTATTGGTCCTTTATAGAAATCCTGATAATACCTGACCTTACAGAACAAATGTCTAGATAGGGGATACACAGGTCATGAGACTTTTCTTCATGACTGAAATTACTGATAACCAAAAGTAAGAAAATATAGACGACTTTATACACAAATCTTTTCACAACTTACAAATACACATACACTCAGAAACACATACATCACTAAAAGCAAAGGCTTAAACATGGTATCATTGAGGTAATACAAGAGTTATGCAGCCTTTACTGTAAAGAGTGTGCTAAGACAGTGTCTGGTGAGACCTATTTTGAAACACTACACTTTTCTAGGAATTTCCCCTCCAGAAATACAGTGTATAGAGTCTAAGAGGAGCAGCAGAGCTTCTTATCTGCCAGATGGTTTAAATTCTTCCCAGGGATAAGCTCATGCAATCCTCCCAACAGCCCCATGAGGTAGGAACTAGTCTACCATTTTACCAGGGGATACAGGAAAACAAAGACACAGAATTAATTGGTCCAAGTCATTTGTCTAAGTAGTATAATTGGATTTGTAAATCTAGATAGTTTAAATTCAATGCCAATCTTTGCCACCATATAATGCTTACTGGAAGGGAAGAAGGGGTGGGGCACCCAAAAGATAGTCGAAACACAAATGAAGACATTCAACCTTCCCACAATAAAATACTGAGAAGAGCAGCAAAAGACCACCTGCCTACTAACAGACAGTGAGGCCAAAAGCCCAGGTAGACAAGGAGAAGGAGAGCAGGCCAGGCAGCTCTCTACTCAGATAGACATGGAGTAGTTCTGGCTCAGCTTTGTGGAGGTCAGAGGGCAATCTCAAGCCTCCCACTTGTTTGGTGGGGTCTCTTGTTTGATGCTGTGTGCCAGGTAAGCTGGCTATCAGCTTCCTAGAATTCTGTCTCCACCTCCCATCAGGCTGTAAAAGTGCTGGGATTCAAGTGGCCACATCCAGCCTTTCCCACAGATTTTGAGAATCTGAACTCAGGTCCTCACAAAAGCACAGCAATCATTTTTTCCACTGAGTCACCACCCCAGCCCTGACTCAACCTTTTTGAAGAATGTGGTAATATTACCCTGTAATCTAACAACTATACTTCTAAGAATTTAACTAACGAGAGAATCATACAAGAGGATAAACATACTTAATAATAAAGCTACACAGATATAATATTGAGCCAGGACAAAAAGACAGGGGAAACTCTAGGGAAGTGGAAAGAGGAAAGAGCCCCGCCCTGATGTCTAGCTGAAGAGCCCTCCAGCTAAGCATCCAAGTTCCTAGCACAATTAACACTCGCTATGAAAGATGCTGTCCAAGGCACACTTCCTTATGTAGAAAAACTTCCAGATCGTAAAATAGCAATGAGCCAAACTTAAGGCCTGAGGGAGCGTGTATGACCCCAGACAGGACCTCACTCTTCACCCAGATCCTCTGGGAATTTCATAAATGAGGCTACCAAGTGACTACATCCTAAACGTCCTACATCCCTGTGATGTAGCTTTTCCTCACCAAATGTAATCCTGCCAGGTGTACCTTAGGAACCACTTTGTGATTTCATTCAATTTCTTAGCAATAATAACTTCAGAAATCAATAAAACCCTACATATGACTATTATAAAGGCAATAAAGTGATATTCTTCCTTGAAAGTCAATTTGCACCTAGCTATGTCTTATTCTTTCTCTAAATACTTTTTTTCTATTCATCCCTGTGCTTAAGATCTATGTTTAAAATGTCTTTTAATAAACTCCTAACTTGGCCTTATACTGGATCATCCTGAAGTCCTTTTTCCACGCTGAAGCCAAAACTCAGGCTTTACCTGCATGAATGATTCAAAAACAAAGAAACAAAAAAAAAAAAAAAAAAAAAAAAAAAAACCCACAAGCTACTGCAGGCCACAGCATGAAGTTATGTCTTCCACAGGCAACTTAAAATGGTAATTAATGTAGGTGCTCAGCTAACTGGTAGAAAGCACTTGCATACAACGTGGTTGGCCCAGCCCCTTTGTCTTTTCCTCTTCCTGTCTAGAACGAGGCACGACAATCATCTAGGACCATCTATACCAGAGGTTCTCAACCTGTGGGTCTCCAACAACCCTTCCACAGGGGCCACATATAAGTATCTGCAGTAGCACAATTACACTTATAAAGGAGCAACTACATAAATTTATGTTTGGGGGTCACCACAACATGAGGAGCTGTATTAAAGGGTCACAGCATTAGGAAAGTTGAGAACAACTGGTCTATAAAGAAGCCAAAGAACAGGCAGAAGGAGGTGAATACTTGATAATATACTTGAGTCAAAAAAAAAAAAAAAATCCAGACTTTTTGTTCCAAGGGGGAAAAAAATAAAATTCCTTGTTTCTTTTTCTGTTTTATTGTTTGGTTGTCTTTCCTCCCCCCCCCCACCCCCCACCCCCAGGGTCTTGCTGTGTAGCTCTGGTTGTCCTAGAACTCACTATATAGACCAGGCTAGCCTCGAACTCACAGAGCTACACCTGCCCCTGCCTCCTGAACACTGGGATTAAAGGCGCGCAACCATACCTGACACTTATTTCTTGACAAGGATAATGAATAATGATCAGGTTTTTCTTCTCCCTGAAGTCAAAAGGAGAGATCTGCACCCCTAAGCACCTTGTGTGCTCTCTCCCCATTTTAAAGACAGCTAGCTAGACGGTTTCTGCCCTCCATTCCTTAGCGTGGAATTCTGTTTAATGCTGCTAACAACGGCTACATCAAACACAATATGGAACATTGTCTCTTCTTTCCCATTGATGCTGCTGAGTTCTGTCACCGGGACACTAGCTAGAGTCCTCTGGGAAGTGGGCTCTCAATTGAGAAACATCTCCATCAGACTGCCTGTGGCCAGTTTGTCGGTTTTCTCCTGATTAATGATTGATGGGGGAGAGCCCAGGCCACGAGGGAGGTGCCAGCCCCGGGCAGGTTGCCCCGAGGTGTATAGTAAGAAAGCATATTGAACCAGCCACAGGGAGCAAGCCAATAAGCAATGTTCCTCCATGGTCTCGGCTTCAGCTCCTGCTGGCTTCCCTCAGTGATGGGCTGTGACTGAGACACATGAGCCCTTGCCTCTCCACGTTGCTTCTGGTCATGGTGCTTTACCAGAACACAAAGCAAACTAGGACTCCATTTTCTTGAGTGGTACAGCATGTATCTTCAAATTCTTTTCTTCATTCTGAGAAAATAGTAGGAATACAGGCTGACTAGGAAGCTTTCTGGCAGATTTTTAACTAATTACATTTCTAAATATATCCTTTAATATAAAAGTAGAAAAATGTAGGTGAAAAAATTATATAAATGCATGCTTTTCCAAGGGGGGGGGGAACACTACTGTTTAACAACCTAACGATATTACCAACTGTAAACTAAAGATCAACAGAGAGGAACTCAACCACAAACTACAGTTCCAGAGAGCTAAAGCACAGGGGCATCGGCTCTCCATCTCAGACTGAAACAGAGACTGTCTCATGTGTGAAAACGTGACACACGCCCGAGGGTTGACAAGTACAGACCACTCAAGCCTGACGACCGAGTTGACGACCGAGTTCCATTCCTGGAACCCAAGATGGGAGAGAAGTGACTCCTTAACCTGTCCTCTGACCTCCAGAGCCGTTCAGAAGCAAGTGTGCGCCAGCTCCAACGCTCCAGGTCGGTTTGGGTTCACGAGCGCTTGTGCTCCCCGCCCTCTCCCTCACAGACACACAGACACACAGACACACAGACACACAGACAGACAGACAGACACAGACACACACACACACACACAGACACACACACAGGCAGACACACACACACACACAGACAGACACACAGACACACACACAGACACACACACACAGGCAGACACACACACACACACACACAGACACACAGACACACACACAGACACACACACACACACGTTAAAGAACTGAAAAGAAGCAAGGCATAGTGGTGTGAGCCTTTAATCCCAGCACTCAGGAGGCAGAGTTCTAGGCCAATCTAGTCTACAGAGTGAGTTCCAGGTCAGCCAGGACTGTTTTACTGTTTTACTGTTTTGAGACAGAGAAACTGTCTCAAAAAGACAAAGAATTGAAAGGAAGAGGTACTTTCATACACTGTTAGTGGCAGTGCATGAAATTATCTATACATTTGGAAATATCTACAAAGAGCCTAAAAACAACTTACAGCATTTGGACAATAAATCAATTCACATCACTATCATGGGGGAGAAATCACATGGACCAAAATGTGGAAGAATGAACAACTATTAGTTTCAAATACAAGGAAATTTTAAAAGTCGGGCTTGGGGTATGGCTCAGCTGGCATGGTGCCTGCTGAAAACTCTGGTTCGATCCCCAGCACCACACTATTTGGGGACGTACCTTAAACCCAATAGTGAGAGGTAGAGGCAGATGTGTTAGAATTCCTAGCCACTCCCCAGTGACATGACCACACGTGCACTGGCAAAATGCTTAGTCATCCCAGGGTCACATAATCTGCCCAGAGCGTGATCACGTAACCTACGCGCATGCGTGGTGCAGCTACTTAAGCCCATATGCGCATGTGCAGGGGAATCCATAAAAGCAGGTCCCACTCATCCCTCTCCCCTTTTTTCCTGCACGATCTTTCCAAGGCCTAAGCACCCTTCTCTTTCCTCCCCTTTAATAAACTTTTTGTTGTACCTTGTAGTTTTTCTTGCATAGCAAACAGGGCCACTTAATGAATAACATTGCACCGGTTAATAAATAACGAGGAGCTGGGCAGTGGTGGCACATGCATTTAATTCCAGCACTCAGGAGGCAGAGGCAGGTAGATCTGAGTTCGAGGCCAGCCTGGTCTACAAAGCGAGTTCCAGGACAGCTAAGACTCTTACACAGAGAAATTGTCTCAAAAAAAAATTATAATAAAAAAAGAACCCAATTTAATAGGAAAAAGACCTCTATAGACATTTCTTCAAAGATATATAAATGGCTAGGATGTTAAATTATCGTGCGCCAATAGGAAAACAAAAATCTATGAGAAAACCATCTCCACTAGAACACTTAGAAAAGAACAGAGGCCGGGCGGTGGTGGCGCACGCCTTTAATCCCAGCACTCGGGAGGCAGAGGCAGGCGGATCTCTGTGAGTTCGAGGCCAGCCTGGTCTACCAAGTGAGTTCCAGGAGAGGCGCAAAGCTACACAAGAGAAACCCTGTCTCGAAAAACCAAAAAAAAAAAAAAAAAAAAAAAAGAAAAGAACAGAGGACAAGGTTGGTGAGAAGGCTCAGTAGGTAGAAGTGATTACTGAGCAAGCTCGGTGATTCAAGTTCATCCTCAGGAACCATTTAAAGGGGGAAGAAGAGAATCCCCTCTGACCCAGAGATATGACGTGGCACTTCATGCACACATAAGCACTTGTGTGTGGGCTCACGCCTGCACGCACGCACGCGCACACACACACACACACACACACACATAAATTTAAGGTTCTTACAAGGAGCAGAGTAAGAAGTAACAGCAAAACCACAGAGGAAGTAAGTCAACCATGTGCCAGTACATATACTGGACTCTGTGAGCTGTCCAGACAGACAGACAGATAGACACAGGGATGAAGACTAAGAAGACATGAAGTTGAGGAGGTGATCTGGGAAGACACAGGAGGGGGAGAAGTGAGGGAGGAATTGGGGAGGAGGGAGTTCAAACCAATACTAACTACACCGGATGTATGTCTACAACTCCAAGAATGGAAACAGTTTGAAAAGATGTGGAGCAACTGAACACACCCTGGTAAAATGTACAATGGTGTACCCAATGTTCCTCACAAAGTTCTATGTTGGAATTACCATATGTCTGTGCAATTCTACTTCCTAGGTATACACTCAAAACAGATGAAGACATATGTTCAAACAAAAATATGTATACATATTTACATTATTCTTGAATGCCAAAAAGTAGCGAGAACAAATTTTCATTAATGGATAAACAAAATGTGGCCATATTATTATTCATCCACAAAAAGGAAGTATTAGTACATACTGCAACATGGTATACCTTGAAAATATGCTGAGTTAAATAGGTCAGTCACAAAAGGCCAGATTGTCTCTCATCCACTGACAGAAGGCAGACCGTACTCGCCAGAATCGAGAGCAATGAGTAAGGACTCCAAAGGTCTGGGGCTCCTTGGGAGATGAGCATCTTCCAGAATTAGGCAGGAGTAACTTATAAAACACTGTGAATGTACTAAATAAAACACACTGAATCGCAGCTTTTTTTTCCTTTATTGAGACAGGGCCTATATGAAACCTTGGCTGGCCTGGAACGTGCCATGTAGACCAGACAGGCTTTAAACTTACAGGTCCACCTGCCTCGGCCTCCCGAGGGCTACCAGCTGGCAGTAAAGGCGTGCGCCACCAAGCCCGGCTTGTTTTGTTTTGTTTTTTCAGTTGTCTGTTTTCAGTTGTGTGTCCGCAGGGTATGTGCACAAGAGTGAGGGTGTGCACAGAGGCCAGAGACGGCAGAGCCCCTAGAGCCTGAGTGACAGGACAGTCAACTGTGAGCCCCCAAATGGGGGTGCTGGGGAGCAAGTGCAGGCTCTCTACAATATGCACCCTAACTGATGAGCCATTTCTCCACCCCCTATCAAAAATCCCCCTGAAATAGGTTTCAGTCTGTAGGCCAGGCCTCAAAACTCAGTGTTCAAGTCATCTTCCTGCCTCAGCCTCCCAAGTAGCTACATAAAATTGCAAATTTTGTTATTTAAATTTTACCTTATTACAAAAGCATATTATGCATAATTTTTAAACACACTGTAAGAAAATATACCAAAATACTAATACTACTTACCTCTGAGTGTTTATTAGTAATTCATGTTTTCTTTTGTTTTGATCTTATCTTGCCACTGTGTCTTGATATGTGACCCAGGCAGGCCTCAAACTATCAATCTCCCAGGCTCAACCTCTGAATTCTGAGATTACAGGTGTGCACTATCACACTCAACTGTATTCTTCGTATTTTTTTTTGTAATTGGTTTATTTTATGAATGCTGGTATTTTGCCTGCACGTATGTCTGTGTGAGGGTGTCAGATCCCCTGGAACTGGAGATACAGACAGTTGTGAGCTACCATGTGGTTGCTGGGAATTGAACCCTGGTCCTCTGGAAGAGTAGCCAGTGCTCTTAACTGCTGAGCCATCTATCCAACCCCTATTCTTCATATTTTTCTAAAATCCCTAACTTTCCTTACTGTCATTTTTATATACTGGTTTTTATAATATGTAAATTAAAACATTTATGGTATTTCAAACTTTTTTAGGAGACAAGATTTTGGTGTGCTGCCCAGGTTGGCACAGAACTCCAGACCGAAGCTAGCCGCCTCCTCAGCCCTCCTCAGCCCGTAGACTAGCTGGAACTACAGTGCATGTGCTTAAGACAAAAGGCTTTTGTTTTTTCCAATAAGGAAATTTACATGTTGTACTTTTTAAAACAAAAGGGGTTTATGAAATCAATCTTTGAGAGTTTCATACAGTGTATTTTGGTGTTTATTTCCCCTCCCAGTTCCCCTCCCATCCACCCCCACTTCCCTACCTACTCAACTCCCTGTTCTCATCCATTCTCCCACAGGCCAACACCAAATGCAGTTTCTGCTGACCAACGACTACTGGGTGTGGTGCCTGTTCTAGAGTGTGATCAACATTTGTACCATTAAGAAAACTGACTCTCCCTCTCACAACAGCCACCAAATGCTCCTCAGCTTGGGGTGGGACCTCATGCCCACCTCACCCTCTCCGTGCTGGGATTTGGGGCAGCTTGAATTGCTCCAGTCTTAAGCATGCTGCCATACTGCTCTGCATCCCTTGTACCAACACAAATGCCTTGCTGTGTACAAAAGTTTCCTTGAAGTAACCCACCACCTCTGGCTCTTCTCATTACACACTATTTTTTCAATGTTTTATCATTTTTAAGTGGAAAATACAAAGCAAATATATTTTCCAAAATAATTCAAGAATATGTAATTTTTAAAAAGTCTTCCTTGAATTTGAGTCCCTGGGTTGATTCCTCAGTTTTTCTCTCAACCCAGATTTCTATCCCACAGAAATTGTTGTTAGTAATTTGTTCTGAATATTACATCCTGGTTTTGCAAACAGATTACACTTCTCATCTGCTTTTGTATTCCTGCCTTTGTCACAATACTTGGCTCACGGAAGGAATCAAATGGATAAATAGTAAAGGTCTAATTAAATTAGTTGACACAAGTGGAAGAATGATTAAAGGAATAATGTGTCCATGGAGAGAAGGCAGGCAGAGAACGGACACCGTGATTGGCAGGAACAGGACTAGCTCTATAGACAGGCCGGTGGGTGGAGATGTGGATAGACGGAGACTCTTCAGAAATTACTATCACAGGAATGTCTATCATTCCTATCATGGGAATTTCATAGCAGGATTGTCTTTGCTAAGGGATCTAACTCCTTTTCACTACTGTACCCCAATCCTTTATTTATATCATTACATCTGGTCCCATCTCTATTGTCCCACCTATTCTGGTTACCCCAATCCTTTATATCATTACATCTGCTGATCATGTCCCATCTCCATTGTGCCGGGAACTAAATGTAAGTCTTCCCTTCCTTGTTAGTCATTTAGGCATGAAAAACTTGAAAAAAGTAAATATATCTAGATACAAATATACCAAATTTACTTCTTTGGAGAAATATGAAAAAGACCTTAAATTTCTCAGCTAAATCTTTAATACACAGATCTAATTTGCAGATAGCACAACACTTAAAAAGGCAGAATTTAGTAAATTCCTGTAGCCATTATAAGTTCCTATATATTGGTAAATGAAATAAATAGGTCTCTGAAAGTTTAAATAGAAAAACATTCCCATTGTCTTAGCGTAACATCAGATTGTAAGAAAACCTAAGAAGGAAAAAAAAAAATATATGGTAATAAAAACTTACACAAGATTTACTGGAGAATTCCTCAACTGGGTGTGGTAGCACATGCCTTGAATCCCAGCAGAGCCCAGTGATCACTGTGCATTCTGGACAGCTTCTGGACTACCTAGTTAATTTTGGGCCAGCCAGCACCACATAGTGAGGCCCTGCTTCAAAAGCAGTAACAATGTAATAAAGAGTTCCTGGCAGGTGTTCGCTGTTCACACCTGAGGGCTTGAGTTCCATCCCCAGAACCCAGCCCACCCTCCACGACCACCACCTCTTCTTCCTCCTCCACAACGGGGACAACCACCACCATAACCACCGGGGGGGGGGTGGGGGGGGGTGGGGGGGGGGTGCACAATGACGTGCATCAGTAATCTCAGAACTACTACAGACAGGGAAAAGAGAATCCTAGAATGTTTGCCTAGCCTATGCTTCCCAGCAGCAGAAAGGAAACGTGTTGGGGACTATTATTTGAAGGTGGGTTACTTTTGTCTATGTTGCATTTGTTTAACTCTGTGAAGCTGTGTTACTGTGACTGTCTAAAATATCTGATGGTCTAATGAACTGTATGGCCAATAGCAAGACAGAAGAAAGGATAGGCGGGGCTGGCAGGCAGAGAACGGAGAGAAGGCGAAATCTTGGAGAAAAGGAAGAAGGAGTAAGAGAGGAAGGAGGACTTCAGGGCCAGTCATCTAGCCACCCAGCTACACAACCAGACATGGAGAAGCAGAGAAAAGGTATACACGAATAGAGAAAGATGGAAGCCCTTGAGCCCAAAGGTGGACAGGATGATTTAAGGAAAGCTGGCTAGAAATAAGCCAAGCTAGGGTGTGCATTTATAATTAAGAATAAGTCTCCATGTGTGATTTATTTGAGAGCTGGGTGATGGGCCCCTCAAAGAGCAAAAACAACCAACAACAGAAACATCCTCCTCAACAAGGTGGAAGATGAGAACATGTTCCAGAAACTGTTCTCTAATCTCCGCATGCAAGCCATGTCATGAGCATGCTCAATTCCCATGCCACTCGTGTTCTCTCTCTCTCCCTCCCACAAACACACACACACACACACACACACACACACACACACACACACACACTTAAAAAATTCTATAAAGCTATTCATGAAAAAAAGCAAAGAAATTCTTACAGCACCAAGACACTGGAAACTCTGAAAACAGGAAGTTCAGAATCTTGAATTCAAGTCATAATAAATAAAATTCCAGGCCTCACTAAAGACCACATTGGTAAGGTAGGAAATTAAAGGAAAAATCTCTCAGAATACTGACAATGAATTTAAGTGACAATGAAGGGAGAGCCAAGAAGAGAATGCTGGTTAGTAAGCATGCCTGAAGAAGGAAACAGAACAATCAAGTCAGTAACGCGCCACAAGAACTCTGCCTGTGATCCCGGCATTGGGAGGCAGAGGCGGCCAAAGGAACAGCCGAGGACCACCCATGATGGAACTGCAGGCTGGAGGCCACCTGAGCTCCTTGAGACCCTGTCTGAACCACCACTCAGAAGTGCTCCCCTCACTATCCACAAACAAAAGAAGGGGCTCTTGAAAGGCTCTCTAAGAGGCAGGATTGGAAAACCAGGAGCAGAAGATGAGAAGCACAAGACTAAAGCTGCTCGTTACAAAATTGAACCTCGAGTTCAAATTTGTGCAAAGTTATCATCACCCCAGTAAGAAACAATACTAAGACACAGGAGACAAAGCCAGATGAGGAGGAGACCTGCCTTCCAGACATCTGTAAGTTACAGAGTCATAAAAAAAATCAGGGCTGGAGAGATGGCTTAGTGGTTAAGAGCACTGACTGCTCTTCCAGAGGACCCAGGTTCAATTCCCAGCACCCACATGGCAGCTCACAACTGTCTGTAACTCCAGTTCCTGAGACCCAACACCCATGGCAAAACACCAGTGTACGTGAAATAAAAATAAATAAATTTAAAAAAAAAAAATCAAAAAGTCCTTAAAGATAAAAACAGGAGGGGGACTGGGAGGTGTGGAGGGAGGGGAGGCTGAGGTCGGGATATAATGTATGAGAGAAGAATAAATAATATGTATAAATAAAAACAGAAAAAAAAAGTTCCAAATAAACTTCCCATGGATGATGTACTCTAAAAACCATGAAGCAGCAGCTTTGTATTCAAATAATAAAATTTTAATAATTAATAAATCTAAAATTTCTGTAGCCAAATTTGTCAACCATTTATGAAAAGAAAGTACATTATTACACATACAAGAACTTAGAATGTCTACAGCCTAAAGCACACAGGCATGAGTGCACACACAAGTAAGTGTAATAAAAAAGTTTTAATTAAAGTTATACTGCTAAGGGCTGGGAATGCAGCTCAATGTGGTACCAACCCAACATGCACAGTGTCTTGGGTTTTTAATAATCCTATTTATTTACTTATTTATTGTGTTTATGGATGTGGCTGTGTATGTGCCACCACACATGTGCAAGTCAAAGGACTCAGTGTCTCTTCCATCTTGTGGGTCTCAGGGATTAAACTCGGGTAACCAGGCTTGGCCACAAGAAGCTTTACCAGACGAGACATCTCACTGGCACCCCAAAGCCTTAGGTTTCATCCTGAGCAACAGAATAAAATGAAAGGGTTAACAGTTCTGCTTACTTCTGAGAAGCGAAGGGAAACTGAAAACAGACAGTAAAAAGGAAAGCTTGTACTCTTCATTTTATGTACAATTGCACTGTTGAAGGTTTGGTTTTTACTATGCACAACTATATTTAATAATTTTAAAGGAACAAAAATGAAAGTATTTCCACTAAAATATCAACAAACAACACTGGTTCTGTACACTTTTCCTATTAGTCATGTACGACTGCATAATGAAATGTCAATCAATGACAAATCACACATATTGGTGATATCCCATAACACAGTGGAGCTGACAACCTCCCATTACACCACAGTAGTGCAGTTCAGCACGGCACAGCACTCAAGGCGAACTCTATCAGAGGTATTTGTCAATATTTAACATCTAGACCAGCGGTTCTCAACCTGTGGGTCACGACTCCCTTGGGGTCAAACAACTTTTTCACAGGGGATGTCTAAGACCATCAGAAAACACAGATTTTTCAATGACTCCTAACAGCAGCAAAATCACAGTTATGATGCAGCAATGAAAACATAATTTGATGGGTTGGGCGGGGGGGGGGGGGGGGGGAGTCACCACAACATGAGGAACTGTATTAAAGGGTCTCAGCATTAAGAAGGCTGAGAACCACTGGCCTGGACAGAAAGGTAAGTTCTTAACTGATGGAAAACTGGATTAAAACTTTTGCGTTCCAAGTGGATTAGATATGATTTTTGTTGGAAAGTTTGTATTGGTTTTGGGGGTGGTGAGGGTAGTTGTTGAGAAACAAGCAATGCCCTTGAACCGGGGCTCCTCCTCCCCCGCCCATGCTGAGCTAACAGGCAATTATCACCATGGCAGCAGTTATTTTCAAAATGACTCCTAGGCAGCTCAGGGGCAGTGAGATGGCTCAGAAGTTAAAGGTGCCGGCCTCCAAGCCTGGCACGGAGTTCAACCCCAGTACCCTCATGGGGGAAGGCAAGGAAGGACACGCCCAAGTTGTTCTCTGACCCCACATACGGCACGTGTGCTCACAGTCGCATACACACACACACACACACACACACACACACACACACACACACACACACACACGACTTTTTGTTTAATTCTTTAGGGGGTCGGGGGACGCTGCAAAGATGGCTCAGCAGTTAAAAGGGACTTGCTGCTGCTCTCCCAAAGCCCTGAGTTCAGTGAGGAGCGCCTATGTCGGCAGCTCAGAACCACCTGTAACTCCAGCTCTACAGAGCCCAGGCCTCCCTCGAGTCTCCAGGGCACCTACACACACAGCACATAGACACATACAAATCAGATAAACCTTCAAAAAAAGAAAAAGGTAGATATGCTCACCAATATCTCAAAAGCAGTATCACAGCATTGCTTTTCTCAAAAGTTAGTTTACTTTTTCATTCTGCAGTGTAAAATCTTTTTTTTTTCTTTCTTACAGGGCTGGGAACCAAACCCAGACCCTCAAGTATGCATGCCAAAGGCTCTCAGGCTTGGCCAGCACGCCTGTCCTGCAGTGTGGTTACTGCTAACTGTACCTTTAAAGAGACTTCAAGCACCGAGGAAAGCCAACGCTTTGAAGCTTCCATGAAATGTTTTCACGTATGACTTTCTTCTGGAAAGCTTATGCACCTGTGGGCTGCCGAACAAATGTATCCTGAGGCTGTGCGGACATCATACCTAAACAACACAGGTGACAGACGTCACGTGGCCCCATGCAATGGAGGAGGATGGTATATCCACAATGTACAGGGACAGAGCAACCATAAATATCAAGCTGTGGCTGAGGCACAGTATTTTACCAAAAACTATTCTTTCCCTTTTTATTTTGAAATAGGAAATACATTAAAATCTCATGAGAAAGCCGGGCTTTCCCTGTACTTGTTTGATCCCCAGTACCGTAAGAGGACGTACTATAACTGAAATGAAAGATAGTTTACAAGGGTGTCCTGAGGGCTGTAAAGGTGTTTAGTTCCCTGATCTCCTACAGAACTCAAACCTCAATAAAAATAAATGAATAAATAAATAAGTAAATAAATAAATAAATGAATGAATGAATGAATGAATGAATGAATGAATGAATGAATGAAATCGCTGCTGCACACTCGCATCCTGAACTACATCCTGTCACCTCTCTTTAATCCTGTACGGTGCAGGCTCCCAACAGCTATTCCAGGAAGTGTCGGACTATCGGCTATTTATACATGGACAAAATCTTTAAAATAGCACTGCCGGCTAACCCTGCATGGGTCCAGACCAAAAATACTATTTTTAAGAAATGGCTGAGTTAGTTACTTAATTTAAAATGCACTCTAAAAATAGTATTTCTTGTCACTTTGTTTTGGAACCAAAAGGGAGTGCCAACGGTGTACAGTCACAATGTAACAGGATAACAAACAAGTTCATATTTTACAAACACTGAGTGGGGGTGATCTTTGGGTTTGGGGGGCTTGCTTGGTTGGTTGGTTGGTTGGTTTATGAGACAAGGTCTCACTACATAGCCCTGGCTGGCCTGGAACTTGCTATGTAGACCAGGCTGAATTCACAGACATCTGCCTGCCTCTATGCTCTACTACTGGGATTAAAGGTGTGTGCTATACCCAGCAAAACTCAGTTTCTAAGATCCAAATATTCAAAAAAGATCTAAATACTCTTACCCTAATGATATCACCAAGAAAATGTCCCACTATTATATATTAACTTAAAATAGTCTATAGTAACATCTAACCCTGACTGTATATTGAGTATTTTTCAAAAAACAAGTTCACCTTTTATTATCATATATTAACCAATATATCCAGTATATCAAGCCCTAAAATAAGTGACAAAAAAAAGTAAAAATACTTCCTTCATCAATACTTACATGCACTGTATTTTAAAATCCATTCTAATTAAAACTCTATGCTACCAAAACAATAACATCCGAAAGCAACACGCATGTCCTACGGCAAGCAAATAATCCATTGCTTAGCTCTATGAATATCTTTAAAGGCACTTCTTAATCTCCAGTCTTTAGATGTGTATCTTGTATATCATAGTATTAGCAAACAATTCCAAGTCATTGCTTCTAAAAGAGTCTCTAGGAGTTTAACTGACAGATATATTAATATGCAAAAATCGCACTTACTAGGCTATCCACTAGCGTTAGTACTAGAAAAAGACAAGACAATCCTAAAGTTCCATCAAGAGGGATAGTTAAATCATCTATCAATAAAACAGAAAACTAAGACATTAACAAGCCATTCCTTTACATAAGATATGCAATGATCAATCTTCAAGTAGTAGAAGTTTAAAAAGAGAAATATACAGACCACAGCACTTACCATATCGAATGACATGTTTATGTTTAAACATATATGTACAAAACAAAACCCATCTAGAAGCTACCTCCAGAGAGGAAACTGTATGACAGAGGGTACATTTCATGCCCTTACAATTATTAAATAAACACGTTCTTTATTTTACAAAATACTTTTTTAAAATATTTATTTTCATTTTCTGGGTATGAGTGTTTTGCCTACATGCATCTATACGTACCAAATCCATGGATAGTGCCCATGAAGACCAAAAGAGTTCATGGGGTACCCTGGAACTGGAGTTACAAATGATTATGAGCCATCATGTAGGTGCTGGGAATTAAACCTGGGTCCTCTGGAAGAGGAGCAAAGTGCTCTTAACTGCTGACCCATCTCTCCAGCCCACAAAATACTTTTTTTGAATACTAATTCATTTCAAAACCTGGTATGATTCCTTTTACAGTGTTCTACAAATATTGGTTTTCTTTATCAATCTATCTCAGACTCAATGGTAAATAGGTACAACTGAGATGAATGTACAAAGTCTAAAACATTTAGTATTTGCTGCTTTTCATATAAAGTTTGCTGACTACTGCTTCTATCAAAAATACATTGAAAAAATTATTTCCCTTAGGCCTCAAAAATAGTTTCAGAAAGTTTGTATTACAAAAAATAAGCTGAATAATATAAACCAATGTTTACCTCATTTACTAAATACTAAAAATACTTTTTTACCATAAATCTGTAATATCAAAACAGAATTCCTAAAATACATGAGTGCTGACATTTTCTAAGCATTGCTATAAAGTAGCTATTAAAAGCACAGAAGACAGAATTCACAGTCTAGCAAAAACCGGTCTGGTCGAAGAGGGAAAAATGCTTACTATTTCAAAATAACTCCTTCTTTTTTCAACCTCTATTAAAAGAAACTGTAAGGTGTGGTAGTACGCACCTGCAGGCCCAGCTGTGGCCTGGAACACGAAGGATGGTAAGTTCCAGACCAGCCTGGGCTACATAGCAAGCTTCTGCCTCAAAATGGAGGGAGGCAACTAAAGGTATAACTTCTTAGGGGGGGAACTATATAAACACAGACAGACAGGCAGGCAGGCAGACAGGCAGGCAGACGGACAGACAGACTGACTAAGAGCTGACTAACTGGAGCTAGAGAGCTGGGGAGTAGCTAAGCTGCTGCTCTGCCTGCCTAGCCTCACGCAGCCTTGGGTCTGACCTCCACAACGACATTACCCAGGTGCTGGGGCTTGTGCCTCTAGCCTAGCACTGCGGGCGGGGTTGGGGAAGAGATCAGACTTTCAAGTTTAGGTTAGTCTAAAACCTCTACATCTAGTTAATGCTATAGAAATGTATCCAGTCACCTATCTCATATAACATCACCATTTCACAACAGTTACCAGGGAAGGGGGGGGGGGGGGGCAGGCCCATTAGTGCACGCCTTTAATCACAGCACGCAGAAGGTAGAAGCAGATGGTTCTCCCTGATCTGCATATAAGTTCCAGGCCAGCCAGAGCTACATAGTAAGACTTTGTCTCAAAAAACTATGTGTGTGTGTACACATATATATGTATAATATGTGTGGTGTTTTATGCATGTATATATGCATTACATACTTTATGTGAATTATGTGTGTATGTATATGTGTGTATTATATATTATACATACATGTGTGCTAATCATGTGTGTGTATATACATACATATGTACATGAATACATGTAAGCATACATTATGTATTGTGTATGTATGTACACATATATAATTTCAATTTGTTCTTAAGGTTAAGAGAGCATGTTTCCCAATTTATGGCACTTTTAAAATTTCAACTATTTGGGTTTGTTTCCAACAACATCTCATTATGTGACCCAGGCTGGGCCTGAAGCTGTGTTTCTCCTGCTCCTGCCTCCTGAGTGCCCCCCCACAGCTAACCTAAGTTTTGATTGTGTATATACACCCAACTCTACCAGACACTGAAGCTGACAATTTATGAAAGACTGTGGCATCATTTATGGTGGTATTGCATCCCTAAGGAGGAGCCAACATAGCTGAGTTCATCCAGTGAATAAGGAAGACTTCTGGAAGACAGCAAAGAGAGCTGGGTATCAAGGTGGGAACAAGAGTTGGCCAGATACGTAAGGATAAGGAAATCAGGTCAATGACAACCCCATTCTAGTTAAAAGTAGAAGAATGTCAAACATGAAAGACTTAAGTCCCAGAAAACATAGCCCAATGCTACAAAAGTAAATCACTCAATGATTTACTGGGAGAAAGGGTCAGGATCTCGTTGCAAATGTCTTTGAGGCCAAATTAAGGGACCAAACAGTAGATCTGATGCTCTAAGTCATAAAAAACGTACCATTTTCCCAAACAAGATAAAATATACCTGACTTTATTTTCAGGAAATTGACAATGGTAGCAACCTGGATCTTGGTCTGCAGTGAGACAAGACTAAAGGCAGACACAATTCTGCGGCTGTGCAAAGCAGATAAAGGCCTCCTGCGTGTCAGTCACAGAACTCAGAGAAGTCAGAGGAAGACAAGCAGCTGGGCACAACAGTGTCCTCTCGTGTTTCCGTTGGGCTGGGTCTGAATTCGGAGCCTTGTGCAAGCTCCAAGCTTTACCCTGAATACCTCCTCCTCTGCACTCCTTTTTTAAATGTCCTTTTCATGTCATTTTTTTCCATATTTCTGGTATGGGTACATTTTTTTTTTCATGAACGAAGTGTTCAG
Organism: Peromyscus maniculatus bairdii; assembly: GCF_049852395.1. Taxonomy (NCBI): domain Eukaryota; kingdom Metazoa; phylum Chordata; class Mammalia; order Rodentia; family Cricetidae; genus Peromyscus; species Peromyscus maniculatus. Next base: position 15,039,055 of record NC_134867.1, read on the forward strand.
AATAAAATTACCAAAGCTAGAGGCAAACGGCCTTTTTGGCTTACTTCTCAATAGGAAAGAAAATGTCCCACAAAAGATAAGAATTCCTACCTGGACTGCAGGTTTCCTAAGGGTGACAATGGGCTCAACGACCTCTCTGAGCTCTGAGTTTCCCGTATGTACAAGAGAAAGTTGAAGTAGATGATCTAACGTTGTTGACAGCTGGAAAATACTATTATCACAGAGCTAACCACCTCTTCAACCTCCAGAAGCCACCAATAAAAATGCAAACACAATCTATAAAGCAACTGTGAAAACGCCATTCAAAACAGGCAGATGCCACTACTGTGCCTACTACTTATCCATATCTACCCACATGGACTTACATCACACTGAAATGCTCCTCGTCTGAAACCCTGAGACAAAACTGAAACTTTTTTCCCCCATTTTTTGAGACAGGGTTTCTCTGCGTAACCCTGGCTGTCCTGGAACTCAATCTATAGACCAGGCTGGCCTCGAACTCATAGAAAAAACTCAAACTTTTAAGAGCTCTGGTAGCCATTTCCCTTTCAATTACCACAGTGGTTCTCAACCTTTGGGGGTCAGATGACCCTGTCACAAGGATCACATATCAGATATCCTGCATATCAGATATGTACATTATGATTCATAATAGCGTAAAAATTACAGTTATGAGGTAGTAAAAAATAATAATAATAATTTTATGGTTTGGGGTCACCACAACATGAGGAACTGTACTGAAGGGTCACAGCATTAGGAAGGTTGAAAACCACTGCATTACTAAGTAACTTTCAAAAATATGAATCAAAAAAGGAACTTTATGTTTTTAGTCTTGGAAATCCAACTCACATTAGTCACATTTTCATACATAATCCTACACTGTGGAATCAGCTTTTTCTGACCCTTTTAATGAAATGAAATTTTTATCAATATTCCTTTATCAATCATAATTAAAAGTGTTCCTAACTAGAAAAATACTGTCTTCAGACTTGTCACTATAAATTTTTATGCTCAACTTTTTTTGAGACAGGGTCTCACCTACCCCAGGCTGGATGGAACTTGTATATAGCCAAGCATGGCCTTGAACCTCTGATCTTCTCCGCTCCACTTCCTAAGCATTAGGATTACCCCACGTTCAGTTTATGTGCTGTACCACCCAGAGCCGTCTGGGTGCTAGGCAAGCACTCTGCCAACAAAGTTACATCCCCAGCACAATGTGGAACTTTTGACTAATAAACAAAACATGTAATACTTCTCACTCATACTAAAAACTTCTAAAATATCCTGGAGCTGGAAGCATAGCTCAGTGCAGAGTACATGCTTAGCATTCTCCAGGCCTTAGGTTTGACCCAAGCAATAAATGTGGGCCAACAAGATGGTTTAGCAGGTGAAGGTACTTGTCTGATAAGGCCAGCATCACAATTTTAATTCAATCCTGAGAGTATATATAAAGGTAGATGAGAACCAGTAAGTTGTCTCCTGACCTCCAAATGCATGCCATGGCCCACACACAAAAAAATTTTTTTCAAGACAGTGTTTCTTTGTGTAGCTTTAGAGACCTGGAACTCTCTCTGTAGACCAGACTGGCCTTGAATTCAGAGATCCCTCTGCCTCTGCCTCCCAAGTACTGGGATAAAAGGTGTGTGCCACCACCAGGCTCAAAATGTCTAGTAAGTAAACTTTAGGTCATTAATTTTAAGCCATTTTTTTTATTTTATTAAGCACTTATTTACTTTAAATGTCCCAAGGGAGAGGGTGCCCACATGCCACACGTGTGGCGGTCAGAGGACAATTTTGTGGGAATGGTTCTCTCCTTCCACCGTGTATGTCCCGTGATCCAACTTAGGTCTCAGGCTCGGCAGCAGGTCCTTTCACCCCAGCAGGTGCCATCTTGAGGGCCCAAGCCTGACTGTTTTCTTTAAAGGGAATAAATAGTTTTCCTTCCAAACAACAAAATTAATAGGCAACAATTTTATTAAGGGGAAAAAAACCTTGGGAGAAATAAGCCCTTATCATCATAAAATATGTTTTTAATACATGAAATGTTAAAAGTGTGAGGAGACACATTTTCCCTGATTTAAACAGTATACAATGTATACATGGATCAAAACATCACTTAGTACCACACAATTATGTAAATCTTTATGCACCAATTAAATATAAAAAGGTGGAAAACCCAGACGCGTCTAGCATTTCCAGCCTGCTATAAATTTACACTGCATGATAGAGCCTATATTCAAATTCTCATTCTGAAGGACTGTGTGTAAGCTATCACTGGAACATAAGCAAAGGCGTTTCTACTGAGAATTATTGCTTCCATTATTCTAAAGATCTAACAATTTTTTGTTTATATGTATTAGTGTATACACACACACACACACACACACACACACACACACACACACACACGTTTTATATGCCAGAATCATTTCTCTTTAGCAGGCCCACATCTCTCTTGCACCCTAAGAGAGCATCAAGCATCATTCATTTTTCCTGAGCTTACCAAAATAAAATCTGAAAAGAGGTGAACTATAATTTACAATGATCACAGAGTACAAATCCTTTACTATACAAATCTGTATCACAGTAGAGAACCATCACTAAAATTTTTTGTTGACTAGTAATGAACATAAAATAATCCCACTACCAGCCCACAAGAGATTTGGGTGTTTAGTGTTAGTGTAAATCCAGGAATCTGGACCAAACACTTAATCCAAGAAAAAATAAAATAAATAAAACCTAGCATCGTTTGTTTTACATGGTCAGAACTAGTCTCATATTCTAAGTGGTGTTTTGTTTTGTTTTGTTTTGAGTTGGGGATGTTTGTTCGGTTTTGGGGTTGTTTGTTTTGTTTTGTTTCTCAAGACAGGGCTTCTGTGTGTAGCCTTGGCGGTCCTGAAACTCAATCAGTAGACCTAGCTGGCCTCAAATTCTGAGATCCTCCTGCCTCTGCCTCTGGCTCTAAATGAGGTTTTTGTTGTTGTTGCTGCTGCTGCTGTTTTTAAATTCTACTTTGAAAACACAAAAACTGATCTTATTTCATTTATTATTTGTTCTAATTTACCAATTTCACTCCAAGAAAACATGTATTTGAATCAGACATATTAAACAAGTAGAAGCAGTCAGGCCCTGGACTTGGTGGCAAGGCCAGCCATTCAATGCAATTCAGAAGCGGAATATTTTTAACTTTTCTCAAAGTTTCCAGGCAAAGTAAAAATATTTTAAATTAAAACTTTGTAAAATTCTAGATGAAGTATATTACAAAGTCAGCAGGGAGGGGAGGAGGACCCACCTCAATTATTTTGTAACAACAATGTCCAAATAGTAGCACTGGATTTGCTTTCCCCAAACATCCCAGTAAAGAGTCCCACTGGAATACCAATTTAACGAGTGGCTACTCCAAAGACAAAGCACAAGTCAATTATGGTACCCTGCAGCCCCTGGCGAGCACTCAAGGACACACGGTAATTAAAAGAAACAACTCCTCCAACTGAGTGGCTTGGCCTGTACAGTTGTAACTGCAACAGTAACCACCATCCTTGAAACCCGGACAGTACTTGTCATTTTCAGAGCACTGTATAGGAAACACTTCTCAAGGTTGTGTTGTGGTTTTCCTCTTATAAATTAGCACATACACTGCCTACTTTGATGCTGGAGTTCTCCACGCAACCAATCAAATTACAGTAGTGTGAAGAAGGAACCCTAAGAAGCACTTTCAATTCCACGGTTGTGCTGACAATCTGCTTTTCAAATATGCTCCACTATGATCCTAAAAACTCTCTTTTGTTAGAGTCGGGGACTGTCTTTCTAAGTTATAGAACCTAAGGAAAAGGAATTTCCTCCAAGATGGGACCAAGGAGACAACCGGCTTTAAACCCGCCATTCCCAGGCCAGAAGCGGGTTCCACCCGTCCTGCTCCGGTCCGAAGGAGACATTCTCGATGCATTATCCAGCCTGTCTTTTACTAATGGAACAATCCATAAATGCTTCCCAAGAGAGTCCTATAGATTCCCTCAACCCCTAAGAACCGGTGGTTCAGGCGCGGGTCTGTCAATCGGTTTTCTGTTCTTGATGGTCTAGATTCTTGATAAACACTACCAAAGCACGCAGCCATTTGACAAGAGGATGAGGAATAGAGGATATAATACTCAAGATTTCTTTCTGAAGAAGAAAAGAAAAAGGTGGGGGCAGGTGCGGTGGCATACGCCTATAATCACAGTTCTTGAGAGGCAGAGGCAGGCGGATCTCTGAGTTCCAGGCCAGCCAGGAGTGCACAGAGAGAGACCATGTCTTAAAGGGGGGGGGGGGGGGGAGAGATACCCAAGATAGCCAAGAAGCAGGAAAGGTAGGCACCAAAGAACACTAAAACGCTCGCAATACACAGTTCATCTCTCCAAGGTCCATCTTCAGAGTGCAGAATTCAGAATGTTAGGAGGTGGAACGGGGAGCCACTGAGCTATCAGGGTCAGCAAGTCCCCAGGTAAGCCACAGGGATGCTGGCTGGGTTGGCAGCGTCCAGGGAGTCAGACCCCAGGGACCGTCCAGGACCCAACCGCGCCGCCACCAGACGGGCGGCGCCCCCGCGAGCTTTCAAACCGCCGCCCTGGGAAGGCGCTGCGCCGATTGGAAGTTCCGCCACGACCGTCACCAACACAGGGCCATAGCGGTAACTCTTCAGCCAAGCCCTCCCAGACCTCAGCGAGGGAGTCCCCCGGGACCAGACCTCTAAACTCCACCTCCAGGCGCGGTCTCCACCGGGTCCCGTCGCCGGCGATGAAGCACGCAGCGGCGACTCGCGGTGGGACCGACGCCCCCGACGGGGCTGCGCCGGGCGACTTGGAGGGGCGCGACCGGCCGGCCAGCGGGGGGCGGCAGCACCAGTGCCTTCGAGTCGGCCCCGGGACGCCGCTCCGCGACCCGAGGCGAGCGCCTCGCCCCGTGGACTCCGACCCACCCAGCCCTCCGGGTCGCCGCAGCGGCGGGGACCGGGCGAGCCCACTCCCCCGCCCGCGCTCTTACCCATCTTTCCGCCTCGCCTTGTAGACGTGCCCGTAGGTGCCGCGTCCCACTTTGCACCCTTCGTACTCGAACAGATCCTCCACCCGCTCCCGCTCCGCCGCCAGCTTCGCCTTGAAATCATAATCCATTGTCTGCTTCCCCCATAGAGAAACCGGGACGCGGGGGCCGCCGCCACTCAGTCCCTCCTCCGCCGCCGCCGCTCCACTTCTCCAACAGCCGCCGCTCGGGCGCGCGCGCGCCGCCCGCCGCCGCCGCTCCGCGGTCCGCCTTCAGCAAGGGACTCCTCGGCGGCCGAGGCAGCCACCTCCTCCGCCTCCACCTCCTCCTCCTCCTCCGCGGCGGCGGCGGAGGCTCCCGCAGGCACACACAGTCCCGCCTCCCCCCTTCATTTCCTTGTTTTGGAACCTGGTGGGCCGCGCCGCGGCTTTCTCGAACTCATTAACAAACCAAGCGGCCCGCCCCGGTGTCGCGGGGCGTCCTGGGAAATGTAGTTCGCGAGGCCGCGGGCGCCGTGCTGGCTCCTCGGGGGCAAGGAATACAGTTCCCAGGGTTCCTTGGGCCGCCTCGGCCACGCCTCCACAAGGCAAGGACGCCTGCGCACAGCCGCCGCCCCACCCCCTCAGGTAGCCCGCGACTCGCTGTTCCTGTAAACTGGAGCGCGAAGTTACCGCGGGCTCTTCTGCAAGCCCGTGGGAGCTGGTGGGAGGGGAGCCTTTGCTCTGCTGGGAAGGAGATCACCGGCTCCGAATGTCCCTGGGCGAAGAAAGCGGCAAGCACCTCACGAGCGCCTGGCTCGCGAGCTCACTCCCGGGCACGCAGAGCCGAGGACTGGGGTTTAGACAGTTGTACTACACATTGTTTGTTTTTTTGGGCAATTGATCCTCCCGTTGCCCCGCCCCTTGCCGCGGCTTATTGGCAGAGGCTGAAGAATGACGTCCTCTGTGCTGCGTGGGTATCTCCGGCTTTGGCTTCTTTCCTGCTCTTGATTGGTAATTGGATGTGCTCGGTTCTTCCTGATAGGTTCATCTTTTTTTTCTTTACAATGCAAAAACCGTATTTCAAAACCTGAACATTCAGCGGTTTCCCAGCTCTTGCTAGGGGAACCGTGTAACTTCTCGGGCCCAAAGCCAATCATCTTTTTTCTTGGCGCTCTAGTCGGGTTTTATCCTAGCATATGCGGGTGCGGTAGCCGAGCTTTAACCATCTGTCTGAGAACAATTAAAGTGCCTGGAAGATTGGAAAATGCAGCATTTTAAAAACAATCATTTTTTTTTTTTTTTGCTGAGTTGTAAAGCGTTTTTGCAGTCTGTGCATAATAGTGAGGCTTACCTAGGGGAGGCTAAGAAATTTATCTTAATCATGACATTGATTCATTATGGTGTCTGGGGCTCAGGACACATCACCTCAAAATGCGACTGTAAGGGCCTAGAAAGTGCCACGCTAAAAATGTATCCCTCGGCGTGTTGATTATTTTTAAACTAAGAAATTGAGTTCCATCCAACACACGAGTTTCAGCTCCCTTCCACTACCCAAAATAAAATATAAGGGAACATTTTTTTTTTTTTTTGTAAAGAGAATGTTAAATTTATAAGAGAAATTCTATAAGGTATCTGTATCAGGAAGGCAACTTTGCTATTCGTAGACAACGTTATTGTTGGGGAGGCTGTCTTTAGTCCCTTCCCTCACCTGACCTTGATTAATTTGTCTCCGCTACCTACTAAAACTCCAAATTCTGGTTTCTTTCTGTATGTCAATCATCTGGCATTGAGTATGATGTTGTAGGACTCCCGTGCGTACATCTATAACTAACCTTGTTCTCTTAGACCAGGCATGATGGCAAACGTTGTAGTCCCTCCTGCTCTTGGCAGAGTCGAGGAGAATCTCTTGAACATGGGAGTTTGGAGCCAGCCTAGGTAGTTCTTGTGCTCATCTAGCTGATGCCAATTTAGTTTGCAGACTAAACAAGCAATTTAGAAGGACAGGGTGAAGTTGTTTTTCCTCCCCTGTAATGGCATGTCTCATATATTATATGCTCAGAAGCAAGTGTAAACATGGCTAGTGCTAGGATAGGATTCATATGTAATATTGAGTAGAACAAAAGGAAGAATGGTCAGTCCCACCTGAAGCATTATGGTGAGTAACTCTAAGGTTTTTTGTTTTTTCGTTTTGGTTTGGTTTGGTCCCCCCCACCCCCAGACAGGGTTTCTCTGTGTAGCTTTGCACCTTTTCTGGAACTCACTCTGTAGACCAGGCTGGCCTCGAACTCACAGAGATCCACCTGCCTCTGCCTCCCGAGTACTGGGATTAAAGGCGTGTGCCACCACCACCCAGCCCAACTCTAAGTTTTAAAAAGTGTGGTAGTTTGCCTGCTGGGTTTTCAGAAACTCTTGTGAAACTAGAAAGGGGTTGCTCTTTTTCCTGCCACAGCCCTTACTTCCTTAAATCTTGAAGGTCAAGAAATTATTTTGTTTCACTCAAGAGTCAGAGTTGATGCTGGCAGTGTAGCTCCCATGGTATAGTGCCTGTCTAGCATGCACAAAGCCCTGGCTTCAGTCCCCAGCACCACACAAACTCAGCCATAAAACCGTGCATTCCCGGAACCCAACAGTGGAGGTGGAGGCAGGAAGATCAGAAAGTCAAGATCCTCCTCAGCTACAGAGAGAGGGAAAGAGAAGGGAGGGGAGGAGGAGGAGAGAGGCAGGAATCAGAGTTCGCTAAGTATTGTAGATCTCAATAAACAAACACATGAGCAAAGTGAAAATAAACTGAAAGGGCACAGAGCACAACAGTAAAACAGGCGGGATGATTTCTAGGCTGGGTGGTAGCCTTCGTGAAGGAAGCAGTGTGAGCTAAAATTTAAAGAATGAATAGAGACTTGAACGCATGAGAAAGTAGGGAGCATAAACCTCTCAGGCAGAACAGACTGCGTTCCTGTCACCACGTGATACATTAGGAGACAGCAGCTGGTTGGAATACTGCAGATTAAGCCGAGAAAGGGGTGGGTAAGACAGGACAAATAAGCAGATGCCAAGTTATGCGTTGTTGTGCTCAGTGGCTTTGGTTGTATTGTTCTATCAGTAATAAGTCATTAAAAATCTGTCAGTCTGTTTCAGGGTCACACTGTGTAGACCAGACTGACTTCAAACTCAGGATCCTCCTGCCTCAGCCTCACAAGTGCTGCAGTTGCAAATTCGTATGACTCCCAGTTTATCGAAGACTTTTGAGCTAAGGAAAGATGTAATCAGTCTGTTTACATTTTTTTTATTTGTTTTTGTTTTATTGTTTTTCGAGACAGGGTTTCTCTGTGTAGCTTTGTGCCTCTCCTGGAACTCACTCTGTAGTCCAGGCTGGCCTCGAACTCACAGAGATCCACCTGGCTCTGCCTCACCACCACTGCCCGGCCAGTCTGTTTACATTTTAAAATCCTTCTGACAGTATTGTTCGGGAAAGATTAAAGGAAAATACCAGTGAAGGAGCTCCTGCATTGGTGCTGGTAAGAAGACAAACTGTGGGATAGCAGTGTTGATTATGAGGGGAGGGCACATGTCGGACACTGTTGAGGAATCAAATTCAGCAGAACTTGGGGGTTAATTAAATGTAGAGTTCATGAAAAGGGAAGATTCCAACGCGACTCTAAGGTTTAGAACTTCAGCAATATGGTAGAAACTTTGACAAGCTAGGAAATGCAGGATTGGAAGCAGTATTTGAGAGAAAGTGGATGAGTTTGGTTAGGGCATACTGACTTGGAAATGCTGACAAGGAATAAAAATTAAAATAACAACTAGAGAAATATTTTTACTTTACAATAAAAAATGGTCTAAATATATATAGTTAGAAATCATACAGTGTATTATGATATCAGAATATCAGGATTTTGGGTTTTGTTTTGTTTTCTTTTCTTTTCTTTTTTCTTTTTTTTTCTTTTTTCTTTTTTTTTTTTTTTTTTTTTTTTTTTTGTCCCAGTACTGTGGATCAAACCTAGGACTTTGTGCATTTTGGGCAAACATTCTACCACTGAGCTTCTTGTCCAACCCCGAGAATACTGTTTTTTTTCTTTCTCTCTGGCTGTCCTGGAACTCACTGTGTAGACCAGGCTGGCCTGACACTCATTGAGATCCACCTGCCTCTGCCTCCCAAGAGGTGGGATTAAAGACACGTGTGCCACCATGCCCAACTCCAAGAATATTTTTTCTTTTTTTCTTCTTCATCTTTTTTTGTTCTGTTTTGTTTTGTTTTTTTAAGACAGGGTTTCTCTGTGTAGCTTTGCGCCTTTCCTGGAACTCACTCTGTAGCCCAGGCTGGCCTCGAACTCACAGAGATCCTCCTGCCTCTGCCTCCCAAGAGGAGTGCTGGGATTAAAGGCGTGCGCCACCACCGCCCGGCTTAAGAATATTTTTGATTGATTACTGTGATGATTCATTTCAGTTGTCAATGTCATTGGATTATTAAGTACTTAGGGCATTAATCTCACACATATTTGGGTGTTTCTCTGGAGGTATTCAGAGGGGGATGGACTGAGGGAGGAAACTCTGATAGGCAGCAGGCACCATCCATGGCCTGGGATCCCAAAGTGAATGGGGGGGGGGGCATCCCAATACCAACATTCATCTCTGTACACATTCATCTCTCTCTGTTCCTGACTGCAGACACAGTGTGACCAGCTACCTTACATACCAGCTACCATGCCTTTCCCACCATGAAGGACGTATCCCCTGAAACCGTTAACGAAAATAACTCCTTCCATCCTGTGGTGGTTTGGAAGAAAATGGCCACAAAAGGGAGTGGCACTATTAAGAGGTGTGGTCTTGTTGGAGGAAGTGTGTCACTGTGGAGGCAGGCTTGAGGTCTCATATGCTCAAGCCATGACCAATGAGACAGACCACTTCCTGCTGCCTGTGAGTTAAGATGTAAGAACTCTCAGCTACCTCTCCAGCACCATGTCTGCCCCCATGCTGCTTTGCTTCCTGCCATGACGATAATGGACTATACACGTCTGAACTGTAAGTGAGCCACCACAGTGAAATGCTTTCCTTTATAAGAGCTGCCGTGGTCATGGTGTCTCTTCACGGCAATAGAACACTGACTAAGACACTTCCTGACCTTGCTTTTGTCAGCACATTCCTCACAGCAATGCAAAAAGTAACTAATGCAGCTGTTCTTTGTAAATAGTGGTGTTTGTACCCATTATATCCTTAACTAAAAACATTCCTAAAAGATACATTCCATTATTCCTGTTTTTCATATGAACAACTAAATTTTTAAATTGTAGATACAGGTATGAATGAGTATATATTTGAGAGTAAGTGAAATTTTTGAAACTGGGGATAGAGTTTAGTGGGAGAATGCTTACTTAGCATGCTTGAGGCCCTGTTTTCTATCCTGTCCACTACTAAAACAATGTCTGAGCATGGTGGTACACCCCTTTAGTCACAGCACTCGGGAGGCAGATGCTGGCAGATCTCTGAGTCCAAGGCCATACTAGTCTTCATAGTGAATCAAAGCCAACCAGGGCTACACACTGAGATCCTATCTTTAAGAAAAAAAAATTATATATATTTTGGCCAGGTGTGGTGGCTCACGCCTTTAATCTCAACACTGAAGAGGCAGAGGCAAGTAGATCCCTGTGAGTTCGAGGCCAGCCTGGTCTACAAAGTGAGTTCCAGGACAGCCAGGATGGTTACAGAGAAACCCTGTCTTTAAAAATACAAAATAATAATAATAAATTTTTAAATGGACCGGCAAGATGACTCAGCCATGTAAAGGCACTTGCCCCCAAGCCTGACAGCCTGAGTTCAGTCCCCACCCAAAACCCACACAGTGGAAGGAGAGAACCAAAACCAGCTCCCACACGTCATCGTTTGATGTCCTCTTGTAAACTCAAATATGCATACACACATTAAATAGTTTATTTAATAAAAGTTTCTCTCTAGCCTCCACACACAAGCTCACACACACACACACACACACACACACACACACACACACACACACACACACACAGTTTAGCAGTGCAGTCCAGGAGTTTATTCTGAATCCTGCTCCGTATGGTATGTGATCTGACAGGCTTCCCAGATACTCTTCTGGACACAGTTGTATAATCCCGGAAGTTGTTCCCGAGACTCCTGCCTGCAACAGTGTCAGCGGGCAGCCTTCGGGAATTACTCTAGCCTATGATCACGCCATTTTCCTACAGCCGCCTTGGTCTAGTGACTGGTCAATGCAGAGCCCACCTGTGGGCTGCTGAGATGGCTCAGCCTGTAAAGACACTTGCTAACAAGCCTGAAGACTCGAGTTCAATCCCACACAGTAGAAGGAGCGCAGTCAACCCCACAAATTGTCTCCTGACCTCCATGTAATGTGCGCGCGCACACACACACACACACACACACACACACAAATAAACGTAAAAAAAATTAAGCCCAGACCTCTCCCCTCACTTCAGCAAAACTGATGAGTCATCCTGTTTTCAGAACTCACTTCGGGATAAGAGAACGAGGGCCATAATTAAGAAAGCGCGCAGACCAATTTCTCAACTTCTCCAATCTTGCTTTCTTCTTTACCCTTCCATAGCTGTTCCAAAACTCTTCCTGCCAAGCTGAGTATACGTTCACCGACATCTCAAGGCTCTAGAAGCCAAATTGCAGTACTATTATATCTTGTAAGGTGATACAATGAGGGTTATTGTTTGTTGGTTTTGTTTTCAAGTACTATGTGTAAAAATGGAGGACCTAGATACAACAGGAATAGTCATTGACCTGTGTACATTCCCCAGCATTGAGGACATTTCCATCTGAGTATTATTATTATTCTTTTATTTTTTATTTATTTATTTATATATTTTTTGTTTTTTTCAAGACAGGGTTTCTCTGTGTAGCTTTGTGCCATTCCTGGATCTCGCTTTTCACAGAGATCCACCTGCCTCTGCCTCCCAAGTGCTGGGATTAAAGGTGTGCACCACCACTGGCCTGGCATTATTATGCAGTCTTTTTAAAAGTGTTTATTACATCTATTGATGTGTGTGTGTGTGTGTGTGTGTGTGTGTGTGTGTGTGTGTGTGTGTTATATGTGCACAGGCATGCCATGGCACAAGTGTGAAGGTCAGATAATGACTTATAGGGTTTGATTTTTTTTTTTCCTTCTACCATGTAGGTCCTAGGGATCAAATTCAGGCTGTCAGACTTGGCGGCCAGCTCCTTTACCCACTGTAATGTGAAGGATGTGATAGTGCTCCTCTTGGATTTCCTTCTTCAGGAGGCCCCGTGTGCTGAGCTCTGTGTCTGTACTGAAGCCATACTCCTCATAAGCTATCCCAGGATGACTGGGCGTAAAACCTCAGATAGTGGGGCAAGCCCGTTCCTGTAGATGCCAAGATTCCGCTGATGGGTCGCTTTACTCACAGACTCCAATGGTGACTATCAGTTTGTTTGGATCAAAGGATACCTAGGAGATCAGTGAGGCACTGTGGCTCTGTAACCTATCTTCAGAGACAGTTGACATGCCAAACGACAGCTGAGGGGAAAGGACCCGTCCTGATGTGGGTGGTACTGACAGGCTGGGAGCCTGGAGGGGGCAAAGCCTAGAGACAGAGTGAGTGCCAGTTCTGCTCTTCCCGAGAAGGCGCACCTACTCCTGCCATCACCATGGGCTTTTCCACCTTCCAAAACGGACTCACTGGCGTTCTCCAGAGAGCTTCCAAGGCCTTTGGCCTCATACTGGGACTGCATAATTGGTCCCTCTTGTTCCAAGGTTTCTGGCTTCTTGGACTAAGTTGTGATTTCTTCACCAGCATGCAGCCAGCCATAGTTACACAATTCAGCTTTCAGTCATATAAAGTTACCTATTAAATCATATATCTAAGTGTGGGTGCTTATGTACATGTATTTGCACACACACACACACACACACACACACACACACACACACAATTTTATGCCTATAGGGAACTGTAAAACAGATGTTGAAGCCTGGTGTTGGTGGCGCACGCCTTTAATCCCAGCACTCGGAAGGCAGAGTCAGACGGATCTCTGTGAGTTCGAGGCCAGCCTGGGCTACCAAGTGAGCTCTAGGAAAGGCGCAAAGCTACACAGAGAAACCCTGTCTCGAAAAACCAAAAAAAAAAAAAAAACAGATGTTGATGCCGACAATGACTCTAAAGAAATGTATCTGTAGGGATGAATTTCTTTAGTTGGCTTATGAGTTCTGGAGTTGGTACTCTGATTTGATTATAACTAAAGTTGCTAAAGACTCTCCTTATAATAGTCTAGAGAGCACTGGTAATCTATGGCCTTATGGTTATCTTTGTTCAGAGATTAAGTATGCCACAAGGAAATGTACTTGGAGGTCAGGTTGACAAGGAGAGGACTTGTGAGGTTAATCTTAACTTAATTGGATTGAGAGATGCCTAAGAGATTACTAAAGCACACTTCTCTCTCTGTGTATGTGGAAAGACATTTCCAAAGGTGATTAATATGAGGTAGCAGCCGAGGGAGACTCACCCTGAATGTGGGTAGCAGCATCCTTTATCTGGACATGGCAACAGAATGAAGGTAGGAGGAGGAAGCCAGCCAGTGAACTGAGCCCCCTCTCATCCTGAGCAGATATATCTTTGCAGCTGCCATTGCCCATGGACCTAAGTGCAGCTTCCTTTGCCTTCCAACATGGACTCACATGACTACCTCTCCAGGAAGGTTCCAGACCTTCAGCCTTGGACACGCAGGTCTTGTAACAAGATTCTTCCTGGGAGAATACAACACACAACACCAACACACACACACAAACACACACACACACACACACACACACACACACACACACACACACACACATCTGTCTACTCACCCTAGATAGGGAGCCCATGACAGATCAAAGTACGTATTCCACCAGAAGTCCAATTTGGTGTACTGACAACTTTTATTGGAGTTTCTGACAGGAATATGGGTGAGGAGCAGAAATGACTCAAAGGCAGCGGGATCATCAAATCCCACCCCAGCACAGGTGACAGCTCACAAAAGCTGAGAACCTGGAGCACACTGCAGAGTCTGCAGGCAGATCAACAGGCTGGAGAGTGTCCTTTCCAGGTGCCTCAGTTGGTCCAAACCTCTTCCCAGCAGCTAGGGTGGTTCTGCTTCCTCTGGGCACTTGGTCTCCTCTCATAGTCTTCTTCGCAGCTTGGCTCTTTTGGTCTGAGAAGGACCAAAAGAGACAAGCTTTTCTTGTTCTTTTTGCTTGCCCTGGCCTGGAGGGTCCTAGTGAATCTGGTCTGTTTCAGGAACTTCCTGAAGCTATTTGAATTGTTTACCTTCCTGCTTAAGGAGCTTCCCTGCAGGGATGGAATGTTTCAATGTGGGAGGAAACTGTTACATAACTGTTAATAAGCCCATTTTAGCGATTGGTGTTACAAGGACGCTTTGAGACAAACATGTTGAGTCTCAAGTGGGGTGTGGAGGTCAGCTCTGTTTCCAGAGCCGTCTTCATAGAAAGATCAAACAGCATGTAACAGTTTACCAGTGCAATATACATAACACTTCCACACGTATGCATAAGCCATGTACCTGCACACATGTGCACATATACTGTACATAAAACACATAAAGGTTATGAAGATGGACATGCACTATATGTACCACACACATACACTGATTTTTAAGAAACGGGCCTGGCAAAGGGAGGGATGCCTGACCATTGCTCATAGATAGAGGAAGAGCTTCATTCATGCCTATATCAGCTTTCTAGACTCACCAAAATAAACTACCTCCAACTCAATGGCTTAAAACTACTTGAATCAGTTGCCTCCCAGGCCTGGACGCCAGAAGCCTGAAATCACCATGTCTGAAGGGTTGTATTCCAATTGAACCCTATAAAGGAGAATCCTTAATGCTTCCAAGTTCTGGTGTTTGTCTACACTCTGCTTTACAACTGGTTAACTCCAGTCTCCACCTCATCCTCACATAGCCATCTTTCCTCTGTCTGTAGACTCAAATCTCCTTCTTAAAAGGATACCAGCTAGATTAGATTCAGGGCCCATTCTAAGCCACTACTGAGGGGCTCTGGTAGGCCCAAGCATGATAAACATGGCTCTGGCAGGTCTTGCCCTTCCCCTTCCCTCCTCCTTGATAAACTGTTAGGTTACATTCCTAAAACTACCCACCCAGTTCTATTCCCGTATCTGGCCACTTTCTCCAAGATTGAGAGAGATTTGTCCTGACTGTGGGCCAAGCAGGACCAGGAAAACTCCAGCTACAAATGGCATCCAACTAGTTGGCAAGAGTTTCCACCTAAAACCTGAGAAAAAAGATTCTAAAACGGAGCTAAAAACAGCTTCCTAATTGTCTCTCTCAAGTTAGTGGCAGCCTGCCGGTTTAAGCTACTATGGCAGGTTCCTGGCATGTGCCTTTGACCTGCAGTATGGCGGGAATGAGGAGTCTACAAGAGGCACATTATGATGCTGCTCTGTGGTGGATTTAGCCTTTGCTAGTTAAAAATAAATAAATAAAAATGGTTTCTGGGCTATGCGCTGCTTTGATAGAACTGCTTCTGATAGTTGATGGTACACATGGCTCCAGACCCAGAGCTGGCAGTAAACGCACCACTGCCATGCTGGGAAGCTGAGGTGGGTGGAGCCACAAGCCACAGCCGCCATTTTGGTCTTACAAATGCTGCAGTTTAAAGCAATAGGTTTACAATAAGACAGATTCAGATGGAATAGTTTACAATGTGTGTAAAATATACACAGGCTTAAAAGAGACAAGAAAAAGTGATATATACAGTTATATAAAGAAATAGTTTTTAAAAATAAAGTTTTTTTTTTTTTTTGGTTTGGTTTTTCGAGACAGGGTTTCTCTGTGTAGCTTTGCGCCTTTCCTGGAACTCGCTTTGGAGACCAGGCTGGCCTCGAACTCACAGAGATCCGCCTGCCTCTGCCTCCCGAGTGCTGGGATTAAAGGCGTGCGCCACCACCGCCCGGCTTAAAAATAAAGTTTTTAAAGAGACAATAAAGGTAGTATAAAAAATAAGCCATGTAAAGATGGATATTACACAGAGACTCTGGATGGTATTGTCTTTGGGATTTTTGACTGAAGAAAGATATTTGATTGTAAAGGCAGCAGAGTCAAACTAATGTGTATACTTTAAAGATACCTTGGCTTCAAAATTTGGATCTAAGGATATGTTGCTTTGGAAAGGAGGCTCTGCTTTTGTTTCCACAGAAAGCAAGAGGCTATGGATTTGTTCCAGATTAAGATACATCAGGTTTGACCAGCCAAGACCACCTGAAAGGTCTCTGATGACACCATGGCCCAGATGATCCAACATCTAGAACCTTTTCAAGGCAACTGGCTCAGACGATACACCTTCATGGACTACTTCATAATCCTAAAAATTTCGTTGTGTCCCCATAAGATACAACACCCCCCTCCAGCAGGAAGTAGTAAGAGAAGCTACGCCCAAATTCCCAAATATACCAAGCTGGCTTTGGAGATGCAATTGGCTCACTCCTTCTCTAAACCCAAGCATATTCAAAAAAAAAAAAAAAAAGAAGAAAGAAAAAAAAAGGTTAAGAGGTTCTTGTGCCCCAAATCAGAAGAGCCCTCTGGTGTGGGACAGAGAAAAACCAATATTTTTATTTAAATCAGGTTGATTATAAATGTGATCTCTTTCTAAAGAAGAAAAGGGGATATGATATAGATATGATAGGATAAAAGGGTAGATTGTTGAACCTACTTTTAAGGAGCAACAACTTGTTTAAAAGTGTTTTACATTGCTATGGGTTTTAGTTTATTGATACAAATTTAAAGTTAATTTTGTTATACAGTGTGTATATTTCTACTCTTGTTTAAGGTATTATGTTTGTTCAACTCATTTAAAATTGTAATGGATAATTAAGAAATTGATTAATAATTAGTCATCTATGATAATCATACTTGTAGTCATGTTAGTTAAGTTTTCTAGTTATACATAGATATATTTCAGCTAGACAGGTGATATTCAAATATTTTAAAGACCTACAGAATATGGCTTTTAAAATGTTTTAAAAATTTAGACTTTATGGACAATGAGACACATCTGCTCCTGGCAGCACCGATTTACTTCAGAGAGGAGGATGGGCATCGAAGACACTCTATATGGAGTTTATCTTCACCTTGGCAAAAATAGCCATTTGGGCAAGAAACTGATCTTGCCTGGACTGCTTGATCGACTGGACATGCAGGACCCACAGAAAGTTGACCACTGAACTTTGCTTGGCAAAATGGTCCTTCAGGTCCTGCTTCACAGAGAAAACTGCCAGACATTCTACAGGACACAGAGAAAAGTGACTGAGAGACTCTAGGCCTATGGGCTGAAGACAGATGCCCCAACTTTACAAAAGAACTTTGGATGACTGTCCAGGCTGCCAGCTGTCTCTGTCTACCCTGCAAGACTCCTGAAAGTTGCTTGCGTCCTCCCATTTCTCAGGTAATATTATATCCTTCTGAGGTCTTTAATGTAGTTGAAGCTAGATACAATTTTCCTTAGTTATGATAAAAGATAAGTTAGATATAAAACCTTAGACTCACAAATATAGGATAGATAAGATATCTTCTTTAATATTGTAACTAATTCTTGCTTGGTAATTGTTTTGTTATATGTAGTTTTACTATGTGAAAGTTAAAACCTTCCTTTTTGAAAAAAATAAAAATAAAAGGGGAAGTGCTATGGATATCACTCTGTATAAATAAAATGCTGATTGGCCAGTGACCAGGTAGAAAATATAGGCGGGACAAGCAGAGAAGAGAATTCTGGGAACAGGAAGGCTGAGTCAGGGAGATGCTGCCAGCTGCTGCCATGACAAGCAACATGTAAAGATACCAATAAGCTACCACAAGCCATGTGGCAACTTATAGATGAATAGAAATGGGTTAATTTAAGATAGAAGAACTAGATAGCAAGAAGCCTACCATGGCCATACAGTTTGTAAGCAATATAAGTCTGTGTGTTTACTTGGTTGGGTCTGAGCAGCTGTGGGACTGGCGGGTGAGAGAGATTTGTCCTGACTGTGGGCCAGGCAGGACCAGGAAAACTACAGCTACAGAAGATGACCGCCAAAGTCCAGCTATCAAAAGCCCCCTTTTGGCTGCCCTAATTAGCCTGTCCAATCAAAATTAAACACCTCATCCTAGCTTGAGGTTCCCCCTTTTCTCTTTATAAACTGCCATTTGCCTGTGGGCCACGTCTGTCTCCCTCTATCCAGAGGCAATCTGTTGTCCCTCCAGGACAAATACCCCTTTCTCCTCTCCCTTGTTCCCTTCCCCTTCTCCCTCATCCTCTGTCTCCTGTCTTCATCCCTTATCCCTGCCCTTTTTCCTCTGGGACAAACAAATCTTTGTGCTGAGAACTTGGTCTTGGTGAGTCCTGTGCGGATTCCGGTCCTTTCAGGTACAACCTTGCTTCAGCTTGACTACATCTATGGAAACCTTCTTTTCAAATAAGGTTACCTTTTCAGACCAAATCTTCAGAGTGCCAGTGCTGCTCTAAATGTTCCACAAAGTGGAGTGGGAGAAAGCAGTGCCAAGCTTGTTCTGGAAGGCCAGCAATACCAATGCCAGAAAGGGATGTAAGAAAAAGAAAAGTGTAGATCATGGACAGAGTGATGGCTCAGTGGTAGGAGCACTAGTTGCTCTCACAGAGGACCCAGGTTCGGTTCCCAGCACCCACATGTGGCTCACAACTGTCTATAATTCCAACGCCCTCTCAGAAGGCATTAGACACGCATGGTGCACATGCATCCAGGCAAACAGGCATGCACCACCACCACCACCCAGCTATATAGGGTTTCTTGGGGGAAGGGGTTCTCCAGAGTAGAGATTTCTAGTGTGGGGACTGGTAGAATTTCAAGCCAAGGATTGGTGGGATTGGGGTCTCGGGGACTGGTTGGTTTTCAAACTCAGGGACTGGTTGTTTTTCAAACTCAGGGATTGGTTGGTTTTCAAACTCAGGGATTGGTGCCTTGATAGGTTTTCAAACCAAAAAGCAGGCTCAGAACTTTTACCCTACAGGCCATAATAGCTGTTTCCAGACCTTCAAGATTCAGGCAGCCAAGCTCTACCCTGCAGAGGGAAAAAACAAAACAAAACAAAAAAAGATCAGGCCACAGAATCCCACCAATCCCAGGCCACCCTGGAAAGCCTACACACACAAGAAACCCTATAGAAAGCCTGCCTCGTGCTCAGTTCTCTGCTGCTTCTCCCGAGCAGAGGCAGCCGCCCTCTCGTGACTCTCCCAGTTAATCGCCTGTGAGGGTTTTTTGTGCGGTGTGACTTTGTGGTACTCCTTGGCTCCTGACTGCCAGGATACCTTTCCTTTCAGAGCTGCACACATTCACTCACATTTATAGACTTTAGAAAGTAGGTGTACACCCAAACTTCTCCATGGGACTACAGTTATAGATGGTTTTGAGCTGCTGTGTGGGTGCTTGGAATTGAACTCGGAACCTCTGGAAGAGCAGCCAGTGCTTTTAACTGTTGAGCCATCTCTCCACCCCCTTGATGTCTTAGAGATGAGCACCTAACATTCACTTATTCTCAGCACTCTGACCAGTTATGGGTCTCTACATTTAACAGCAGGAATACTATTGAAACTATGTTTTTATTTTCTCTTTATCTTTGGGTGGGAGTGTTTTACTTTAATGTAAAAAAATACTTTGGTTTGAATGAGAAATGTTCCGCATGGGCTCAGATATTGAATCTGCTGGTTCCAAGCTGGCGGCTACTGTGTATAAGTGTCCTTGGAGATTAAAACCTTCCATCTTGGAGGAATGTTCACTTAGGATGTCCTAAAAAGAAGTGAACCATTCCATCCTGCAGGAAAGCTAAGTTTAGGAAGTACATAACTCACACTAGCTTTAGGAAGTCCCTGAAACTGACCAGAGTCACCAGGACACTTCCTCTCTAAGCATATATAGGGAGTAAGGCCTGCTAAAGGACACTCAGACCAGGTGAGCCACCTGGAAGAAATATAAATCAGCTGAGCTGCCTAGAGGAAGTAAAGAGCACCTGAAACTGCCGAGAAGAAACACAGAGTAGCCATGCTATCTGAAGAGGTTCAGATCCACAGATCCAACCTGTTGAGCTGCTGGCAGGCTGGGCAGTGTGCTCCAGGTTTCCACCTTTTGTGAGCCGTCACCTATGCTGAAGTGGGCTTTCGGTGATGCGGTTATCTTTGAGTCATTTCTGCTCCTGTACATAACCCCTCACCTATATTCCTGTAAGTAACCCCAATAAAACATATTCGTTCACCAAGTTGGACTCTGGTGGTATCTTAGTTACTGTTCTATTGCTGTGAAGGGACGTGACAGGGAATGTATAGAAGAAAACATTTAATTGGGGACCTGCTTACAGTTTCAGAGGGCTAGTCTACTGTCATCACGGTGGGAAGTGTGGGAGCAGGAGAGCAGGCATGGTGCTGGAGCAGGAGCTGAGGGCTTATCATCCTGATCCACAGACAACAGGCAGGGACAGAGCAAGATTGGGCCTGGTGTGGGCTTTTGAAACCTCAAAGCCCACCTCTAGCAACACATTTCCTCCAAGTCCACACCTCCTAAGCCTTCTAATCCTTCTCAAACAGTTCCACTCCCGAGTAGCTAAACATCTAAATACATGAGCCTGGGGGGGGGGCATTCATAGAATAACCACCACAAGTGACAGCCGAGATCATCAGTCACGAGTTTCCCCTCTAGAGTGAGTAGACATTTGTTCTGTCTCACCAGGAATAGTGTCACGCAGCTGTGGCACTGTTTGGGGAGAGGTAGGTGGTGCAGCCTTGCTGGAGGAAGTGAGTCACTACGGATAGGTTCTGAGATTAACCGCTGTCATCCTATTTGCCCTATGTAGTAGTGTGAATGTAATTGGCCCCCATAATCTCACAGGGAGCGGCACTACTAGGAGGTGTGGCTTTGTTGGAGTGGGTGTGGCCTTTGTTGGAGTGGGTGTGGCTTTGTTGGGGGAAATGTGTCAATGTGGGGGCGGGCTCTGAGGTTTCCTGTGCTCAGGATACCTCCCAGCGTCTCAGTCGACTTCCTGTTGTCTGCACGATGTAGAACTCTCAGCTACTCCTCCAGCACCATGTCTGCCTGCACACCGCCATGCTCCCTGTCATGATGACAATGGACTGAACCCCTGAAACTGTAAGGGAGGCACCCCAATGAAATGTTTTCTCTGTAAGAGCTGCCGTGGTCATGGTGTCTCTTCACAGCGACAGAAACCTAACGAAGACACCCTACTTCCAGTTCACTCTTTGTACTTTGTGCTTGCAGTTGGGGATGTAAGCGCTGAGCTTTCTGCTTCAGCTACTGTGGGCACTGGCCACCATGATGGACTCTTCTCTCTCTAGAATGGCAAGTCCAAACAAATATTTTCTTCTCTGAGCTGCCTTTGGCCATCATACGTCATCACAGACACAGAAAAGTAAAGAATACAGTACACATCTGATTGTTTAAAATCTGCAGAGGACTAGAGCGCGTCCTGCTCTTGCAGGGGACCCCAGTGTGGTTCCCAGCACCCACGCCAGGTGTCTCATAACCACCTGTAACTCCAGGTCCAGGGGTCCAACAGTGTCTTCTGGCCTCTGCAGATGCTTGCACCTGGTGGGAGGCCCTGCAAGTCAGAGGTTGCAGTCTATCCTGGCCTGGCAGCTTTCTCCCAGCTCAGCAATATGAAGGACTCCCTCCCCAGTGAGGACTTCCGGCTCTCTGGAGACTGTCTATGGGCCCGGAGGACGGACCTTATCTGAAAACTGTCTCTTATCCTGCATGCTTGGCACCGTGTCACCCTTGGCACAGTTCCATGCTAGAAGCCTTCCCCTGCTGCACATGTGGCAGCTAAGACTTGAACTAGGGGCTTTGCTATAGGACCCTGCTGCCACATACAAAGCCTTATGATCAGAGCATCTGTTTAATGCAAATTAGATGATTCCTCAGCTACTGTCCCCAAACCTATTTATTCCATACACTTTGGAATAAAGTGGAGTTGTTTCACTGAAGTCATCTCCTGGAGAGCTATCTCTGCCGTCCCCACAGCCATCCATCCCTGTTCCCTGCTTCTGCTCCCTCCCCTCTCGAGGACTGGCAGCCTGTGATCCCGAGGAAGAAGGAGAACCACAAGTACCCACCTGCACATATCCAGAAACAGACACACAGAAATACATATAATTGAAAATAAAAAAATAAGCTGGGCATGGTGGCACACACCTTTTAATCCCAGCACTTGGGAGCCAGAGGCAGGCGGATCTCTGAGTTTGAGGCCAGCCTGGTTTACAGAGCTAGTTCCAGGACAGCCAAGGCTACCTCAGTAAATAAGTAAATAAATAAATAAATAATCTTTTGTAGAGTGATCAAAAGACATTTTTTTTCCCTCAAATACACAATAAACACAGTGGGCTCTAAAACGATAACACAGGAAACTGATCAATCCCTGTACCACGCTGTCGGTTACTTCAGAGAACTGGAGGTAATGTTCGTTTAATCTCTTCAAAATGTCAGCAGCACGCCTACCCACATAGGAACCTCACTTGTCTCTGACTTAGTGTTCCCAGGAAAACAGAGAACAGGCTCCCAAGGGCCGTCACGGTCTTGGCACGCCACAAGTCTTCTCCCCAGTCCTGAGCTTTTTAGCTCCAAATCAGCAGCAACTGTTCCCTGCTGCTGGTTTGGGGCCCCACTCTGTGGTTTAAACAAGCACACAAAGCCCTCACGAGCTAGTGACCCCACAAGTAACAAGCCATAATCGCATTCCTGTAAAGAATGTGAAGAGTCTGCTCTAAAAATTAAAGCACTGTGCTCACTTGGCCCAGGCAGAGGATCCACGATGACAGAAACGGTACCTTGGCAGCTTGATTCAAGCCAAAGGAAAGGCGTGCCTGCCCGGCCTCCAGTGGCCCAGTCATGAGCGGAAATGAGCTGTAAATCTTTCAAGTCAGGTTCACTGCATGTGTGAACAGACAGGGTAAGCGTTTAAACTTGGGGTGGCGTGTTCATTCTTACATGCTTAGTCATGACAATTTATGAGCTACGTAGAAGTCAAATTTGAATAGAGGAATAGATTTCTTCTAGAACGGTCGTATGTACGTCAGGGAAATTTTCTGAATTTTGGTTTTCCTTTTTTTTTCTGTTTATTTTCTGAATCAGAGTCTATCTTAGACCAGGCTAGCCCGGAACTTCTTAGGTAGCTGAGCACGATCTTGAACTCCTGCTCCTCCCGACTCGGCTAACCAGGGTTGGAATTACAGGCTTGTAGCACCGCACCCAGCTACAGAAACTGGCATGTCCTCTGTGCGTAGCAGGGAAAGAAGATAATAACTACTTGTGCAGTGAGGTGCAACTGTATTCATACATGTTGAAATGCTTAGACTCTGTTAGTGCATATATCAACAAATTTAAAAGGTCTTCATATTATGAGCTAGTTCTGTTACACAGCTTTACCTGCAGAGACATGAACCAACTTCTACTCACCCCAGATAAGGTACTGCTGACAGGCCAAAGACACAATTCTACCTAAGTCCAGTTCAGCCTGCTAAAAAGTTTATTGAAGTTACTTAGTAGGAACATGGGTAACTCAAAGGCAGCTGCACTGCCAAAAAGTAACCCCAGCCTGGGTGCTGACTCACAAAAGCTACAACCCTAGAGCTCTCTGAATATGCAAGCAGCTCAACAGATCTGGAGTCTTATCTCTCCAGCTGTTGTTACTGCTTATATAAGCTTGGGGAGGAAGGTGCCTTATGAATCTGATCAGTTTCAGGGATTTCCTGAGACCTATGAGTTGTTCACATCCTGAATCTTTTTTTTTTTTTTTTTTTTTTTTTTTTTTTTTGGATTTTCCGAGACAGGGTTTCTCTGTGTAGCTTTGCGCCTTTCCTGGGACTCACTTGGTAGACCAGGCTGGCCTCGAACTCACAGAGATCCGCCTGCCTCTGCCTCCCGAGTGCTGGGATTAAAGGCGTGCGCCACCACCGCCCGGCCACATCCTGAATCTTAATGAACCTGTTTAACCAGGAGGAAATTGCTACACAGGTTCTAACCTATAGACTCCCAGAAAAGGCTTTAGGCATATTCAGAAGACCATGCATCATACTTTGACAACTGTTGTAGATATTGGTGTTTACCATTTTTATTTCTACCTACTGCTATCATGATATGAAACAACCAAAACTTACTCCCTTCTAGTTCTGTAGCTGAGAATCTGAAATTATGGTGTGCCTAGAATCATGTTCCCTTGGTTCTAGGGTTGAGCTCTTCTTTGCCTTCTCCAGCCTCTCATGCCCTCCAGTGATCCTCTGGCCTCTGACTCTATTTCCTCAAGGATTTCTTCCTCAGCAACTTTCCTCTTCATACAAGAACACCAGTCCCTGGATTTAGAGTTCACTCCAATTTCATATTACCACATCTTAATTAATTACATCTTCATAGACTCTATTTTCATCTGGGTATGATGACTCATACCTATGACACAGTACTTAGAACACTGAGGCAGGGGATTGCTTTGGGTTTGAAGCCAGCCAGGGCTGTATAATGAATTCCAGGACATTCTAGGCTAGAGAGAGACCAGAAAAACAAAAACAAAAAAACAAAACAGCTTTGTATAGTGGCACTCAAGAGGCAGAGGCAAGTGGATCTCTTTGAGTTTGAGGCCACCTTGATATAATAAGATCCTGTCTCAAAAGAAAAAAAAAAGTCAGACAAGTACACAAAAGTATATATGGATATCACTATTTTTTATAATAAAAATCTTATGAGTAGTTTGAATATTGATTAAATAAATCATTGTATTCTCTTCACTGTGCCTTTATGTGAACATTGTAGATATAGATTGTTTTTGCTAGATAAAGACTTCAATTTATATAGTAGACTTAAAAATACTCTGTAGAGGCATATTAACAATAATGTCATTAAATAGTACATTGTTAATGATTGCTAAAATATTTTCGTTTGTGACATCTCTCAAATATTTTCCAATTATTTATTTCTGTTTTAAACTCTTAGAAAATTTGTAGACATGTCTGTGCTAATGTTTCTATTTATTATTTCTTGTTTGTTTGGTTGGTTCTTTTGAGACAGGGTCTCTCTATGTAGCCTTGCTTTGTTGGTAGAATTCACTATGTAAACCAGAAAGGCCTTGAACTCATGGAGATCCTCCTGGCTTAATATTTCTACTTTAAAATCATAAAACATAAGACATCAATTGGCTTAGAGGTTGGGTGTTTGTGTTTTCAATATATTTTTACTTATTGTGTCTTTATGTATCTTACTGGGAATAACTCCCATTGAACAGGCTGATAATATTTAGGATAATGAAGAATTGGTCCATATTAGTAGATACATAATACTTTTTATTTGCAGTGGGGGGTTAGGACCCAGGGCACTGCACACACTAGGTAACTGTACCATTGAGCTACAGTCTCATCTTCTAAGCACTAGGTTTTTTTTTAGTTTTCTCCCTGCTTCCTATATAGGTTTGATGCTTCTGGACGGAGTTCTGTCATGTCGCTAATGGAGAGATAACTTGTTCTCTGATTGTGTAAGTTAAGATTTCTAAGAATTAGAGTCAATTCATTTCAAGGGAGCTTCCTCAGCAATTTTATTTTAGCCTCTACTAGTTTTTAGTTACACAAAAGAAGAAATGCAACCCGTATCTCACCTATATTTAGTTTCCTGCGATGAAAAATACCTTTTAAAAGTCACGCCTCGTTATACTAACAATTATTCTCCAGTTGCACTGCTAAAATACATTCCATTAAGTTGCTTGATGTTCTTTGGACAAGGATCCATGTGATACATCCTTTTTCAACTGAATAGATGGAAATGGTCTTTAGAATAGCTTCCTTATGTAATTCTCTGAGTGTGATAATTAGGAAGCTGAATATTTCATTTTTAATTCATTCTAATAACTGTTTTTTATAAGGTAGCTAACTACTTTCAGCTCTGTGTGATGGGAGGCATCTTGTCCTACTCAATTTTCCACAATTTGAATTTCTAATTTTTTTCATGTATTTCTCATAAGCTGTATTTGGTCCTTTGGGGAAACCTTATAATTTGCATCTTATGTGCCAATAATAAACAAGTGCTAATTATTTTAATATTTTTACATTTCTCATGGATGTATAACATACTATCATCAACATACTGGATGAGAGAAGAAAATCATTTTATTTATTCTAGGTAGGGCATAAAAAAGGAATTTTTTTTATTTTTATTTATGTATTTATTTTTACACTGCTAGGTATTGAATCCAAGGCCTTGAATATACGAGGCAAATGTTCTACTATTGAGCCATAGCCTAACCTAGGGCACAAGAAAGGGGAAGAAAAGAAAGTAATATTTATTGCACACCTGCATGACAAGCACTATTCAGGAACACAGTTTCACAATGTCTTTTTATTCCTATAATACTCTGTGGACTAAGAACTACAGTTAGAAATGTTTTGTGATCATGACTGGTTGATGTCACACTCTTGTGTATGAGTGAGCTGCAGGTTCTGATTTTTTTATCTGCCTGTCTGTCTGTCTGTCTGTCTTGACCTAGACCAGCAGGTTGTTCTTCAGTGACAAGGTTCTTAGTGGGAGATGGCCAGGAGATGAGAAGATAAAGAAGCTGGATTTGGGAGGTCTTGAATGAGCTGTCTTTTTTTTTTTTCACTTTTATTTATTTATTTTCTATTATCAGCTTGTACAAATTCTTATCCTAATAGTGAAATGTTTCACTGAGGCTTGCCCAGTGATTGAGTAAAACCAAAACTTATTATAAGCCATAGTCATCCTAGGGTTCTCCCTGTTGGGTGGCCTCCCTGGATCTGTGGGTTGCAGTCTGATTGTTCTTTGCTTTATATCTAGTATCCACTTATGAGTGAGTACATACCATGTTTGTCCTTCATTGTACTCCATTGTGTATATGTACCACATTTTCTTAATCCATTCTTCAGCTGACAGGCATCTAGGTTGTTTCCAGGTTCTGGCTATTACAAATAGTGCTGCTATGAACATAGTTGAGCATGTATCTTTGTGGTACATTTGAACATTTCTTGGGTATATGCCCAAGAGTGGTATGGCTGGGTCTTGATTCCCAATTTTCTGAGAAACCGCCATACTGATTTCCACAGTGGTTGTACAAGTTTGCACGCATGAGCTATGTCTTATGCCAAGCCAGTTTATTAAGAACTATAGCACCTTACATACTCTTTCTGGGTTGGTAGGGCAGTTAGATGGGACAAAGTCAGCAGAGTCCATCATGCAGTGGGATGAAGTCAGGAGGAGACTTCAAGCAATGTTTCACAAAAGCATCACAGTGTGTCTCAAGAGAATTACCAGCCAAGCACATAGCCACCCATTGGTGAGAGCTGGTAACTGGATCCCATGGAAGAGCAGCAAGGCTCGCTCTTAATGACTGAGCTACCTCTCCAGCCCCTGAGCTGAGATTGCGATAAAGGTGACCACAACAAGCAATAGATTTTTCAATGTGAACGAAAGAATTGTACCTGGAGGAAGATGCCGTCCAGGACATTCATAAAGAGGAGAAATCAATGCCTGGCCTCGTACCAAGCTCCCTTCCTCATCAGAGGTGAGCACAAATGATGACTTTGTGAGGTGTTTTGTTTTACTGTGTTTTGTTAGAGAAAAGCTCTCACTGTGCAGCCCGAGCTGGTCTTGATTTCTCAATCTTCCTGGCTCACTTGTGATGGTTACCACTGTCCACTTGAGATGGTCTAGAATCCTCTAGGACACAGCCTCTGGGAATTCCTGTGAGAAGTTATAGGGATTAGGTTAGCTCCTGGGCACGTCTGTGAGGGATTATCTAGGCTAGGTTACCCTCCAGGTATGCTCATGAAAGGGTTTATATTAAATTAATTGAGGTAGAAAGACTAACTTACCTGTGGGTAGAGCCACTCCAAGGACTAAGGTCCTGGACTGAATAAAAAGCAGAAATAGGGTGGGAGCGGGGAGAACAAGGGAATCTGTGGCTGATATGTAAAATTAAATTTAATAAATAAATTTTTTAAAAAAAGAGAGATAAGGCTGGGCAGTAGTGACGCACACCTTTAACCCCAGCACTCCGGAGGCAGAGCCAGACAGATCTCTGTGAGTTCAAGGCCAGCCTGGTCAACCGAGCGAGATCCAGGACAGACACCAAAACTACACAGAGAAACCCTGTCTCAAGAAAAAAAAAAAAAAGAGAGAGAGAGAGAAATAAGAGCCAGGCATGGTGGCGCACGCCTTTAATCCCAGCACTCAAGAGGCAGAGGCAGGTGGATCTCTGTGAGTTCGAGACCAACCTGGTCTACAGAGCGAGTTCCATTACAGCCAGGATGGTTACACAGAGAAACCCTGTCCCAAAGAACCAAAACCAAAAAGCAAACGAGAGAAAAATAACCAGGCTTTCCCCCACCCCTCCTTGCTGACACCGAACACAATGTGACCACGTGACCAGCTGTCTCGAGCTCCTGCTGCCGTCACTTCCTTCCCGTAATGGACTGTGCTTTTGACCCGTGAGCCAAAACAATCCTTTCCTCTCTCGAGTTTGCTTCTCGTCACAGTGAGAGAGACACGTCACTAATGCACTCGGCCTCCCGAGAGCTGGGACCGCCATGCGCATCACCACCACGCCCAGCTCACCCGGTCACTTTAAGTTGAAACCAGTGCTTATCTGTTATTCCAAAGATCCTAAAGCCTTTACGAATCACGCAAAACCATCTCTGCCTGTGCTTGCTAAGTGGCCCAGCAAAGCCTGTGTGACAGCACATCTTTTTCCCAACTGCAGGTCACTCAGTATCTTAAGCCCGCTGCTCAGGAAAAAAAGGTTCATTTCAAAATCTCACCATTTGATGACAATTTACCTTGTTACCCAAGACTTCTGATGGATGCGTATGGCAAGATTAATGTTGTTTTCAAGCCATTCTGGAGTCTGTGGATTAGGGAGTAATTTCAACGTTTAAGTCTTATCTTTTTAAAATGAATTTCTTTTTTTTTTTTTTTTTTTTTTGTTTTTTTTTTTTTGGTTTTTCGAGACAGGGTTTCTCCGTGTAGCTTTGCGCCTTTCCTGGAACTCACTTGGTAGCCCAGGCTGGCCTCGAACTCACAAAGATCCGCCTGGCTCTGCCTCCCGAGTGCTGGGATTAAAGGCGTGCGCCACCACCACCCGGCTAAAATGAATTTCTTAATGCCATAGCTACTGTAGTGATTTCTCTGATGGGTCTGGGAACAGTAAATTAAAAACCTGAAAATTAGTCACCATTCCAGATGTCATAAAGAGCACTTGTGACTCAAAGGAAGAGATCAGAATATCAGCATTAACAGGAGTTTAGAGAGTTGATCTTAACCCCCATAGAGGACTTTGAAGGGCTCAGAACTTCACCTTAGGTGTGGTGGGAATAGCAAGAGGATTACAGAAGGAATCTGAAGTTGGAGCGAGCGAGTGAGCAAAGAAAGTCATTTATTGAAATCTATTATTTCCTGTGAAGACGCAGTGGACAGTGTTGAAATAACAACAAAGGGTTCCAGATACACAAGCTCAGTCGGTAAAACAGTGGCAAGGGTTTGAGACGACAGATTCCTTTTTTGTTTTTTTTTTTTGTTTTGTTTTTCGAGACAGGGTTTCTCTGTGTAGCTTTGTGCCTTTCCTGGGACTCGCTTGGTAGCCCAGGCTGGCCTCGAACTCACAGAGATCTGCCTGCCTCTGCCTCCCGAGTGCTGGGATTAAAGGCGTGTGCCGCCACCGCCACCACCCGGCTCAGATTCCACCCCCACCTCCTCACTGCTGGGACTTCAGATGTAAGTCACCTGAATTCCAATTTCCAAAGACCCTCTACTATTAATATAATGCTACCACCAATAGCATCGTGTGCTAAAGGGAAACCTTTCATAAAAGGAAAAGTCAATAGATGTGGCAAAATTCTTAAATATTTGTTTTTACTTTTTGATTATGTGTGTGACGGTGTGTCTGTATAACGTATGTGCATGTGAGTGCAATTACCTTCAGAGGCCAGAAGGCGGCACTGGA
Source organism: Peromyscus maniculatus bairdii (assembly GCF_049852395.1). Lineage (NCBI taxonomy): Eukaryota > Metazoa > Chordata > Mammalia > Rodentia > Cricetidae > Peromyscus > Peromyscus maniculatus. The sequence continues at coordinate 15,069,087 of NC_134867.1, forward strand.
CATTCTGGAACTGGACTTACAGATGCTGTAAGCCACCTGATAGGGATGCTAGGAATTTAAGTCCTCTGCAAGAGCAATACTTAATTTTCTTAACTACTGAGCCATCTCCCCACCCTAGATGTGACAAATACACTGTGGTTCATTTGTTAGTTTAGTTTGCACAGCTGGGGACCAAATGCAAGATCTCCCTTGTGCTAGGTAAGGGCTCTACCACGGAGTCCATCCCTATGCTTGGTCTTATTTTAAGACACTTCCTTAGCCATTCACGCCTTCAGCATCGACTACCTTATCAGTCAGCACACTGGCGCTGAAACAAGACTTTCTACAGAGAAAAGATCATGCTTCACTGAAGGCACAAATAATAATGGGCATGTTTTAGTTATAAAGTTCTTCAGGGGGAAAAAAAGCCAGGTGGTGGTGGCACGTGCCTTTAATCCTAGGACGAAGGAGGCAGAGGCAAGTGGATCTCTGTGTATTTGAAGCCAGCCTGGTCTACAGAGAGAGTTCCAGGTCAGCCAGAGCTACACAGAGAAACCCTATCTCAAACCCCTACCCCTACCCTGGGGGAAAAAAAAGTTTTTTGGATTTTTTTATTAGTGGTACTTGGTACTGAAGGTTAACCCCCAAATTTCACACTAATCTAAGCATATGAGCTACCACCGAATCACAGCTAGAGCCCCGATAAAGTATTTTGGATTAAGCGGTGACTGCAGTAACAACTTCGCCCAAACTCCCGCAGAGCCGGGGCTAAGATGGACGGGGCCACATGCGCAGCCACGATCTCCCCCTCCTCCTCCTTCAGTCCTCTTCTCAAAGTCTCGGAGCTCTTGTCAGCTCCTTGGAGATGGGCTTGGTGCCCACTGGCCCCACCTGGTTTCCCTCTGTGGTCACATCTGGTAACTCTCCCTTCTCTGCTCTGTACCAATGTCTATCACCTTGGTTGGCAGGCTGGAGTGAGTGGTAGATTCCAGCCTGTTAGAACTTCTGGAGCCAGGACTTTTGCCCCAAAACTCCAATAACAACAAGTTTATCTTTGAATTTGTGTCTTTTTTTATTTTCATTTGGTTGCTTGTTTGCTTGCTTATTTGTTTCTAGTAACAGGGTCTTATGGAATTCGGGCTAACCTAGAATTTGTTCTGTAGCTGAAGAAGACTTTGAAATACTGATCCTCCTGCCTCAGTCTCCTGGGTGCTGGCCTTGCAGGCATGCCTACATTTATGTCTTGTGGATGATATCTGATTAAATAATGAGGTGTGAGTGTGAGCCATGGGGATCAGCACCTGTAGTGGTGCTCAGACCACGGGCATAGTGAGTCACGCGGCCCTGTGTACACAAATCCGTGCCCAGGCCATAGTTTGGATCCAGTGTCTTGTGTTGGTGTTAGTGGGAACACAGCAGAAGCTACAGTGACTCGTCAGGAAAAGGGGGGGAGGGCGTGATTTATTTAGAGACTGGACGGTGTGAAACTGGGTTGCCATTCATCAGCACAACCCATCCCACAGTATCCGCACAAACGTTCTCTCTCTGTCCTCCATGCCTGGACGGGAACTGGCAGTTCTCCGGTAATAAACACTCTCACTAAGTGACAGTGAGATAAGAGCACACACACGGACGCCGCAATAAAGCATGACAAAGCTGTTAACTTCTTCACTGAGGTCAGAGTCTACGCTTCGGAAAACTCCTCCAACGCTGCAGAGCAAGTACTCACAGGCTCCCAATCGAAAACTGAATTTGAAGATTGTGAAAAGAGAGCTCAGTGGTTAAGAGTGCTTCGCAATCTTCCCAAGGACTGGGACTTGGTTCCTAGCACCCAGGTGAAGAGGCTCATAACCACTGTAGCTCCAGTTCCAGGGCATCTGATACCCCCTTCTGACCTCAGTGAGCACCCACACTCAGAGACATGTATATACATAAATCTTTAAAAATAAAAAATAAAAAAGATTGTGTAAAGAAAAGGTAAATAAAGATTGTCTCATTGAACATTTTGATTCCCAGCACACACACACATACACATACACATATACAATCACATATGCACACACACACACACACACACACACACACACACACACACACACACACACACACTCTACTGTAGGGGGTGGAGGAAGCCCTGAGTGAATATGTATTGTTGGCATGGGCACAACCACGTCAAGGATTCTAGCACATCAGACCAACAGGAATGGCAAAGCCCTCCTGGGTGAGGCTCGGAGGGATGGCAAAGCCTTTTCCCAGGGCCTGAGTGTGAGCAAGTGACCAGTGTGTACAAACACTAGCAACTGCAGATTTCTCCTCCCAGGTTTTACAGCCTGAGACTGCTCACCTCCAGAGAGCTGCCCCTGAGACTAGCTGAACCCTCCCGTGTGCTGCACATGATACACACACCGAGGCTCCGGGTTTTATTGGCAGTAGGCCACTCAATCAACTTATGCACACCCCACCCACCCTTGGCCCCAGCTTTTCTGCACAAATGTCTGTCTGTGTGTCTGTCCTTCCTTCATTTCCTCACCCAAATCAGGGCTCTAGACCCAAGATTCTCAGAACATGACACTCTACGAGTTCAGGGATGTATATATTCCAACTTCGAATGGGTCAACTTATTCTTCAACTTTATGATGGTTCAAAGCTATACTCATTCAGGAGAAACTAGACTTCTCCGGTACTAGAGATATGCAGCGTGATAACTATGTGCACTGTGTTAAACAGGTGGGATTTGTTTGTTTGTTTGTTGTTTTTTGGTTTTTCGAGAGAGGGTTTCTCTGTGTAGTTTTGGTGCCTGTCCTGGATTTCACTCTGTAGCCCAGGCTGGCCTTGAACTCACAGAGATCCGCCTGCCTCTGCCTCCCAAGTGCTGGGATTAAAGGCGTGCACCACCGCCCCCGGCAACAAATTCCACAAGCAGCCTTAAGATAACAGGATAAACAATACTAAACCAAAGCTGGAAATCTCCTTTGACTCCATGTCTGTCCCGTCGTGTCCCCACACCCCCACTGTGCTCATTGCTTAAGGAGTTGGCTCCCCAAAGTGTTGTGTGACATGCTCAGCCACAAAATAGCTGTTGTGGGTTGGAGTCTCTGGGAAGTATCAGAGTATTGTGCCTGTAGCAGTTGCCGGTTAGTGTTCTACACCCACAGTTCCTGGTGGTGGGAACAGCCCCATCCATCCAGGATGCTACGGTAAGCATTGCTCTGGGCTGTCTGATACAGCCTTTGACATCTAGGTGGAGGCAACTTTGTACCAAGCTTACAAGCTTTGCGCACCTGCAGAATTACTACAGGCAACGTGCTGGCACTTACGGCCTTGCTTTCGGGGCTGCCGCCTTGCTTCTGGGGCTGCCGCCCAACCACACCTAGCACACTTGAGCCTAAGCCATGGCTTAGGTCAGCCAAAGAGCACTGTGCTGGAATTAAGGGCAGAATTCCAAGGTCTGGGGCAACAAGTTCATGGGCAGAGCCCTGACTAGTCCCCCCCTCAATCACTCAGCCTTCCTAGAGCTCTGGGCTTAAGTGGGGCAGTTTCTGAGATCCCAGCAATGAGCCAGGCGTGGTGGTGTGTGCCTGAAGTCCCACCAACTTGGAAGGCTTAGATGGGGCGTGTGCAGGGAGAAGGGAGGCGGTACTTCAGCCCAGGATCTTGGGACCAACCTGGACAACATCGCAAGACCTTGTCTCTAGAAAACAACAAGAAAACGTTCTGAAATGCCTTTGGAGTGCTTTGCCATTGACCTGAAGAATGACACCTGGCTTGCTTCTTTCTAGCCACATTCTTTATGATCTCCCTATTCCGCGTGGATGTGAGAACACATCTCTCCTCAAAAACACAACCTCTTTAATTCTGTACCAGCTGAAAACCCTTCAAATCTCAGAATCCTGGGTCCTTTTTCATTATAATTTCTATTGTGACATAGTTTTTTTTCTCACTGTATTGTGTGGAGTTAAAGAGAAAGAAAGCTAGAGAGGTGGCCCAGTGGTTAAGAGCGCAGGCTGCTCTTTCAGGGGACTCCGGTTTGATTCCCAGTGCAGACACGGTGGCTCCCAACCATCCAACACCCTTGGCCTCCCCGAGCACCAGGCACACACGAGGCCCACAGACATACACGCAAGCACAAGACCCAAACACATGAAATAAAGTTTTTAAAAAAGAAAGAAAGAGATCACGGAGCTAGGAATGATGGGAGGCAGAGGCGGGAATATGTGAATTCAAATGCAGCCAAGAGCCAGCAAGATGGTTCAGTGGTAAAAACACTTGCTGCACCAGGGTGATGGCCTTAGTTCAACTCCCAAACCCACACTGGAAGGACAGAATCTATGCCCCCAACATTGTCTGCTGATTTCTATATTTATACCATGATTCTCACCCTGGTGCGCACACACAAACACACACACTAATGGTAGATAAAATGAGAAAGAACAAAATAGAAGCCTACCTGTGCTCCATAATGGAGTAGTATCATCTCAAAAAAGATTACAGAGATAAATTACGTTAGAAATGTCTTCTGCCAGATAATGTAGTTCCTAACTCTTCAATCTAACTCATTTCTTTGCGACTTAGTAAGAGGGTAGGTAACCTCAATCCCAGTTTCCAGTATCTTCTTTCATCAAAATTCCCTTTATGCCATGTGTCTACCAACATTCTGATCACTGGTTATGACCAGTCATTCCCATCACAGGTGTCCTCTGAGTCCTCACCAGGACTGCCCTAACTCAACCAGGGACTCTCCCAACCTGCTTTTCCAATTTCTCCAACCCCTAACTTCTAGGAAGCCAACTGATCTACCACTAAGCCGCTGTGTCTCGGTGTCTAAACTTAGGAACTAACACAGTGCCATATATAAGTACTTGATAAATATTTGTTGAATGAACAGATGGTTAAATGTCAGTTAATTCATTAGAGAAGAATTAACTCATTGATTCACGAATAAGTAAGTCATACCCAAACCTAAGCATAGTCTAGTCAGGTGGGAGGAAGCAACAAAAAGAACTCAGAGGTCTACATTTGCACGTTAGTTTTAACTACCTGAGACTTTGGAGCCAACAACAGGTCAGGAGCTCTCCACTCTACCCCTAATGTGCCCTCCAGTGCTCACAGTCCTGAGACTCTTCCACTCTATTATGGGATGATGAACGCGCGCTCAGCATCAAACAGCTTGTGAGAGGCCGCCACATAGCCATACCTATGTGTCTTGGTGACGCTGGCCTGTAGGCTCTTGGGCTCTCGTGGGGAAGCCTTCTACTGAGCCTTCGGAGGTTGGCGGTGGGGAAGGAAAACCCAACCTGATTCTCTCTCCAGGAATTTTCAGGGGCTGTGCAGGACTTTTGGTTTGGGATAGCTGCGTTTGTCTTTTCTTTGTTTTTCCCCTTTATTTAAGGATTAGAATGTCTATATGACAGAGCTTGCTGCTCAATAGAAGATGCAGAGCAGAACGTGTATGACAAGAACGGTGTCCTTTATCCACATCCCGGGTGATGCCACACCTTAGTTGCTAAAGATCCCGCTGCTGGGAACTCTCGGCAACTCCCCATCTCACACTTGAGATTACAGGCCTGTCAAGTTAAGCAACGCAGGACTTCGCACAGGAGGCCTGAATACAGATGAGTTATGACTCACTTCTATGTAGGTCACCAGGGTTTATGAAAGGAGGATGAGTGAGTGCAAGAGACAGGAATCACTCCTCCCTACGAAACTCCTCCAGTGGGATTCCTAGGGAATAAAGCAATACTAGGAATAGTTGGAGAATCAAAACTAAAATTATGACAATATTTTGTTCAGACAATTGTCTACAAAAGTCTCTCTAGAGAAGGTCTTGCTATGGAACCTGGGTTCCCCTTACCTCAGCCTCCCCTGTGCTGGACTTACAGGCATATGCCGCCACATAATTGGCCCACAACTGCTCTGTGGGTGGAGGCCAGAGGTCGACTTTGGGTGTCTTCCTCAGTTACTCTCCCACTGATCCTGAAGCCCACCAATTCTGCTGTAGTGGCTGGTCAACAAGACCCCTGGATCCTACCGCCACCTCCCCAGCACTGGGACTACAAACATGTGTCATATCTCCACTCCTGGCTTTATGTGAATGCTAGGAATATAAATCAGGTCTTTACATTTTCTTTTTTATTTTTATTTTTTTAGGTCTTTGGTCTTTACATTTTCATGGCAAGCACTTTACCAGCAAAGCCATCTACCCAGACCTATAACTGATTTTGTAAAAATAAAAATACAAAGGTTAGGGGCTGGAGAGATGGCTCAGAGGTTAAGAGCATTGGCTACTCTTCCTAGAGGTCCTGAGTTCAATTCCCAGCAAACACATTCATCTATAATGAGATCTGATGCCCTCTTCTGGGGTGCAGGCACACATGCAGATGGAACACTGTATACGTAATAAGTAACTAAACCTTAAAATAAAGTAAAAAGGTTACTTTGGAAAGATGGAATAACAATATTTGCAAGTAAATGGAAAATTTTCAAGTAAACCTGGAAAGATTATGTTGAATGAGGTAATCCAGACCCAGAAAGACAAATGCCAAGTGTTCTCTCATCTGTGGTTCTGTCTTAAGTAGGGTTTCTATTGCTGTGGAAAGACACCATGATCATGGCAACTCTTATACAGGATTTTAAATGTTTTCATTTAATTGAGGGGGCTGCTTACAGTTTCAGAGTCTTAGGCCATTATCATCATGGCAGGGAGCATGGCGGCATGCAGGCAGACGTGGTGCTGGCTACATCTTGATCAGAAGGCAACAGGAAGTAGACAGAGTCACACTGAGCAAAGTTTGAGCAAAAGAGACCTCAAAGTCCACCTCTACAGTGACACACTTCCTCTAACAAGGCCACACCTACTTCAACAAGGCCACACCTCCTGAGAGTGACACTCACTTTGGGGGCTATTTTCTTTCAAGCCACCAGAGGTTCCTAGCTCCAAATCTTCAGACATGACTATACAACCTGGAGTATCTGCCCAAACGAGGAAAGAAAAATGGGGCTGTGGAGGTGGAGGAGCACCAGAGGGGGAATTGAAGAATATAAGTAATATTAAGGGGGAAATGGGAAAAAAGGGAGAGTCTTACTTGGGAAGGGGGAGGTACATCAGTATAGAAGAGGAGTTGGGAAGAAGGAGGAAAATATCACTGAGGGTGTTTGAAAAGGCCATAGGGAAGCATAGTGTTCTTTACTTACCTAAGATTATATATAATACACCTAAGTGTGTGTGTGTGTATGTGTGCGTGCGTGTGTGTGTGTGTGTGTGTGTGTGTGTGTGTGTGTGTATGTGTATGTGTATATATGTGTGCGCGTGTGTGCGTCCATGTGTATGTGTGCGTGTGTGTGTGCGCGTGCATGTGTGTGCGTGCGTGCATGTGTGCGTGTGTGTGTGTGTGTGTGTGTGTGTGTGTGTGTGTGTGTTATTGTGTGTGTATGTGTGTGTTTGTGCGCGCGCGTGCTGTATAGCTATTGCCCTTAGATGCCTCCCAGAGGTTGAAGTTAAGCCTCTATTTCTGAAGACATCATGCCCTTCAGACACAGGACTCAAGCTAGATCTGACTTGAAAGCCTCCTCCAAAAGGACTAGCTTTCATAGTACCAGAAGGCACTAAAGTGCCAGGGGAGGGAGACAGCCAATAGTCCGACCTAGCTGTGATGTGTGCAAACCACCAGGACCAGTAGAGCAAGATTCCCTAAAAGGTGTAACAGTGACATTCATAGCAGGCAGTAGCCACCTGCTGTCTAATTGGACTTAAAGCCCACTCCATAGAAGGGAAATCCTGCCAGGTGCTGAAACCTAACCAACGATTGGGGCTAGACTTGGAGGAGACCCTGCTGCCAACACTTACTTCTCTAAAGCAGCATGATTCCAAACTAAATACTTACCCATACCACAGATGAGTATCATTGTCATCTCTCATCACGGTTTTCTCTGCCAAAGATGGAGACCATTATAGAAAAACACTACAGGGCAAAATGCAGACAAGCAAGCCGATACAGTACTAATAGGTACTCTTTATTCCTAGCACTTGGGAGGCAGAGGCAGGTGGATTTCTGTTTCAGGCCAGCCTGGTCTACATAGTGAGTTCTAGACTAGTCAGGGCTACATAGAAAAACCATGTTTCATAAAAACAACCAACAATACAACTCCTGCCCCTGAGGCTCAGGAGCATCACATAATAGGAGAGAGAAAGACTGTAAGTACCAAAGGACCCCGAAGGCTTTTGTGGTAATGTATCTCCTAGAAATGTCAGGGAAGCTACGCCCTGATGCTATATCAAGAATATGACGGCCTGAACAAGATCTGAACAATGAAGGCCGGGTGGTGGTGGCCCAAGCCTGTAATTCCAGTACTTGGGGGGCAGAGGCAGGCAGATCTCTGTGAGTTTGAGGCCAGCCTGGTCTACAGAGCTAGTCCAGGACAGGCTCCAAAGCTACAGAGAAATCCTGTCTCGAAAAACCAAAAAAAAAAAAAAAAAAAAAAAACCAAAAAAAGGTTTTGCCCTTAGGATCTGAACAATGACTAAATAACACAATGGACACAATAACATGGAAGCGGGGGGACCCAGCCCTCCACAGGAAAGAGCCCCCCCCCGATTGTTTTTCCAATATCTAGCAATAAGCCCTGAAATCATATACACAACACCAAATGGACTCAGCAGGTTGTATTTATGTATGCATGTTTCCATACATATATGTGTCAGTACAATTAAAGAAAAAGAAGTTATGCATGTGAGAGGGAGTGAAGGATGGGTGGGGAGGAGGAAGGGGAAGTGGGGAATTATGTAATTATCTCTTACCTAACTAACTTGGTTAATTTTTTTCTTAAAGTTGAGCCTCGGTGGGCTGTGGGTGTAGCCTAGTGGTGCAGCACTTTCCCTGAGTTTCATCTGCGTTGCAGCAAAATCAAAGAAATAAGGAAATCTGCTAGTCAATTATTTAAAGCGATTGCTAGATAAACTGAACAGATGACTGCAGATATTATTTTTCTTAGAAAAGTGTCTTTATTTTTAAGATTTATTTTTAGGTCCCAGACAGTGACCGCAGCGGTGTGTGCCTCCTGGCGTCTCCACTGCTGGCGCACTGGCCCAGGTGGAGGAGGGCTCAGTGTCACGCGGAAGGCGCTCACCTACATCATGGCATTGCACTGAGTTGGAGTGAACATGCTCAGGGTTTTCCTGAAATCCACAACCGAGAGCAGTAGAGACCGGAGCTACGCACCTATTCCCATCTCCGCATCAGGACCGAGTGTCTCCTCTGGGGAGATGGTAGCCATGCCTCCTTCTATAACCCGCATCTAACTCAGTCAGAACCCACTTCCGACTGGCCGTAAAGATGAGTGAAAGAGAACCTGGACTTCACCAAGGCAACAGGGTCCTCAACGCCGGTTTGGAGCAGTATTCGGTGAGTGGATCGCAAAAGTGCATGGGACATTAAACTCATCTTTGTATGCATCAAATGGTGACCATTATATCCATCTTCCATCCCTTTGTTTATGGGAGGAAATGGCTTAAATAAATCATTTAAACATGGGGTTGGGGATTTAGCTCAGTGGTAGAGTGCTTGCCTAGCAAGTGCAAAGCTCTGGGTTCGATCCTCAGCTCCAAAAAAAAAAAAAAAATCATTTAAACTTAAAAATATATCTTTATTTACTTATTTTTGTGTGTATAAATAGTTTACCTGCATGTGTGTCTATATACCATATATGTGCCTTGTACCTGAGTCTATTGATGTGAAGAGACGTTCTGACCACGGCAACTTTTATAAGATAAAGCATTTAATTGGGAGCTTGCTTTTGGTGTCAAAGGTTTAGTCCATCATAGCCGGAAGCATGATGCTGGAGCAGTAGCTGAGAGGTGTGTACTGATCCATAGGTAAAGAGAGAAAGACCACTGGGCCTGGTGTGGGCTTTTCAAACCTCAAAGCCCACCCCAAGTGACAGACTTCCTCCAACAAGGCCACACCTCCTAACCCTAATCCTTTCAAAGAGCTCGATGCTGGTGACTAAGCTTTCAAATATAGGAACCTATGGTGGCCATTATTCTTATTCACACCACCACAGGAGGTCAGCAGGCGTCAGTCTCCCAGAACTGGACCTGGAGTTAGAGTTGCTTGTGAGCCACCATGTCAGTGCTGGGAATGGAACTCAGGTCCTCTCCAACAGCAACGAATGCTCTTAAAGGCTGGGCCACCTCCCCGGCCCAGTTTATGTTCTTTAAGGATAAACAAAATGTTTGTTATAAAACAGTTTGTAGAAATATCTAAGTAAATGCAAAAATTTTTTCAAATTTTACTCTGGGTATAAAACTTAGTAAACAATATTGTAACTTCATTATTCAGCATGAAGAATTATTAAATAGCTATACATAGTTACTCATAACATTCTAATTTTTAATTACCCATGGCAGAAATAATTTACTCTCTACCATGGTGATAATTTTCATGGATATCTATCTTTCATGTGTAAGAATTTAATAATTGTAAACAGTGTCACCAACATACACAAATATACAGTTTTTGGGGGTTTTATTTTGTTTTTTATTTGTTTGTTTTGTTTTTTCGAAACAGGGTCTCTGTGTAGTTTTGGTGCCTGTCCTGGATCTCACGCTGTAGACCAGGCTGGCCTTGAACTCACAGAGATTCTCCTGGCTCTGCCTCCTGAGTGCTGGGATTAAGGGTGTGCGCCACTACCACCCAGCCAAACATACAATTTTTATATCAGAATTGAATTGAAATTCACTTACAAAAAAATAAAATACACTACTTTTTCATTGTTTTTTCATTTTTGTTTTTGAGGTCAGGTCTCATTCTAGCTGACCTGGAAATGACTCTATAGGCCAGAGTGGCCTTGAACTCATGGTAATCCTCTTGCCTCAGTCTCCCAAGTGCTGGAATTATAGGCATGAGACACCACATTTGGCAAAAGCTATTTTATTTATGTATGTATTTATTCATTAACCTTTTATATTTTTGAAACAGGGTCTTTCTATGCAGCCCTGGCTTATATTTTCAAAGTTATTTTACTTTATTTGTACGTGTGTGTGTGTGTGTACAGGTGCCCAAGGAGGCCAGAAAGTGGCATTGGATCCCTTGGAGCTAAAATTAGAGGCTATTGTCTACCAAGCAATTTAGATACTGAGAACCCAGCTCCAGTCCTTTGAAAGAGCAGGAAGTGCCCTTAATCACTGGGTCATCTTTTCAGCCCCAAAAACTACTTTTTTTCCAGATTTATTTTATGTTTTAAATCGTGAGTATGTCTTTGGGGCTAGAGAGATGGCTCAGCAGTTAAGAGCACTGGCTGTTCTTTCATAGGACCCTAGTTCAATTCCTACCACCTACATGACAGCTCAGAACTGTCTGTAACTCCAGTTCCAGGGGGCATCTTACAACCTCATATGGGCATACATCCAGGCAAAATATCAATGCACATAATAAATAAATGTTTTAAATTATGAGTATGTCTGCATGTCTGTGTATTGTTATGTGCATGTGAATGAGGGTTCCCTCAGAGACTACAGGTGTTGACTCCCCTGAAGCTAGAGCTACAGATTTTTTTTTCCCCCCAAGAAGGGTTTCTCTGTAGCTTTGAAGCCTGTCCTGGACTATCTCTGTAGACCAGGCTGGCCTCGAACTCACAGAGATCCACCTGCCTCTGCCTCCTGAGTGCTGGGATTACAGGTGTGCGCCGCCGCTGCCACCACCACCGCCCGGCTGAGCTACAGATTTATTGTGAGCTGCATGAGACGATTGGGTGCTTGAAACGGAACTGGAGTCTCTGGAAGAGGAGCCTGTGCTCTTAACCACTGAGCCATCTCTCCAGTCCCCACCAACCCCACCAAGCTACTTTTAAAGCATGTATGTTGTGATACCAGAAGATACCAAAGTACACATAATCATTTTATGTGTCCATTAAAATATTATCTACTTCACCACTGATAACAATGTCAAACTCTCGCTCCTTGAAAGTTTTGCAATTCCTTTTTTTTTTTTTTTTTTTTTTGGTTTTTCGAGACAGGGTTTCTCTGTGTAGTTTTGGTGCCTGTCCTGGATCTCACTCTGTAGACCAGACTGACCTCAAACTCACAGAGATCCGCCTGGCTCTGCCTCCCAAGTGCTGGGATTAAAGGTGTGCGCCACCACTGCCAGGCTGTTTTGCAATTCTTACATTCTGTAGAGTTTTCACCAAAATGTTTAAATTTAGTTTTATGCATTTTGTGTCTGGTTCCTTCAAGGTTCCTATACTGAACTGTTGTTTCAAAGGCTAAGTCTCTGGGTTCAAAATATCTAGGGAGAAAATCTGGTCGGATTAGGTGTTCTGGAATGATCTAATCAGCTATGGCTGGAGAAACAAGGTCTAAAAGTAACAGGGCTTCCTCTTGCAGGGAGCGTGTAAGTCTCCGGGAAGGAAAGTGGGTAGGGATAAAGCACTTGTGCTCTCCAGTCCCCAGAGGCCAGGAAAGTTGGACGAGACTTTTCCCTAGACTTTGCCTTTCACATTGTAAGGTTACGGATTTGAGAAATAAGGTCCAGAAGGCTCACTTTCTTCTTATGATTCTAGAACAAGGCTGGATCACAATGAGTGCAACAAGCATAGCTTGATCAATTAGATATTGAGGTGGTAAGGGTTCTTGATCAGTTACCAAAGAGTCTGCTGTTTCTAGCTTCCACAGAGAGTGGGCGTTTGAGGTGGTCAACTAAAGCCTGTTGCTGGGATAGCCTTTGTTTTTCGGTTCTACAGAAGGGCTTCCTATGTGAGGTAACATTTCCATGGTGATAGCTCGTTGCTTCAACTATTCCAGTTATTATCTTTCTCAAACAAGAACAGCAGCAGAGAGTGAGCCAGCCCGGGGATTTCATTCTTCACTACTGCTGCTCTGTTGGACCATTTTCGTGTACATGTTATAAAAAGCAGAACACGGGCTTCCAGGAAGATGGCTTCATAGGTAGAGGAGCTTGCCGCGAAGCCTGATGACCTGAATTTGAACCAGGGATCCACGTGGTGAAAGGAAAGATCTCACTCCCCAAGAGTGCCATGGCAAGTCCACCTCTCATAAATAAATGTCACAAAAATTTTAAATCACATTTCCTTTTGATAGTTGCTTGCTCCAGTCCTAAACCCCTTATTTTAAAAAGATGTGTTTTGATTGTGTGTGTCTGTGGGCACAGGCTCATGTGTTTTGATTGTGTGTGTCTGTGGGCACAGGCTCATGTGTGTTGATTGTGTATGTCTGTGGGCACAGGCTCATGTGTTTTGATTGTGTGTGTCTGTGGGCACAGGCTCATGCATGTTGATTGTGTGTGTCTGTGGGCACAGGCTCACCTGCGCACATGTTGAGGTCAGAGGACAATAAGGAATTGGTTCACGCCTTTTACCACGCAGATCCTCACTGGCAAGCACCTTTACCCATGGTCATCCTGGGCCCCAAGGGTTTTGCTATTTTTCACTCATGTGCAGAGCACTTGTGAAGCGTTTACAGTCTAGAAAGCCACATGCTTTCATCCCGAAACTTAGGTTTTTTTTTTTTGTTTGTTTTTTATTTTGGTTTTTTGAGACAGGGTTTCTCTGTGTAGCTTTGCACCTTTCCTGGAACTCACTTGGTAGCCCAGGCTGGCCTTGAACTCCCAGAGATCCACCTGGCTCTGCCTCCCAAGTGCTGGGATTAAAGGCGTGCACCACCACCGCCCGGTACCCGAAACTTAGAATATGTATTATCTTTAGTAATTATTTCCCATCCTCTCTTTCTGGAGCTCTTACTACCTAGATGTGGGGACTTCTGACTAATTGGCCAATTTCTTTATCATTTCTCTCCTATGTTCATCTCTGACTCGTCCTACGTTCTCAGAGATTAGCTCAAATTTATCTCCCACCCTTTCGTTTGTTTTGCTTATTCTATAATTAAAAACAGAAACAACCAAAAAAAAACATAAAAACTTCGCTCTGTTAATTTCCAAGCACTCTCTTGATTTGTTGAGGGTTTCTTGGTTGTATTTTTCGGCTTTGTTTTCTAGGTACAGTGTTTTTCTTACTCCTGTGGAGTGTATTTATGTCACTCTAGCCTGGGAAGTTTCCTTGCTACATGGCTTCTATTTCCTCTGGCTTCCTTTTTTTTTTTTTTTCTCATTTACATCCATTACTCTATCATTGGTCTTGAAAGATTTCTTCAATACCTTATTCTCCCGATGAGCATAACCTTGACGTTATAAAGCTCTGCATGAGTGGTCCTCACGTGGAAATTGGGAGGAGGGAGCTTGCTTGGCTATTCCTGACCAGGGCGAGCCTCAGATCAGAGGCCCTTCCCCCAGAGCTTCTCAGTTCCTGCAGGGCAGAAGACTGTCAGGTCTAAGAGAAGGTGTTTGGGCTTTTACCAGATGTCAGACTTTGAGGAATGTGGAGACAACCAGCAGCTTTCCCTGGTAGTTCATAGAAGAAATATCTTAAAGAACATTTATCTCATAAGGCTTGATGTGGAAACTTACCATAAGCTATGCACATCCTGACTGAACGTCTCGAAAGAGTGGTTCTTGGAAAACATGGGCTTTTAAGTTTCTTTTCATTGAATGTTTGTGGTGCTGGGGACAAGCACAGGGCCTCGCCCATGCTAGGCAGCGCTCTACCACGGAGCTATAGTTTCTGGCCTTCTCTGAGGTAACCCTTAGGGGTTTCCTGCCTCGGCTCCCCAAGCAGCTGGGATACAAGGTAGTTCACCCCAGGCTTCTCAATTTCAATTTGAGGAGTGGCTGTTTTTTCTCAATTACATTGTTAGGGGACAAGGTGGGCAGGGGACATGACATGGTCTGTGTGTGGAGGTCAGAGGACAACTTGCATGAGTCTGCTCTCTTTGTGCTGTGGAGATCCCAGGGATCAAACTTGTCACCAGGCTTGGTGGCCACACTTTTACTTTTGCTGACTGAGCTATCTATCTCATAGGCCTTTGAGAGGGGATTTTGGTTTGTTTGGATTTTTTTTTTTTTTTTTTGAGACAGGATCTCTCTATGCAGCCCTAGCTGTCCTGGAACTTACTTTGTAACTGGACTGTTCTGTAATGGGAACTCACAGAGATCCTCCTGCCTCTGCCTCCCAACTAACGGTGTTCGCCACCACACCTGGCCCTTGAAAAGCTTTTGATGGCGGACCCCTGATGACTGCTTCATGAAAACTTCATGTCTACCAGTGGCACAGAGAGACGAGGGTGGGGTTGGGAGTTTGACCTTTAAACTACGGCTTTTAAACTCTTCAAGGGGCAGGAGAGATGGCCCAGCTGTTCAGGGCACACCCTGCTTTTCCAGAGGACTCCTTTGAAAAAGTGGCTCACAGCTGCCCACAACTCAGTCCCTAAGGAGTCTTATGCCCTCTTCTGGCCTCCACAGGTTCCTGCACTCACATGGCATTCACTTACACAGACACACCGGCCGTATACACTCACGCAAGTATAACTCATAAGTAAAAGCCAAATCTTTAAAACATTTTTTTTTTAGAACCTATGCTTCGTGAAACTACAACCCTAATCAGGTACATGGTGACTCATGCTTCCCCCACCCACCAGACTGGGTTTCTCTGTGTAGCTTTGGAGTCTGTTCTGGAGCTCATTTTGTAGACCAGGCTGGCCTCGAACTCACAGAGATCTGCTTCCCTCTGTCTCTCGAGTGCTGGGATTAAAGGCTTGTACCGCCACCACCTGGCCTCTCATACACTTTTAAAAACAATCACTTTTGGCCAGGCGCTGGTGGTACACACCTTTAATCCCAGCACTCGGGAGGCAGAGGCAGGTGGATCTCTGAGTTTAAGGACCAGCCTGGTTTACAGAGTGAGTTCCAGGACAGCCAGGACTACACAGAAAAACCTGTCTCAAAAAGACAGAAAAAGAAAGAAAGAAAGAAAGAAAGAAAGAAAGAAAGAAAGAAAGAAAGAAAGAAAGAAAGAAAGAAAGAAAGAAAGAGAGGAAAGGAAAGGAAAGGAAAGGAAAGGGAAAGGAAAGGAAAGGAAAGGAAAGGAAAGGAAAGGAAAGGAAAGGAAAGGAAAGGAAAAAGGAAAGGAAAAAGGAAAGGAAAAAGGAAAGGAAAAAGGAAAGGAAAAAGGAAAGGAAAAAGGAAAGGAAAAAGGAAAGGAAAAAGGAAAGGAAAGGAAAGGAAAGGAAGGAAGGAAGAACTGAGTGGTGGTGGCGCATGCCTTTAATCCCAGCACTTGGGAGGCAGAGCCAGGTGGATCTCTGTGAGTTTGAGGCCAGCCTGGGCTAGAGAGTGAGTTCCAGGAAGGGCGCAAAGCTACACAGAGAAACCCTGTCTCAAAAAACAAAACAAAACAAAAGAGAAAAAGAAAGAAAATATTGAGAGTGTGTTTTGGCAGGATAATAGCCAACTACATTACTTATAAATGGCTTTGTCCACCTCATTAAGCTTGGTGTAGGCTGTTTTTGTTGTGGTAGTGGTTTTGAAGTTGCTATGTAGCCCAGGCTGACCTCAAAGTCATAATCTCTTGTCTCAATCTTCAGAGTGCTGTGAGTCCAGGCATGCATCAACCACTCTTATCAGCTGTTAAATATTTGATTCGTCCTGGAAAGCTGGAGAGATGGCTCAGAGGTTAAGAGCACTGACTGCTCTTCCAGAGGTCCTGAGTTCAGTTCCCAGCACCCACATGGTGGCTCACCACCATCTGTAATAAGATCTGGTGCCCTCTCTGGCCTGCAGTCCTACATTACTTATAAATGGCTTTGTCCACCTCATTAAGCTTGGTGTAGGCTGTTTTTGTTGTGGTAGTGGTTTTGAAGTTGCTATGTAGCCCAGGCTGACCTCAAAGTCATAATCTCTTGTCTCAATCTTCAGAGTGCTGTGAGTCCAGGCATGCATCAACCACTCTTATCAGCTGTTAAATATTTGATTCGTCCTGGAAACATTGAGATTGTTATTATATTTTGATGCCATACTCTCACTAGTTTCATTTTTTTTTCCATTTCTTGTCTTTTTGGTTTTGTTTGGCTTGGTTTGGTTTTGTAGGGACAGGACCCTTACTCTATCACCCAGGCTGGCCTTGAACTGGCAGTAGTTACAGGAATAAGCCACCACACCAGCTCTGTTTCTTGTCTTTCATTTGTGTTTGGTAACACGGATGTTCTGTGTTTGATATACAACACAGAACAGTCATCCTAAGTAATACAGTTTTCTCGTGTTTGGCATATCTCTTAAGTCCATATAGTTACAAAAACAAAACAAACAAACAAACTAAAACCAAACCAGTCAAAGAGCTTTTGAGACAGATTATATGTGTCACTTAAATTTATCTTTTATGAGTGTTTTGCCTGCCTGCGTGTCTGTGGGGGCCAGAAGAGGGCAATGAATCTCCTGGAACTGGAGTTACAGACAGTTGTGAGCCACCATGTGGGTGCTGGGAATCAAACCCAGGTCCTCCAGAAAAGCAGTCGGTGCTCTTAACTGCCGAGCTGTCTCTCCAGCCTGTATCTGGGCACTTTTGTTTTATGATTTGATGTGAGCCACTCAGGCTTTCGAGTCTCTTTCTTCCGCTGCCTTCCTCTCTCCAGGCCCTGGCCTCCGTTGCTTTCCCGTCTGATTCTTAAGAGTGTTCCTCCTCCTCCTCCTCCTCCTCCTCCTCCTCCTCCTCCTCCACCTCATCCTCCTTCCATCGCTTCCGTACTTTGTAGTAATACCACCATATTTTACTTTTATGTGATATTTTACACTTTCAAAAACACTTGTCTCTTAGGTATATTGGCACACGTCTTTAATCCCAGCACAGAGGAGGCAGAGGCAGGCAGATCTCTGTGAGTCTGAGGCCAGCTTGGCCTATATAGTGAGCTCTAAGTCAGCCAGGGCTATGTAGAGAGACCCTGCCTCAAAAACAAAACTAATTCCACTTGTCTTGCTTTTCTCTGCAAAGCCTCATAACAGCCTCGAGTATTAGAACTCATATTTACATGAAACAAAACCATGTTTTCAACACCGTTAGTCTCACGGGTTTGTGCCAACCAGTGGTATGTTGGTGCCTTGGTTGCTGTGACAAATGCCCCATGAAAAGCAGAATAGAGAAAGAAAGGGTTTATTTGGGTTACAGTTCTAGGTTACAGCCCATTATCTTGGGGATGCTAAGGTAGGAACATAAAACATAACATCCACAGTCGGGAGCAAAGAGAATCAACACATGGGTCCCTGCGTGCGCTCAGCTAGCTTTCACTTCCCTTACACTGTTTAAGACCCTTTGCCCAGGAAATGGTGCCGACTACAATAGGCTGGATCTTCCTACATACATTTTCAATCAGAACAATCTCCCACAGACATGATCACAAGCCCTGGTCTAGATAATTCCACATTAAGACTCTCTTTCCTGTGGTTCCTGTGTTGGGTTGACAGTTAGCACGAACCAGCAGAGTTGGTAAACATGTAACAAACACCTCTTGGACTGCAGTGTTCACCGTCTCACTGAAGTGAATAATTTGACCACAGCCAATTTCGTGCTAACAATGTGATATCAATTCACTCCCAAGTTTTCTGAACTTGTAGAAATTGGCTTTCACAAACAGGCAAGAGGCAGCTTTGGCACTGATCGTTTTAAATTTAGATTAAAAGCACATGAATGGCCGCAGGGCATAGCTCAGTGGCAGAGCACTTGCCTAGCATGGGCCTGTAGAATCCATTTTCCTTCAAAGCAACTTGCTTATGATCTGAAACAAAAGAGTATGGTAACAATGCAAAGGTGTTAGGATGCCCCGAGGTGAGGGACTGGGGCCCCTGGCTCAACAGCTAGGAAAGAGCTGGATTCTGCCAACAATCATACGAGTGTGGAAAAACTCTTCCTTAGTTGAGTCTTGAAATGAGACTCACGAGCGTGGGCTGTTATGGACTGAATGTTCTGTCACAGCCCCCTGAATTTATAATTTGATATCCTACTCCTCATGTGATGGTTATTAATACAGGACCTTCAGGAAGTAAGTAGGTTTTTAAGGTGGAATCCTCCTGAGTGGGATTAGTGCCCTTATAAAAAGAAGAAAAGAAGAAGGTATCTGAGAGCTTTTGAATCTTCTTCCCCGTGTGGTGGCCCTCCTGGGAACCCAACTCTGGCACCCAGTTTTGGACTTTCCATTCCAGAACTATGAGAAATAAACTCTTATTGTTCATAAGGCTCTCTGTACGGTATTCTGCTCTAGCAGCTCAAACTGACTAAAAGAAATTGAAAAGCTGAGTCTAACCTTGTAAGATGCCCTGGGGTAGAGACTCCAGCTGGGCCACCCAGGAACATCCACAGGAAGAGTGAGCGAATGTAATGTGTGCTATTTTATGTCACTGAAGTTTGCATGATTTGTTATGCAGCAACAGATAGCTAACAGCACATATAGGAGTGTGTTATGTTATGTAGAATTGTATCATTTTTTTTGTTCATTTGTTTGGTTGAGTTTTTGTTTTGTTTTATTTTTGGTTTTGTTGTTGTTGTTGTTGTTTTTGTTTTGTTTTGTTTTTCAAGACAAGGTTTCTCTGTGTATCTTTGGCTAACCTGGAATTCCAATCTGTACACCAGGCTGGCCTCAGACTCACAGAAATCCACATGTTTCTGCCTCCTGAGTGCTGGCATCAAAGGTGTGTGCCACCACCACCTGGCCCTAATCATCTCTTAATGTTAGTACATTGGCAGCCACCAGATTTTGGAAGGAACTGATTTTGCTCCAACTATGGCACAAACCAAGCTGATGCAGTCTCCAGATCCTGTTTTTATGTAGAAACTGCTTGTTCTCCATCTCTTGTCTTCCTCTTCTTGCAGTCCAGAATGTGGAGAGGCACGCACAAGCTTCAATCATGAGAACGGAGGACTGTGTCTTTCACTGATTAGTGCTGGGACTTTATGGAAAGCACTGTAAATTAAGAAGCATATCGTGGTTAATCTTCATTGTCAAGAGGACTAGATTCTGAGTTAACTAGGAAATACACCTCTAGAAATGTCCGTGAAGATGTTTCCAGAGAAGTTTAACTGAGGGCAGAAGACTCACCCTGAGTGTGAACATCAGCATCCCACGGACTGGGGTACCCACCCTGGGTGTGAGCAGCAGCCTCCCACAGACTGGGGTACCCACCCTGAGTGTGCACAGCAGCCTCCCACGGACTGGGGTACCCACCCTGAGTGTGTGCAGCAGCATCCTAGAGACTGGGGTACCCACCCTGAGTGTGCACAGCAGCCTCCCATGGACTGGGGTACCAGGATGGATAAACAGCAGACAGTGGGTGCAGTTCCAGCAGTCACCACTCTCTGCTCCCTGACTGCTGATGCAATGTGACGGACCGGTCATCTCCCTTCCCGCCAGCATGTCTTCCCTGCCATGATGGACAACATTCCCTCTTAAAGCATTAACTAGAGCGAGCCCTTCCTTCTTCACGTTGCCTTTGTTAGCCATTTGTCACACCAACGAGAGAAGGAATGTGGGGCCAGGTAAAGTGGCACACGCCTGTTATCCCAGCACTTGGGATAACCTAGGCTACATACAAGATGATGCCTCAAATTTACAAAAAGAAGTCCAGGTTGTATTAGGTCCTCTGACAGCTACTTAGTGTTGACCTCCATGTCTCTGTGTTTGACGGCATTTAATGTGTCACTCCTGGATTAAAGTCCTGAGCCTTTTTTTTTTTTAAAGGATTTATTTATTTATTATGTATACAGTGTTCTGTCTGCATGTATCCCTGCAGGCCAGAAGAGGGCACCAGATCTCATAATGGATGGTTGTGAGCCACCATGTGGTTGCTGGGAATTGAACTCAGGACCTTTGGAAGAGCAGTCAGTGCTCTTAACCTCTGAGCCACCTCTCCAGCCCAGGTCCTGAACTTTTGTTGTATGTTTTTTTGTTTTGTTTTGGTTTTTGGTTTTTGGTTTTTGGTTTTTGGTTTTTTGAAACAGGGTTTCTCTGTGTAGCTTTGTGCCTTTCCTGGAACTCGCTTTGTAGACCAGGCTGGCCTCAAACTCAGAGATTCGCCTGACTCTGCCTCCCGAGTGCTGGGATTAAAGGCATGCACCACCACTGCCCGGCATATGTTTTTTTTTTGTTGTTGTTGTTGTTGTTGTTGTTGTTTTGTTTTGTTTTTTACATAACCCTGGCAGTCGTGGAAACCACTGTGTAGATCAGGCTGGCTTCACACTCACAGATCTGCCTTCCTCTGCCTCCAGCGTGCTGGGATGAAAGGCATGTGCCATCAGCAGCCCTGTCCTGAAGTTTCTCTTAAGGCTGAATGAGCTTTTTTGGCCTCTATTAAATCATAAGGCTAGGAAGGGAAAGGCACCGGAATCTTTTTTGGGGGGAGGGGGGAGTACATGCCATAGACCATGTGTTGGGGTCAGAAGACATTTTGACAGCTGGTAGGAATTGGTTCTCTCCTTCCACTATGTGGGTTCTGGGGATGGAACTCAGGTCATCAGGCTTGGAGACAAACACCTTTTCTTGCTGGGCCATCTTTCTAGCCTAGATTTCCCCAACTTTTTGGAGTCTGTTGACTTGATGGCTGCCTACTTCCTTCCCTCTGTGACTACAAACAGTTTTGTAATCTCTTTATGGATGGAACTATGTCCTGGTGGAACAATATCCTTTAGGAGCAAATGTTAACCTGGATGTATGTTTCTAGGAAGTAGGGTCCTCCCTAGTGGCTTGGAATAAATGACTCTCTTGTTTCAGAACTCTTTTTTTTTTTTTTTTCTTTTTGTATCAACACACCCCACGAGAAAAACAGGTTAGCAATCTCCTGGAGCGGAGCTGTCCATTGACTCTGGACCATCTGCCTGCCTCTGCATGTTGTGCCAGTACAAACAAACTTTAATCTTTTTTGAATCACTATGTTTGAGGATCACTACATCTTTGCCCTCCGTCATAGGTAAGCTCCCAGAAGAAACAACATTTAGACTAAAACCTCAAATTGCTAGAATTAACAAGCTGAGGCAGACCTGATGACTCACACTCGCAATCCCAGCACTTGGGAAGCCGAGGAAGGAAGAGAAAGAATTTGAGGCCAGCCTGGGCTACATCCTGAGATCCCGTCTCAAAGAATAAAAAATGAAAGAATGAACAAATCCGACAAAGAGTAAAAGAAAATGTTTCAGATGAATTACATTTACCTGAAGGTAGAGAGGTCAGTATGACTTTGACAAATGAGTGAATGGTAGAGATGCTGATAGTGAAGTAGTCTTCAGGATGGGCCCATATAGATGTTCAAAGGCCAGTGTGGTGGTCAGTTTTAATTGTCACCTGGGAAGATGATCTCAATGCAAGACTGTCAAGATCAAGTTGTCCTGTGAACTTGTCTGTGACTAATCGTCACGGCTGCCTTAATTGAGCTGGGAAGACCTGACCCAGTGGGCAGCACCACTCCTTAGGGTTATATCCTCAACTCTTAAAGTGAAATGGAGGCTGTAAAGATGGCTCAATGGTTAAGAACATTTATTGCTTTTTATAGAGGACCAGGGCTCAGTTTCCGTCGTCCATGCAGTAGATCACAACTGCCTGTAACTCCAGTTCTTCTTCCAGGTTCTCTTCCAGCTTACAAGGACACCAGGAATGCATTTGTGCACATAAATTCATGAAGGCATTCATTTAAAAAAAAAAAGATAAATGATAGATAGGATAGGCAGAATCTTTAAACAAAAAAGCAGAGAAATGAAGCTGAGTAGAAGGAACATTCATAGTCATTCCTCTCTGCTCGTCACCGTGGAGGTAAATAAATGTTTCAAGTTCCAGTCCCTGCTATGATGGACTGTATGTAACCTGGAATTGTGAGCAGAATAAATCCCTTTCTCCAGTAAGGTGGTTTTTTACTTGTTTGTTTGTTTTGGTTTTGATCAGGGTATTTTAGAAATGAAACTAGGTTAGTTAGGGTTAACATAATTTTTGCCCCACACCCGCCCCTTGGTGTTTTGAGACAGGGTTCTGTGTGTTCCTGGCTGTCCTGGAACTCACTATGTAGACCAGGCTGGACTCAAACTCAGTGATCTGTCTACTTCTGCTTCCCAAAGGCTGGGATCAAAGGTCTGTGCCCAGCGACCCCACCCCCACCCCCTGCTGCCACATACAGTTTTAAAGTGTGATTATAAGTCTGTGGAGAAATTTTCTTAGTGTCAAAATTAGCCGGGCGGTGGTGGCGCACGCCTTTAATCCCAGCACTCGGGAGGCAGAGCCAGGCGGATCTCCGTGAGTTCGAGGCCAGCCTGGGCTACCAAGTGAGCTCCAGGAAAGGCGCAAAGCTACGCAGAGAAACCCTGTCTCGAAAAACCAAAAAAAAAAAAAAAAAATTAGTTTTATGTTCTAAAAGTCTCACTTTCTGCCTGCAGTCCATCAACTGAAGTGGCCAAGTGAATGTAAATGGACTAGTCACGGCAGCAGGCCAGAGAGCTCATTTTAGGGCTCCAAGTGGAGGAAGTGAAGCCAGAGAAAGGACGACAGAGCTTTGAGATACTGTAGGTGCCTGACAAGCTCTGTAACTGATTGCACTTAAGGAAATCTGGGAAAGAGAAGATCACAGATGCCTTTAGGTTTGTGCAACCACAGTTAGAGATGATATTGTAGATTGTAAAGAGGCCAGAGTAGAAGCATAGAAGTCATCAAGGGTGCTTGAGAACAACTGGGTTTTGTGTTTTTATGGGGAAGAGGCAGATTTTGCTATTAAAAGAAACGCCTTTTTTAGGTATTTTGTTTGTTTGTTTCTTTTTTTTTTTCTTTTTTTTTTTTTTTTTTTTTGGTTTTTCGAGACAGGGTTTCTCTGCGTAGCTTTGCGCCTTTCCTGGAGCTCACTTGGTAGCCCAGGCTGGCCTCGAACTCACAGAGATCCGCCTGGCTCTGCCTCCCGAGTGCTGGGATTAAAGGCGTGCGCCACCACCGCCCGGCTTGTTTGTTTCTTTTTGAGACAGGGTTTCTCTGTGTAGCTTTGGTGCCTTTCCAGGAGCTCACTCTGTAGATCAGGCTGGCCTTGAACTCACAGAGATCCACCTGGCTCTGCCTCTCAAGTGCTGGGATTAAAGGCATGCGCCGCCGCCGCCGCCGCCGCCGCCGCCGCCGCCGCCGCCGCTGCCGCCGCCGCCACTAGGCCTTTTTTAGGTATGTTAGCATCTAAATGCTCATTCAGCCTTTGAGCAGTCAGGCAGGCAAGTGCCTCAAAGATCTCGAGTGAGCCGGGTGGTAAATAACTAACTAAATGTTAGTTATTTAGCTGTGTTGTGTTCTTACCCTGCAAGGAAGTGTCACGAAACATGACAGAATCTGCTTATAAGAGTTTATTAGAGATAAAGGGATAGAGAGTGCGCAGGCCTGTGGGAGAGACACGTGCGTGGAGAAGAAGAGAGAGAGAGAGAACCAGGAATATGGCGCTCTGCTTTAAAACCGGCTGGGGGCGTGGCCAGGTCACGTCACTACTCCACGCGTGTGCGTAGATCACATGGTCACGTTGCGCGCTTACGTGGCCATGTGCATGCCTTTAATCACAGCACTTGGGAGGCAGAGGCAGGTGGATCTCTGTGAGTTCGAGGCCAGCCTGGGCTACAGAGTGAGTTCCAAGACAGGCTCCAAAGCTACACAGAGAAACTCTGTCTGGAAAAACAAAACAAAACAAAACACCCAAAAAACAAAAACAAACAAACAGATCTAGAATGAAAGGGGAATGCCTGGGCTGAAGATAGAAATCTGAAAGGTATTTCTAGATGGAGGATCATAAAAAGTGTGAACTGGATGAAGTAGGTCTTCTGGGAAAGACTGTATATGAAGAGAAAGGCAGAGGGGAGGATAGAACTCTTGTGTCATGAAGAAGAAAACCTCATGTAAAAAGAACATCAGAGAGGGGATTATCACAAGAGCCCAGGGAAGTGTTTCCTGAAGCAAGGGCTGGGGATGTGGTCTAGCATGCCTGAGGCCCTAGGTTCAAACCCCAGCTTTGGGGAGGGGTTGGTGTACTACATCACAAACTATTCAAAGACTGAATCATTAGGTTTGACCCAATGTGGGCCTTCAAAAATACCATTTTATTTCATTCCCAGGGATAAAAACCCATTTCTGGGAATCTGAAGGAGCAATGGAGAGGAACAGGCCACAAGTATGCATCTGTCTTGCCATCTTTTGGGGAGTTTTAGAGGAAAAATAATGGGTGATAGACGAAGGGAGAAATATAGTTAAGTAAGGAGTTTTAGAACTGGGCATTGGATGCCAGAAGGATGGCTCAGTGGGTAAAGGTGCTGGCCACCAAGTTTGACGGCCTGAGTCTGATCTCCGGGACCTCTATGGGGAAAAAAATAGAGGATCAACTTCCCGAAGATGTCCTCTGATCTCCACATGTAAGATGAGGATATGATGTGCACGGACACACACACACACACACACACACACACACACACACACACACACTCACTCAGTAGTACAGCATATGTTTAGCATATGGAAACTCTGGGCTCAGCCCCCAGCTTCCTTCCACCCAAATTGGGTAAGATCCCAACAGGAGTGACTACAAAAGGAAATGAGTGATTATGATCCTGGCACTTAGGAGACAGGAGCAGAGGGTTCCAAGTTCAGTACCGGCCTCAGCTACATAGTTCAAGTCCTTGGCTTTAATTCTTAGGACAAAAGCAAAAGAGGCAGATGGCAAAATGCTATGTTAAATAAGCACTTCTGAAAAGAATTTTATTTTTATTTTCTATGCATGAGTGTTTGCCTGCATGCACACATGTATGCCTTGTGCTTGCCTAATGCCCATAGAAGTCAGAAGACAATGGTGGATCTCCTGGAACTGGAGTTAGAGACGTACATGAGCCAGCATGTGTATACTGGGAATCAAGCCCTGTCCTCTGAAAGAGCAGCAAGTTCTTATAACAACTGAGCCGCCTCTCTCATTTTCTTTTCTTTCTTTTTTCTTTTTCTTTTCGAGATAGGGTTTCTCTGTGTAGATTTGCGCCTTTCCTGGAACTCACTCCGTAGTCCAGGCTGGGCTTGAACTCACAGAGATCCGCCTGCCTCTGCCTCCCGAGTGCTGGGATTAAAGGCATGTGCCACCACCGCCTGGCTTCTCATTTTTTTTTTTTTTGGTTTTTCGAGACAGGGTTTCTTTGTGTAGCTTTGCGCCTTTCCTGGAACTCACTTGGTAGACCAGGCTGGCCTCGAACTCACAGAGATCCGCCTGCCTCTGCCTCCCGAGTGCTGGGATTAAAGGCATGTGCCACCACCGCCTGGCTTCTCATTTTTTTTTTTTTTTTGGTTTTTCGAGACAGGGTTTCTTTGTGTAGCTTTGCACCTTTCCTGGAACTCACTTGGTAGACCAGGCTGGCCTCGAACTCACAGAGATCCGCCTGCCTCTGCCTCCCGAGTGCTGGGATTAAAGGCGTGCGCCACCACCTCCCGGCTCATTTTTTTTTTTTTTTAAATGGGAAAGAATGATCATTGAAAGAAAGAGACTAGTTTAAGAATGGTGATAAATAACTTCTGGATATACTCAGTTTTATGAAATATAAGCAAAAACTAACTACCTTCACTAAAAGCACAAGTGATTTGAGCTTCACTATAATAATGGCCCTTAAGAAAAAAATGATACATTTTACAAAGAAACAATGTAGTTCATTGACACTAGTTAAGTTACCCTGTATCCAATTAACAATGTTTGACCTTGCCAAGATTCTTGGCCGTTTTGTTAACTTAAATTAAGTTGGGAAAAAGCATAATAGTAATTGAAAAAGCAACTAATTATAAGTAATTATAAGCCAAATTATATTTATACCACAATTAGTGTTTGAGGTGGTTTAGCAGGCAGTCTTGGTTTCAATAAGCAACCATCAAATAATTGAATAGCTTGTAAAACACAGAAATAGTCCTTTAATCTTTATTCCAACTACAACCACATCCTCCTTGAATTACTATTATAATAAATAAATCACATTTATTATATTTTGTTCTAATCCCCAGTTTAAGTTAGATGTTTTTAAAAATATGGCAAAAATAGTATATGTACCCACCTCATCACACAGCTTAACACATTTCATGGAGACATGTGAACCCATGCTCTTGTAAGAGAAGAGCTAGCCTTCAGGGTACATACAAAGCAAATTTCAGCAGTGTTTTCAGTGGAGTTTTCACTAATGATAATAGGGAAAGGTCACTTTGTCTTTCGACAACAATAGTTTTTTAATTTTACAAGATTGGGGAATTCCCCCCTCCCCCAGTATTCTCAAGTAACTAATAACTTTGTTACTATCTTTTGCTACTTAAGATAAAAAGCCAAGGCGGGTGGTGGCGGCGGCGGTGCACACCTTTAATCCCAGCACTCAGGAGGCAGAGGCAGGCGGATCTCTGAGTTCGAGGCCAGCGTGGGCTACAGAGTGAGTTCCAGGAAAGGTGCAAAGCTACAGAGAAACCCTGTCTCGAAAAACAAAAAATAAAAATAAAATAAAATAATTCAACCCTTAATTTATACTTTAGTTTACTAGTAAAAAGTCTTGGATACCTGTTTATACTATTATTATATATCCGTGAAAATCCTTCTTAGGCATTTGAGAAAGCACTGTAAATTTTCGGGCGTGGGGAGTGGTTGAGAGACTTTCAATTAGTTTCATCCCTTTAAGAACAGTCCAAGAAAAATATTATCAAATAGCCTCGTGTTATACTTAATAAAGCTAGTTCCTGGAAAGTTTTGCAAACTACATCTCCACCAGTTGACCTAATGGATCACGGGTTGATAAAGGTGGCTGCTGCACTCAGCCAAGTCTTAAGCGAGGCGAGGCACACGGTGGGAGGTAGGTAGCGCCCGAGCCCTCCAAGGCTGGGGCGCCACGTTGCTCTTCTCTTTTGAAATAGGAAGACAACGCTTCTGGCTATTGTGTAAACCCGTCGAGAGCGGCATTCATTCTCACATCAGATAAAAGCAGGAGCAGAATTAAAGAAAGCGCTTTCCAGTCCGACCCCCGGCAACACGTACGTCACCGACAAACGTTAAGTTGCATTCATTGCCTTGGCTGCGTTCGTCTCGAAAAAACACATGAAAGAATGGCTTAAAAGAACCCCCCCCCCAAAAAAAAAAAAAACAAAAAAGCAAAACAAAACAACAAAACCCTCGGCTGAAGCGGGGGAACTCCATTGGATCAAAGCCACCACGCCAACCCAGCAGTGGCCACCGCCCCCGCCGAGCCCCGCAGACGCCCCTCAAGGCTCCCTCTTGTTCTCTGCTAACCGGCTGTACGCAGCGTGGGACAGCCTCGTCTAACTCCCGCTCGCCCCAACAGTTCTCCAAGCCAGCCCAGCTTCCCAAGTCCCCAGCCGGACAACAGTGCGGTCTCCCGCTCTAGGGGACAGCGGCCGCTCCATCTGCAACCAAGCTGCAAATCCCCTGCACTCCCAGTAGGCCCACCGCCAGCCAGCCGGCGCTCGGCGACGTCTGACTGACACGGAGCTGGGCCTATGGGGCCCCGAGGGCGGGGCGACGCGTCACTTCCTGGCCTGCCGGGGAGGATGCCTTATATAAGGTCTGCGCTCACGCAGAACCCTCGCTTACACAGTATGGCCGGCGACATTAGCTAGCGCTCGCTCAACTCTCTCTAACGGGAAAGCAGCGGACTACAAGAGACTGAACTGTATCTGCCTCTATTTCCAACAGACTCACATTCAACTTTCGCTCACACACACACACACACACAAAAAAAATAGCCGGGAAAATTTTATTAGTCCTTTTTTAAAAAAAAAAAAAAAGTTAATATAAAATTATAGCAAAAAAAAAAAAAAAAGGAACCTGAACTTTAGTAACACAGCTGGAACAATCCGCAGCGGCGGCAGGAGCGGCGGGAGAAGAGGTTTAATTTAGTTGATTTTCTGTGGTTGTTGGTTGTTCGCTCGTCGCACGGTGATGGAAGCTGCACATTTTTTCGAAGGCACCGAGAAGCTGCTGGAGGTCTGGTTCTCCAGGCAGCAGTCCGACGCAAGCCAGGGATCTGGGGATCTCCGCACCATCCCAAGGTGGGTGCGGGGGGCCGGAGACGGGGGGCCTCGCCGCCGTCGTCGCCGCCCGCGAGGCTCGATCGCGGCTCGGCCTCAGGTGGGGCCAGGTCGGCGGGCGGGCGGGCGGGAACGGGCTTCTTCTCCGCGCTGCCGTTGCGGGGCCGCCGGCGCCGGGGGGAGGGGAGGAGGCCGGCGCGGCCGCGTGCTCAGGTAACGTCCCCGGCGGATGGCGCGGCCGGGCGGCCGGGGCTGGGGCCGGGGCCGGGACGGGGGGGCGCGCGGCCCTCCGGCAGGTGTGGCTCGTCACGGCGTGCCCGCGCGGGTGAGGGGCGGCCGGGCGGGCGGAGCGCGAGCTGGGCGGGCCTGGGCCGCGGGGCTCGGGAGCAAGGCCTCCCGCCGCGGGGTAGGCTGCCGCGCGTGGCGGCGGCGCCCGGGCGGCGGGATGGGGCGGGAGCGGCCGTGTCGCAGTGCTGGGCCCCGCCGTGCCCTGCAAAGCCGGGCGCCTCGGGACCCTCCGGAGGGCGAGCTCGCCCCCCGGGTCTCCTGACCTTGGGTTGTGTAACCTGTTACTACCGAGCGGCGGTCCGGGAGAGCACGGGGGGTGGAGGAGGGTTTGCCGGCGATCACGGGGGGTGGAGGGAGGCCGGGTCAGCCCCGGGCACCTATCGAATAATGCCTTAAGCTGGAGCAAAGCAAGCTGGGGGCCCCGGCGCTCGCACCCCGGCGGTCACCCGCGGCGGCGACAACGGGACGTCGCGCGCGCGGAGAATGGGATCGCGCGTACGAGGGTGCAGTTGGTGCTGAGGATGCGTGGACCCGGCGGCGGTGACACCGGCTGCACGGGCTCCGCCGTGCTCCTCGGGGCGCCAGGGCCACCAGGGTGGCGGAGGAACCGGCGTGGTCCGGTTCATTGAGAGGCGGACCAATGAGCTCCCGGGCCCCTCCGGGAGCCTGGCCCCAGGGTGTGGACCAATGGGCGTTTTAGGAATGTTGGCTGCGCCGTGCAACCGTCTTCTGACAAAAAAGCGAGCGGAGAATCCCGGCGGCCACGTGCTGCCGAGACTTTAAGGTACCCTGGGAAACGCAGTTCCTACTAGTTGCTGCGGAGGTTCCCATTGTAGGGGGAAGTGTAGCCTGAGGCGTTACGGTCTCCGTTTTCAAGTCCCATTTGCCGTGTGTGCCGTTTTCAGTGGTCGTTAATCTTGTAATAACCACGGAGAAGCTTATTCCCCTCACAAATGGAAAACTGGTGGTTGTGATGGGCTCCTCACAAAGCTAGTGCTACCAGGATTCTTTCCTAGAAAATCTTGGTACGAAGTGAATGACGGGGTGCGGTAGGAAATTGCAAGAAAGAGCATTTGGAAGCCCAAAATAATCTGTGACACCTATAATAGAGGGAAAATGTTGTTGTCCCCAAATTCTTAGTCTAAGATGCCAGAATGGGACTCTAGAAATGGCTCGGCAGACAGGAGCACTGGATGCTCTTCCAGAGGACCCGGATTCAATTTCCAGCACCCACATAGCAGCGTACAACCCTCTGTAACTCTGGTTCCAGGGCATCTGACGCCCTCTTCTGGCTTCTGCGGGCACTGCACACGTGGAGCACAGACACATGTAGGCAAAACGCCCATACAAATAAACGTGTGCCTGTGAAGTGTCTCCTGGGTAAAGGAGAGGGGCCTTTTAAAAAAGACAGTTGCTTCCTTTAACTGTTTGAAAACCGCATATACTTTGTGTGTAACCAAGTAACTGAAATTTACTGTTTCTGTGTGATACAGTCTTAAGCACTACTCTACAGCTAACCTTAAGCAAGTAGTATCTGAAATCTGTTCGAAAGAACTGAAAGTTCACTATTTTTCACTGACTGAAAAAATAAAGAAGCTGTGCACTGGTTGTTATTTACTCTGAGGCTTTTAAAGAAGGATCTGAAAAAAAGTATGTGGTAGGTAAACCTACCTAGTCAGTGGCTTAACAAGGAGTCTTGTGGGAGTCCTAAACCATTTCTGAAATGGAAACAATTACTGTGGGGTAATGGGATTAAATAAACTGATATTTACAGTAGTTAAGTGTTGACAGTTTTGATGTTTTATTTTATTTTTATTTATTTAATTTTTTCGAGACAGGGTTTCTCAGCGTAGCTTTGGAGCCTGTCCTGGAACGCATTCTGTAGCCCAGGCTGGCCTCAAACTCATAAACTCACAGAGATTCACCTGCCTCTGCCTCCTGAGTGCTAGGATTAAAGGCCTGTGCCACCACCGCCGGGCGATTTTTTGTTGTTGTTGTTTTGTTTTGGTTTTTTTTTTTTTTTTGAGACGAGTTTCTCTGTGTAGTCCTGGAACTTGCTTTGTAGACCAGGCTGGCCTCGAACTCAGAGATCCACCTCCCTCTACCTCCTGGGTGCTGGAATTAAAGGCAAGTGCCACCACCAAGTTCTTTTTATCCAGACTTTCAGCCCACTTTTCAACAAAGTAAACTTTCAGAGTTTTGTGTTTGGAATACAGTTTTCCCCATGTAGCTTTGGCTGGCCTGGAACTCACTATGTAGACCAGGCTGGTCTTACAAGTCATTAAACTGTGTTGTATTGAATAATATTTGATAATCAGAAAGTCCTTACATGTCATTGCTGGAAATACTGCCTTCAATAGCTATGGAAATGTGAGCAGACAGGAAGCTGAAGTTGGAAGATGGGCAGACCAGTTAAATACAGAAGCAGTCTATGTTTGAAGCATCGTGAACATAAGCCTGCAGAAAGAATGAAGAATAGATATCCTAGTATCTACAGAGGTGCCCTGCCTTTTAGAAATAAGGGTTGCTTTTTCACACCTTCTGCAAGAAGCAGGGGAACATCTTAAACAACATAACCAGGCCTGATCATTTTAAGAAAGATCCAGTTGGTTTATGTGTGTTTGCCAGCAAAAGCAGGAAATATATCTCCATATAAGGACTTAGGAATTTTAATAGCAGTTTTGTGATAAACTCCCAAACTGGAAACAGTTCTTCTGGGGGGGGGGTGAAGGGGGGTGGTTAGGAATTGGTGGCGTACATCTTTAATAAAATAAAGAACAAATGGATAGTTGTAAATCATACAACAGAGTGTTACCCAGCGATAAATGATAAATGAGCCATTGATATATACAACACATGAGTAATGATGAAAACAGATGGACTGGAGGCCTTGACAAAGGGAAGGATGGATTGCAAAGGGGTGTGAATGTGCTGCTGGGTATTGTGGCACGTGATCTTAATCTTATCCTGGAGGCAGAGGCAGGCAGATTGATGCCTTGTCTACAAAAGCAAGATGAGTTTCATCCCAGAAACCCACATAAAAGTTGCTTTAATCCCAGCACTCGGAGGCAGAGGCAGGCGGATCTCTGTGAGTTCAAGGCCAGCCTGGTCTACAAAGTGAGTTCCAGGAAAGGTGCAAAACTACAGAGAAACCCTGTCTCGAAAAACCAAAAGAAAAAAGGAAAAAAAAAAGAGTTGTCCTCTGACATACACAAGTACATCATGGCATGCATGCTAGATAGGCATACACAATAATGGTAAAATTGGATGGGTGTGGTGATATGTGCCTTAATCCTGGGGCTCAGGTGCAGAGGCCATGTATCTTTATGAGTTTGCAGCTTGCCTGGTCTGCAAAGTGAGATTCCCAGCTTCTTCCCCCCCACCCCCCATCAATCCTGTATCTTTTTGGCGATGCTCCTTATAGGAAGTAACTTTGGATTCATTAATCTTTTTCTTTCATTTTGTTTTGTTTTGTTTTTTGAGGTGGTGTCTTAATCTGTATGTAGCCAGGCTCTGTTAGGATTTCAGCTGAGGTGCTCACCTGGAATCAGAAAAATGGGGCATTAGGATTTCAGGGGCCTTGGGGTTAGTCTAGGCATGAGTGAGACCCTATCTCAGAAAACAAATGGATCTGGGAAGATAGCTTACAGTTAGCCCAGGGCTAGGAACTGAACTTGATTCCTCTGACCCAGTAAAGAACCCTAGGGAAGCTGGGACAGGTAAGAGGCAGACATACTCCTGAATTGTCACCTGGCTACTACATGCATGTCCACACATACTGGTGTGCACACGTTAAGTTTAGTTTATTGGTAATAATTTTCCCTGGTAGCTTTTGTGATGCCCTATTTTAAATATCTTTGCTAATCTCAATCTGGGGAAGATGTTTTCCCATAAAGGTTTTACATCGCTTCATACTGATACAAAACTCACCTGAAAGTGATTTTTGTGTATGGTGTGAGCGAATAGAATAGACCCTTTAAGCAAAAAGGATTTGTCTTTCCAGGCTTTAATGCCGAGACAGTGCAAACTTATTTTTTGGAGACAGGGTTTTTTACATAGTCCTGGAGCTCACTATGTAGACTAGGCTGGCCTTTGAACTACAGAGAACTTCCTGCTTCTGCATACTGAGTGCTGGGACTAAAAGCCTGTGCCACCAGGCCTGGCTCCTGAGTTCCTCCAATTTCCGACCCGCCTCATTCCTCTAATGGCCCCCCCTTCTTGTTGTTGGAGGTAGTCACACCTCAGCCAGAACACTCCGAGCTCCCTTCTTAGTTGACTGTTGCCGTGTTGAGTTGTGGTCACTTAGACAGGAGGAATTCACAGTGCATTGCCAGAGAACCTTTGAGTTGGATCCGTGGCTGCCCACACCAACTCTTGTTGTAGTGCTGCACTGTTATTACACGTGTTTCTTCCTGTAGGGCAGAGGGCAACCAACCAAAGTCAGTTCTTTTCCATCTCGTCTTCCCCCTCCCTCCCGTGGTTCTGTGGGTCAAACTGGGTACTATAATACACCGAGTCATTCTGTTGCCTTTAAGCTATCTATCTTAAGCATACATACACTGAATAAAGTAGCAGCAATAGAGAAAACAGTACAGTTAAATTTGGAACAATTTATTTAGATGTTTGTGTGCATGCGTGCACACATGCATGTGCCCTTGGAGGCCAGAAGAGAGCATCAGATCCCCTGGAGCTGGGGTGGAAGCAGTTGTGAGCAGCCATGGTAAATAGTAAATGCTGTGTTTGGTTACTTTTGACACAAGGTCTACCTTGGGTTAGTAGTGACCTGAGTATAAGAGTCTCAGAAACAGACCATAGTAAAGCTGTGTGCTCACTAATTTAGTAGCTTCTGTTGAATTTTAAACAGTGACTGGGTAAACTGAACTTTGAAACCAGCCATTTTTGCTTAGGAAGTGATATGAGTGTAACCATAGATTAAAATCTCTGGCTGCCTTTCTCAGATAGTCTCTGGCAACAGAATCTATGTGGCTCTCCTCTCGGCCCCTGATTTCATTCAGTGTAGTTCAAATAGTTTTTATCTTGTGAATCGGGTGCCGTCGTCCCTCTGCGGGCACCAGGCTGTATGCTGTGCACAGGCACACATGCAGCAAAGTGCTCGTACACAAAATAATAAAAATCTCTTTTAAAAACAGTCTGTAGCCCCGGGCCGTGGTAACGCACACCTATAATCCCAGCACTCGGGAGGTGGATCTCTGTGAGTTCAAGGCCGGCCTGGTCTACAGAGTGAGATCCAGAACTACACAGAGAAACCCTGTCTCAGTCTGTAGCTTATGTATACCTAAAGCAGTGTAAAAATAAAGAATAATGATGTGGTAGATGTGGGTGTTGGGAATTAAACCCAGGTCTTCTATAAGAGTAGGCAGTACTCTCAACCACTGAACCACCTCTCCAGCTCCTCTTCTGCCTTTTTAGCTTGTGTGGACTTGACTGGGGTGGAGTGGTAGAGTATTTGTGACTGTTCAATGTTAATATGCTCCTGGTTCAAGCGTTTGATGGGGTTTCTTTCTTTTTTTTTTTTTAAGCTATTGTAAGTTATGCTGAGAGTACAGTGTTCTAAACCACTGTGGAAATCAGTGTGGCGGTTTCTCAGAAAATTAGGAAACGAACTACCTCAAGACCCAGCCATCCCACTCTTGGGCATATACCCAAGGAATGCTTGATCATACCACAAAGACACATACTCAGCTATGTTCATAGCAGCACTATTTGTAATAGCCAGAACCTGGAAACAGCCTAAATGCCTGTCAGCTGAAGAATGAATGAAAAAGATGTGGTACATATACACAATGGAGTACTACTCAGCAGAGAAAAACCAATGACAGCATGAAATTTGCAGGCAAATGGGTGGAACTAGAGAGTACAGTGTTCTAGACCTAACTTTCATGTGTGGGGGTTCTATACAGTTTTCCATAACTGCTGTTCACTTTCACTTCGAAGAAAGAGCTAGGACTGGAATTCAGCCTTATGTATGCTAGGCAGGCACTGAGTATCATCTTGTGGCTAGTTTATTTGAGACAGCTGTGCAGTCTGGGCCTCTCCAGTGCTAGGTTATAAGTAAGCATAGTCACAGGTGCTGAGTACAGCACACAGCTTTGTCTAGTTCTAGTTAGTAAGAGACAACTGAACTGTGCTTCCTCCATTCTAGTATCCCAGCATGCTTCTTCCTCAACTCACAGTGATGTTCAAAGTAGTCAGTACTTCTCTCATGGAAACACTGACGTAAAAGTCTTAACCAAATGATTATGAAGGTACATAATGCCTTATTAGAACCTACAGTGATCTATTCATATATAGTATTTGGGGTTTTTTTTTTTTCCTGTGGTTTTTTTTTTTTGTTTTTTTTTTGGGGGGGGTCTACTAGAGGCAGAACTGATTAGTTTAAGAACATTTATCTGCCTTGAAATAATTATCTCCTAGCTTTACAAGAAGGTGTGCTGACTTTTTTTAAAGAGAAAAAGTTTTATTGGTGTCCACGTGATAGGAAGACAACAAAGCTTGTTGGCAAGGCATTTCTGAGTTGGCTGTTTATCTGTTTAGAAAGTCAGTCCAGTGGAGTCGGTAATGATGGTTGAAGATGTGTGCTTTATCCCTAACCCTGCACTAAGATTACTAGCCTATAGTAACTATTTCACCAAATGGTTCTGTTTGGTAAGTCTTGGCATTACAGATTTGGGGTGGGGGGTTGGTTTTTTTTCAAGACAGGGTTTCTCTGTGTAGCTTTGCGCCTTTCCTGGAACTCACTCTAGTCTAGGCTGGCCTCGAACTCACAGAGATCCTCCTGTCTGCCTCCCGAGTGCTGGGATTAAAGGTGTGCGCCACCACTGCCCGGCGATATTACGGATTTTAAACATAGCATTCAAACTGATAGTCAACAAAGCCAACCCTTTAAAGGATACTTTCTCGTTGACTTAGTTCAGTGTTTCTTACTTGGGGACAGTTGCTACCCAGGAGACATGTGGCAGTATTTGGAGATGTTTTTGGTTGGCACAGCTGAAGACTGGGGGTGCTTCTTCTGGCCTGTGAGTGGGTAAAGGCCAAGGACATTTGTCTGTAGCCTGTGCAAAGAAGAACTCAACCCCCAACAAGGAAGTGTATGGATTAGAATGTAAGTATTAGTAAGTATATTGAAGTAACTGCTAAAGATACCACCCCCCCCCCCAAAAAAAAAAGCTGAGTTGTGGTGGTGCATACCTTTAATCCCAGCACTTGGGAGGCAGAGGCAGGTGGGTCTCCGAGTTCAAAGCCAGCATGATAGAAAGTGAGTTAGGACAGCCAGGGCTACACAGAGAAACTCATCTCAAAACAAAAAGATCATGATTAAGAAAGGACCGTCTCCCTCCCTGCCCCGAAGAAATACATACTCTTTGCTTATGATAGTAAATGGAGAGGTTGGAGAGATGACTTCCTGGTAAAGAGCAATGGCTACTCTCCCAGAAGACACAGGTTGGATTTCCAGCCGCCCATGTGGCCACTTAGAACCATCTGTAGCTCCCATTCCCAGTGATGTGATGGCCTCTTTTGGCCTCTGGGCACTATACACATGTCTTATGCAGACATATGTGGGCAGAATATCCTACACACATAAAATAAATACTTTCAAGTTGAAAAGGGAAGGGAAATGGCCAGTGTGGTGTGGTGCACTCTTTAATCACAGTGCTGGGGCAGACAGAGCTGAGTTGGAGGCCAGCCTGTGTACATGAGCCAGGGCTACCCAATGAAACACTGTCTCAAATAAATAAATGAGTTAAATGGCCCTAGTTACTGTGTCAGATTTTCTGTTTAAAATCTATCTTAAGAGACTAGAAATATAACTCAGTAGAGTGCCTCTCACGGACCAGGTTCCATCTCTAACAACGGAGGACAAAGGTGGTCTTAAAGAATAAAGTCTGGTAGAAATAGTCCTGTTGCTAATTGTGGGTTTTGTTGAATGACAGATCTGAGTGGGATGTCCTTTTGAAGGATGTGCAGTGCTCAATCATAAGTGTGACAAAGACTGACAAGCAGGAAGCTTATGTACTCAGGTGAG
Organism: Peromyscus maniculatus bairdii; assembly: GCF_049852395.1. Classification (NCBI taxonomy): domain Eukaryota; kingdom Metazoa; phylum Chordata; class Mammalia; order Rodentia; family Cricetidae; genus Peromyscus; species Peromyscus maniculatus. Next base: position 15,106,316 of record NC_134867.1, read on the forward strand.
TCCTGATTGTAGCCATGGGTGAGACAAGCCACACTCTCCTCTCATGGAATCTGTGTTTTTCAGGGGTTTTTTGTTTTGTTTTTGGTGTTTTGAGAAATGGTTTCTCTGTGTAGTTTTGGTTCCTGTCCTGGATCTCGCTCTGTAGACCAGGCTGGCCTTAAAAATAGGTGCAAGGTTGGCTTAACCAATAAATGCTTTGAATGCTTAGTTTATACTGTGGGCATTGGGCCTTACATTAAATAACATGCATAATATATGGCTATATCTTTAACTAAGTCTGTGTTTAGCATGCGCAAATGTTGGTCAATGCTTAGTGTGCACCATGCCAAGTATATAATGATGTACAAAAACATTGATTTCCTCACAAAGCTTGTTATCTAGTTAAAGATGAAAAAACACAGGAGAGCAGTGGTGTCCAAGAGGAGGTAAAATCTGTTACTTAGGAAATAGTGGTGAGCATACAATACCAGCCGTACTGGGTTAGACTGTGGTGTGTGGTGTCCAGACATAAGAATGAATATGAAATAAAACTAAATAATATTCACTCTAAAGAAAAAAATAAAATCACACAATTGCAGGAATATGAAGTGCTTGGAATGTACTACAAGATAACACAGTCTCAGGGTTAATGCATGTACTCCCACATGCAGAACCTAGCCAATAGGTTTTTGTGTGTGTGTGTGTGTGTGTGTAGAAGAGAGACTGAGAGGCTAAATATTAGGAGATATGAGGAGTGACTGAATGTAGGTTATGGGCATGAGCTATGAAAGGATATAAAGCTAATAGTTTTTCTAGTTCTAATTTTGTGCATATAATGTACGTCCAAAGGTGATGTAAAAATTACAGATATTGACGTGCTGGTGCATTGATTGTATTTTCAGTGAACATGCTGAGTGATGATCCTGTGCCTTTCTGTTGCAGTGAGAGTAGCATGTTTGTCTCCAAGAGACGGTTCATTTTGAAGACATGTGGTACCACCCTCTTACTGAAAGCACTGGTTCCCCTGTTGAAGCTTGCTAGGGATTACAGTGGGTTTGACTCAATTCAAGTAAGTGCTCAGACACAGTGTCAAGAGTGGTTTCTGTTTGGGTTGGATTTTAATATTTTACCTCAAAGAAAGAAATGTCATTAAAATCTCGGAAGTTTGGTTTCTTTGCACCTGTGGTTGGGACTGAACCCAAACCAAGGCTTCACATATGCTAGTCAAAAGTTCTGTCACTACACTGCCTGCCCTGCTGATGCTATCTGGGGGCATACCCCAGGCTTGCCTCAAACTCAGTTCTCTTGCCTCTTCTTCCAGAGTTCTGGAATTACAGATTCATGTTACCATACTCAGCCTATTTTGGAGGGTGGGAAATGGGGGATCTGGCTTTGGAGCCCTGGCTCGTCTCTAATTTACACTGTTGTAGAATATTATTTTAAGATGTGTTTATGCTGTGGAACATTTAATGATGTAAAGTGTGTTGCATTCTTTTATGTTGCATTTGTTTGTTTAACTCTGTGAAGCTGTGTTACTGTGCCTGTCTAAAATACCTGGTGGTTTAATAAAGAGCTGAATGGCCAATAGCAAGGCAGAGAGAAGATAGAGAAGGAGAAGTCTGGGAGAACAAGAGCAAGAGAAAAGAAGGAAGAGGTGCAAGGAAAGATGGGGCCAACCCCAGAGTAAGAGTGAGAGTAAGATTACAAAAGTGAGAAAAGGGAAAAGGCCCAGAGGCAAAAGGTAGATGGGATAGTTTAAGCTAAAGAAAGCTGACTGGAAACAAGCCAAGCTAAGGCTGGGCATTTGTAATTAATAAGCCTCTGTGTGTGATTTATTTGGGAGCTGGGTGGTGGGCCCCTCAAAGGAGTAAAAGCAAACAACACTATTACATTCTTGCTTTGGTGTCCTTGGTACTAAGATTAAAGCTGTGAAACGTCACACCCTCCCACTAGTGCAGTTCTGATAATACTCAACTGTCCTTGTAAGAAATCTAAAACACTTAAGCACTTAAGAGTGTTGACTGACTTGAAAAACAATTGCCATGCAAGCCTGACATCTTGTTTTATCCCCAGAACCACAAAAGGCAGGAGAGAAATGACTACAGGTTGTCCTCCGACCTCCACATGCTCTTGGTGCTTGTACACATGTGTATGAATGTGTGTGCCATGTGTGCCCAGTGCCCAGGGAAGCCAGACTAGGGCATTGGATTCCCTGGGGCTGGAGTTTAGAGCGGGTTTGTGAGCCTCCGTGAGTGCTGGGAGTCACATGGAGGTAGAGCCCTTGAGAGGAAGCACTTTGCCAGGAAGAAGTGTGTTTTGTGCTTCTGACCCATTGATAGACGTGGTGTTTTTTATTCTATTCCAGCTTAAAAAGGACGTTGCAGTTGTGAAATTGTGCATATTATTGTCGTTCTGGTGGCTAATTTGTGTGCTTCACAGTCACACCTTGAAACATTTGTAAAGTTTTTATTTTGTTGTCTTTTCTACATATAGAAAATTGATTTAGAGAAAAATTCCTAAAGATCTCTTTCTCTCTCTTTTAAGAGCTTCTTTTATTCTCGTAAGAATTTCATGAAGCCTTCTCACCAAGGGTACCCACACCGGAACTTCCAGGAAGAAATTGAGTTTCTTAATGCAATTTTCCCAAGTAAGTAAAAATAGAGCGTAGTAATTCTAATCTGTTAAAGTTAGGTATACAGCCATTTAAAGATGGGTGGGTGTTTTTGTTTTTGTTGCCATTTCTGAGACAGGGTCCCATGATGTAGCTAGCCCTTGGTGGTCTGGGGCTGGCCTGGAACTCCATCATTGTTTGGATTGTTTGCTACTGGAAGTGTGTGTGTGTGTAAATGTGGTGCTATTTTAATTCTGTGCTTTTTTTTTTTCTGTATATCTGGATGTTTAAAGATTTTGGGCAAATTTTGCTTGTGTGGGTAACAGTACAAGTTGTATTGTGCGCTTGTAAAAAAAAATAATGTCAGTGCTGCTAAGGTAGACAGAATGTCATTGGGAAGCAAAGCCTTTATTCCTGGTTAGTAAGTCGACTGAAGAGCCCTTGAGCCTAACATTCAAGGCCAGTCTGGGCCAGATAGTGAAAACTTGTTTCAAAAACACCAGCTGGGGTGAAATAAGGTGGGTGGTTCTAAACCTAAGATATCTTCATAACTTTGCAAAATCACTTACAGGAATGGATTTAAAGGTAAAAATCCTGTGGGCAAGGTATGTGTAGCTCACAAATAGTGGTGAATGCATACTTAGCGTGTATGAGGCCCTGAATTTGATCTTCAACACTTCAAGAAATAAAAAGACTTCATGTATTTACCCGTAATTTATGACTTCAAACACTAGGTGCTGCCAGAAAGTGGTGGATATTTACTTGGTGTCATTTCCTAGTTGATGTGCTGTGCTAAGGGAAATCTTAAAACAGTTTGGGAAGGGATATGTAAGTAAAACAGCTTATGAGTTAGAAGAAGAAGAATAGAAAAGTAACCAATTCTCTGCCTGTGAGAGTTTTAGGAAGAAGGTGAACTGTAATTTCTCAACCATTTAGGTCCGTCTGTATTTCAGGAGTGTCAGTGGCAGCCAGAAGAGAAATGGGTAAGAGCAGAAGGGAGGCACTGAGGGATTTAAGCCTTTGCTGCTCTTCCAGAGGACCTGGTGCCCACAGAGTGATGGGTCTGACCTGTGAGCACAAAGTACCATGTGCTACCAGCAAACTATACACATACAACAAACCTTTTAAAAAGAGCACTGAGAAGATCGGTTTTTTTTCTTCTTCGAATTTACCCACTTTAATTTCTCTTCACTGATGACATTTTTAATAGGTGGCGAATAAAGCTGTTCATTGGATAATTGATAATGAACCATCCTGTTAAGTGGATTTTTAAAAATATTCTCTTTCCTTACAGATGGAGCAGCATATTGTATGGGACGTATGAATTCTGACTGTTGGTATGTAATCTTGATCTTGGTTTGGTTTTGTTGCCTGTGTGTGGGTTTTGGAGGGAACAGGGGTATTGTTTTAAGCTAGACCTGGTAGCCCATGCTTGTTAATCCTAGCTACTCTGAAGGCTGAGGTAAGAGGAACAGGGCCAGTAAAGACAGTATAGTGAGACAAAAGGAAAAGGATGGGAAGTGTAGTTCAATGGTAGAGAGTGTTTGAATTCATTGCTTATATCTGTATTCCTGGGTATTCAGGGTGGTTAAGCGCCATCAGGTGTCCCTGGCTTTTCTGTTAAGGTTGGGGGCTCGTGAAACCCCCACTTCCGACTCAAGGCTAGAATGTTACCTGGCTTGATCTGATACAGTAGCCACAGCTGCTATAAGGTTTTTAAGTATGCCCATTGTGAGAGAGGGGGGCCTGGGCTTCTTTTGGCTTTTTGAGACAGGGTTCTTCTGTGTAGCCCTAGCTGTCCTGGAACTTGCTCTGTAGATCGTCCTGGTCTCGAACTCACAGAGATCTGCTTGCTTTTGCCTCCCAAGTGCTGGGAGTTTGCCACAACTGCCCTGCTGGGTATGGGCTTCTTGAAAGAATCAATGTAAGGCTCATTCTAATCTGTAAGCTCTGTTGAAGCTAAGCTGCTTTAACTTCTATGTAGGTACTTGTATACTTTGGATTTCCCAGAGAGCCGAGTAATCAATCAGCCAGATCAAACCCTGGAAATTCTGATGAGTGAGCTCGACCCAGCAGTTATGGACCAGTTCTACATGAAAGATGGTGTTACTGCAAAGGATGTCACTCGTGAGAGTGGAATTCGTGACCTGATACCAGGTTCTGTCATTGATGCCACACTGTTCAATCCTTGTGGCTACTCGATGAATGGGATGAAATCGGATGTAAGTAAATAGAATCTTCAATGATGTTTTAATATTTATATCTTTCCTTTCTATTACTACTAATAATACAACTTTTCTCAAAGGGAACATATTGGACTATTCACATCACTCCAGAACCAGAATTCTCTTATGTTAGCTTTGAAACAAACTTAAGTCAGACCTCCTACGATGACCTGATCAGGAAGGTTGTGGAAGTCTTCAAGCCAGGAAAGTTTGTGACCACCTTGTTTGTTAATCAGGTAATTTGACTTCTGTTTTCTTTATCCTTTCAGCCACACTAGAACTGAATCCATGCTAGGCACATGCTAGGCAAGCACTTCCCAGCCCAACTAATGTGGTTGCTAGGAGTAATAAAGCCTTGAAGTAAATGGGATAACAGGGATCGCCACAAGACATGCTGTCGGGTGACAGCTGTACCTGGTTACTGAGCTGTATATACTGCAGTGCCATTCCCAGGGGTTTCTGTGGGCGGAGAAACCTTGCACATTTCATTAGCTTTTCAGTAGTCTGTTTTGTGTGGTACCCAGTTAGCAAGCTCTTGTTGTACTGATGATCCCTGTTGACAGCCTGGTCAGAGACTATAAGATGCCCACAGAAAAAAGAAAATGCCAGTTTGGGGCTGGAGAGAGCTCAGTAGTTAAGAGCACCTTCAGCAGGAGACCCAAGTTCAGATCTCAGCACCCACACCAGCTGGCTCACAAAACGCCGGAATGCCAAGGAGTCGTACATCCCGTCTGGCCACACACACACACACACACACACACACACACACACACACGCATTAAATAAATAAAATCTTTATTATTTAATGTTTGATTAAGATAGTCATCCATTCGTGGCATTACTGTTTTGTCTGAAAGTAATCTAGAGATTGGAAGTACTAATGTTTGTTTCCATTTTTCCCCAGAGTTCTAAATGTCGCACAGTGCTTTCTTCCCCCCAGAAGATTGAAGGTTTTAAACGTCTAGATTGCCAGAGTGCTATGTTCAATGATTACAATTTTGTTTTTACCAGTTTTGCTAAGAAGCAGCAACAACAGCAGAGTTGATTAAGAAAAATGAAGAAGAAAAAACGCAAAAAGAGAAGACACACAGGAGGTGGTGGCTGCTTTCTAGATGATGACACTGGGGGCTGTGCTCTCCATGACCACCACCTTGTAGTTGCAGAAAGCCCTAGGTCTATTGATAGTGTAATCATTTTGAAGTGTATGCATTATTATATCAAGGAGTTAGGTATCTTGCATGAATGCTCTCCTCTGTGTTTAGGTGTTCTATGCCACTCTTGCTGTGGAATTGAAGTGCATGTAGAAAAGAACTTTGACTGTATGAATCCTTACGACACTTGTGAAAATGATTCAATTTGGTTTATGCACAGTGTAATATTTCTGCAGGCATCGTCCAAAATCCCCCACAGACAAGGCTTTCGTCCTCATTAGATGCTGGCCTCAGCTGACCATCTGCGACTGTTCTATTAAATTGCTGCCAGAGTTTTTACATCCAGTTACCTCCACTTTCTAGAGCATATTCTCTACTAATGTTATTCAAGACCAATTTTTACTTCATACAGGTGTTTTATGCAATGGCAATTAAAGTTTTTCTTCCACAAGTTGAGTCCTTGTAAGAAAATGCTGATTCGGGTTACTGTTTTGTGTTCTACTGTTTGAATAGTTGTTCCTGCTTTTATAGTCCTGTGATTGATTTCTTAGACTCTCACCACGGTGTCTTTTCCTCTTCCCTCAACTCACTGCTCCCCCATTAAAGCAATACACGGTTACACAGGGCTTATATAGTAATCTTATACCCAGGTGGGATGTTTGAGGTGGTCCCTGGCTTGATTTTTTTTTTAAGACATAAGAATGGGGCCTCCTTATTGGCATGAACTGTGGAAGATAAATGACAAAGCTGAATGTATTAAATGAAAAGAATTCGGTCTCCAGGGGTGATTAGCAGAGAGAACCCATTTAAAAAAAAAAAAAACAACTCATTGGAACTAGTCAGCTGTGCGGTGCACTTTTGGCTTTAACGGAGCACCTGCCATGCCTTTACTAACTTATTAAGTAGTGACCAGAGGAAGTCCACTAAATCGAAGCAGATATTTAATCCTAGATATTCTGACCTCGGTACGTGCAGTCAACTTTTAATCTATTGGCCACCAATTTCTACTAAAAGAAAATTTGATTCAAAGGAGAATCTGTGGCATTTCTATCTGTGACTTAGAAGCTGTGTGTGTGTGTGTGTGTGTGTGTGTGTGTGTGTGTGTGTGTGTGTGTGTGTGTGTGATGCATGTGAGTTCTGACTTCACCTGTTCTGTGTGGTCTTCTTTTACCATGGTGTTCACATGATCCAGTGAACAACTATCCAGGTTACTCAGCCAGGTAGTAAATGTATGAACACACAAAACAACACAATCGTCTGAAATGTTTAATGGGACTAGAAATAATAGGCTTTCAAGAGTTGGCATGTTAGTGGCATTTGCAGATATTGTGGGATTTCAACAGCTGGGAGAGGAGCAAAATGGACTTAATTTCCTATTTATTGCCTTCGTACTGTTTTCTTGGTAGTTTCTGGACTGATGCAGTGATGTTCTGTTCCTTCCGTATTTATAACGAAACACTTTTTTAGCGTTTCTAAACATAGAATCTACTTGGTTTGAAATCAAGTGGTTGGAACACTGTCTGGATTTGTACCTTAAGCATGCTGTTGATTGAATGCTTCATTGGGGAAGCCTCCAATCAGCTTTATCAGTCTGGTTGTGTAATGAGCACAGCACCTAATGTTTTGAACTGCTATTTGGGAGGACCAGTGCTTATTTAAGCTGGATTTTGTAACCCACTAGATTTTGTTGGTTTGAGCTCTCATTCCCTGATCTTACAGAATTACAAATTCTAATGTTGAAATTTGCAGAGATTCTCGTGGAAAAGCCTAGAAGACCAACAATAGATTGAACAGTGATCCTTGCAGGAGGGGAAGTATGGGTGCCATGATTTCTTTTCATTGGTGTTGGGCTTTGAATCAGTTGAAATGTATTTCTGTACCACAATGTAAGCTTCAATAAAAGTTTGCTTAATTGTCTAGTAACATTTAGAAAGTTTTCTGTTGTCTGGTGTCTACTTGGCCAAAAACTAGAGAAATTCAAAAATTTGAAGGTAGACATTTACAACCCTTTGTAGATTCAACTCTTAAGCTGTCGGCAGGGTGCTTCTTTATATATAATTTTTTTATTAAAGTTTGTTGGGCAAGGACTACCTCTGCTCCTGGTTTTGGGTTGGTTTTTGTTTTTGACTATGTGTCTAGTAAGCATGAAAAATGCTATGTTCTGATATTCTCATGATGGGCTTAAATTAGAAAATGCTTTTGCTGGTTTTCTGTTTGAAAAACCAGGATTAGAATCCCTTGACAACTCAGCTACTTCCAGCTGAGACAGAGGATCACTTGAGCCCTACAGGTGTTTGTGTGCCACCTCCTAAGAATAGACACCCTAAAAAAGAAAAGAAACCACGATCAATGTGATGCACAGAACTGTTTGTGTGAATTTCAGTGTTCATTGGTGAGCATAAGAGATTCCCGGGACAAATACAGTAAATGACGGCTTTTGTTCTTAGACAAGTGCGTGCTGCTGTTTGGGTTTCTGGCCCCCACTGCTCTGCTTGGGTCCCTCCCTCTTGGCTTGAGACTCTCCGTGGGTTGCTGGTGTTGCAGTCGGACTCTTGAGTTCTGGGCCTTCCTGACTTCTGGTTTTCTGTTTTCGTTTGATCTGTCAAGTGTCTTTGCTGCCTCCTGGGTGATAAGTATCTTGATTGAACTGTCTAATCCAGGGGTCAGGAGGCTGAGGAAGAATTGCCAGTAATTTTGTTGACAATTCAAAACTCCCCAAAATGTGCAGTTGTCTGGTTCTGGAGACATCGGGGATTTTGATTGACCTATGTAAAGTCATTTCTAGTGACTTTACATGGACATGTGCAAATAACTAGGAAACAGTCCTGCTGTACGTACGCCTGTGCACTGAACATGAGATGGTCCTCCAGTAAATCCCTGGCAGCCAAGCCTGAGGACTTTAATCTTCAAAGTCCACATGAAGGAGAAACAAGGCAAACCCCCAACATTTGTGCCCCTTCCTCACACGATAGACATCTCATTTGTTCTGTTGATTCTGCAGGAGGTGCTGACCACAGTGCCAAGTATAAATGCACAGAGAATAAAAATGCCTCGGGGCGGTGGTGTGTGCACGCCTTCAATCGCAGCATTGGGGAGGCAGAGGCAGGCAGACCTGAGTTCCAGATAGCTAAGACTGTCTTGAAAGGGGGGGTGGGGTGGGGAGCAGGGCAAGCGGATCTTTGTGAGTTGGAGGCCAGCCTGGTCTACAGAGCGACATCCAGGAAAAGTAGGTGCAAAGCTACACAGAGAAACCCTGTCTTGAAAAACAAAATGAATAAAAATGCCAAGTGTATAAGTCTGGCCCATTGGTGCTCAGTATTTAGAGAAAAAACAACATTGAAATGAGGTTTGGGCTGGGCTCACAGGCCTTCAGTGCCAGCAAGAGTGATACCCAGAGCAGACTGATTTAAGAGGACAGTAAGAAAATACACTTGGAGCTGGGCGGTGGTGGCGCACACCTTTAATCCCAGCACTCGGGAGGCAGAGCCAGACAGATCTCTGTGAGTTCGAGGCCAGCCTGGACTACCAAGTGAGTTCCAGGAAAAGGTGCAAAGCTACACAGAGAAACCTATCTCGAAAAACCAAAAAAAAAAAAAAAATACACTCGGTGAAAGGCAGGTCTGGAAGGTGCTAGGCTAGTTAGGTGAAAGGTTGGAGGTTGTGTGGTTACCATGAGGTAGCAATAAGTTAAATGTGATGTGACCACATTGAGCCATCATGTGACAAGTTTTTAATTCTAGTTCCCTATACAAGAACAAAAAAGGATGAACCAGACAGCTCAGGTTTGAGTCGAGCACCTGAGGTGGCTTGTAACTGCAACCCCAGCGCCAGGAGAGCCAAAAGTCTACTGTGGACTGGAGCACATGCTCAAAAAGGGACTGGAAGCAATAGGTTTCAGCCAAGGTACACAAGCATGGTTTGATGTAAGTCAGTGTTATGAGTCCTCTCGCCTTTAATCCCAGCTCTCGGGAGGCAGAAGCAGGCGGGTTTGAAGCCAGCCTGGTCTACAGAGCTATCCAGGACTACACAGAGAAACACTGTCTCCAAGAAAAAGAAAAAATTACAAATCAGTATTGGTTTCTTTTTTTTAGACAGGGTCTCACTATGTAGAATGAGTTGGCCTCTGAACTTGTGCTGGGATTCAAGGTCTGTGTCCCCACGCCCAGGTGTTAATCAGTTTTTCTGTTATTTAGCTTGCTGAGAAGGGGGGGGGGGTCCGGCAGCTGGGGGGAAATCCATTCACAATGGCTCAAAGCAACAGCAGCAACAAAAAGTTGGAGAGATAGCTCAGCAGTATAGAGCACCCATATTTCAGCCCCCAAAACCCACATGGCATCCCACAACTGTCTTTAAAATCGGTGCCAGGGAATCTTAACACCTTCCTCTGATGGGAACTGCATACATGTGGCACACATACATATGTGCAGGCAGCACATTCATATAGTTAAAGCTTTATCACTTATTTTTAATGTTTTTAGTTGAAATAGAATTTTATCACTTTCCCCCTTCTGAGCCTCCAGTGTGCCCACAGGTTAATACTTTTTCTTTGGTCCTTGTTACATGCACATATGTGTGTGTGTGTGCACAAATAATATTTAAATAAAACTGCTGGGTCCAGTTTTGTTTGTGTGTGTGATTACAAGGCTGTACACTTTGCATTGGACAAACAATATGGGGGGACTCATCCCTCAGAGAGGTGAATTCTAGCAGCCATTAGTTTCCTTTAGTTCTTTGTCTTCAGGTGAGACCCCTCAAAAAATTTCCCCCTTACTTACACATCCATTGATATTGCCATTTTTAAATGCTTGGAGCGGACTCCAGTGTTTTACACACCAGTATTCTCATAAGCTGTGGTAAGTCCTGCTCTAACTAGAGCAGATCATCAGGACGGTGGTTTTCCCAGGGTGAGGCTTATCCATTGCATGCCATGTGCTGACCCCTGCGATTCCCCCAAATTTGGGGAACTAGACTGCATAATTTGTGGTAGTGAGGGACTGACTTCATCTCCTAGTAAAACATTTTTAAAAAATGATATCCAAAACAATAGCCAGAGCTTCTAAGACTAATAGATTCAGATAAAAGTACTCTGCCAAACATTTATAGAAATTAAACATGTCAGTCTTGGTGCCTCTCATTGCAAACGGGAGTTTGGAATGGATAGTCCAGGTCAAGAGGATAGGTCGGTGGCTGGGTGTGGTGGTGAACGCCTTTAGTCCCAGCACTTGGAAGACGGGTCCCAGGAGTTTGAAAACAGCCCTGGTCTACATATAAAGATCCAGCACAGCTGGGGCTACATGGAGACACTCTAAATATACGTATGTGTGTGTAGATATATATGTGATACGTATATACATACATTATACAGATTAATCTTAAGCTGTAATTTTTTGTTATTTCCTTGTTTGGTTTTTTGGGATGGTGCTGGCTGGCTGGAACTCACTAGGTAGACCAGGCAAGCCTCAAATCACAGATCCACCTGTCTCTGCCTCTGGAGATGACGGTACCCTCCTCCGCCTGCAGCACAGACTGATAGATGACTTATTCCTGGGAGTAGGAAAGAAATGGCTCTAAGTTTACTGGAGTGAGTTGAGATTGTTGGGGTATTTGGGTGTACTAAAACGTATCGGAAACCAGGCTAAGAACTTAGCTATAAGATGAATTGCTAAACGGTCTTACTAATAAAAACCCGGAGCCAGATACTGGGGTGAAAAACTGAGAGATCTGAAATAGAACAAGCCACAGACAACCTCACCTCACTGACACCTCAGTCCCCAAAGAGACCTACTTCCTGTATACCCACGCCTATATGCTTCTGTTCTGCCATCTCACTTCCTCTCTCCGCCTCACTACATCGCTTCCTCTTTCTGCCCAGCTCTGTCACTTCCTGTCTGTCTGTACAGACCTTCAGGCCTTTATGGTTAGTGCTGGGATTAAAAATATGTGCCACCATGCCTGGTTCTGTTCCCAGTGTGGCCTTGAACTCACAGAGATCCAGACAGATCTCTGCCTCCTGAGTGATAGGATTAAAGGTGTGTGCTACCATTATCTGACTTCTATGTTTAATATAGTCGCTGGCTTTTTCCTCTGATCCTCAGATCAACTTTATAGGGTGCACAATATATTGGGAACACAATACATCACCACACTTGGCAGATACACCAAATGCTGGGAAGGTTATAACTCCCTCACCTGGCCCCCAAGAAGTGATAGACCTAATACTGTGATCGCATGGCCCTACACCAGCCTATCACCTGACACCTGGTGTTTGTGTGTGTGTGTGTGTGTGTGTGTGTGTGTGTGTGTGTGTGTGTGTGTGTGTGTGTGTGTGTGTGTGTGAAGGGCCCAAGACTACCACCTCAGCTGGGTCTGCCACAGTTGGCGCAGCCTCCCCAGCTGCCTGCCCATCCACCTGTTCCCCTGCTGGCAGCTTGGACAAGAAAGACTTTTCTATTCCGAACCTTGATCTTTTCAACCTGCAGCCTTGCTTTCAGACCCCAGCAGCACCAGAAGCAGCTCCCTCAGCCCTGGTCTAGATGATTTAGCAATACGGATGCTCAGCCCACTCCTGAATCCTTTTGAACTCCGATGCAGCCTCTGTAGCTTGTATTCATTCTGTAAACCATACGTATACAGACATATTTGCTGTGTAGTATGATATGAGAGTTAATACTAGTAATTAAGATTGGCATAAAAGAACCTCAGTCAGGTTATCAAGGAAGGTGGGATTATATGGCAAATATCCTTAAAAACTCTGAACTTCATGGACTTACTGTTATTCAGTAAATCCTGACATAAATTCCACGACAAACTGGAGAGACATCAATGTGTTCACATGTATTTCTAGCAGAGTACACTTGTTACAATAGCAGGTTCATGGATTCTCTTATCAGAAATACACATTGTTACTGAATGACACTATATATTTCTGATTTATTTATTTATTTATTTATTTATTTATTTTTTGGTTTTTCGAGACAGGGTTTCTCTGCATAGCTTTGCGCCTTTCCTGGAGCTCACTTGGTAGCCCAGGCTGGCCTCAAACTCACAGAGATTCACCTGGCTCTGCCTCCAGAGTGCTGGGATTAAAGGCGTGCGCCACCACCGCCTGGCTGATTTATTGTTTTTAAGAGAGTTTTTATTTGTGTATGTGTTTTACATAATGCTATAATCTTTGAGACAGATTGGAGTGTCTTTATTTCCAGTCAGGAGCAGAGAGAAAACTCAGATTCTATCTGACTCAGGGAAGTAGCTTACCCTCCTCGGGCCTTGGCTGGTCTGATACCTCCATCTTCCTTCTGTTCTCGTATTTTGGACCTTGGGAAGGAGCAGCTGTATTTCTCCCTACCCCTGTGTGTGTTGATGGGAGATGGGACGTTGTGTCTGAAGGAGACTGAAGGACTGTCTTTCCTGGCCATCTGTCTATCCATCTTAGCAGTTTGGTGTAAATGTACACTGTAATATAATCAAGATAAAATCAGTATCGCTTACAGATGACCAAAGTTAAGTTTACTCTGTATTCATTGGTTTATTAAAATACTCATGTCTGTGATACAGGAATATCGGGGTGTCTTTGAGAATGATAAAGACTTTCTCATCTCTGTTGTGCTTAGCGTGAGAGACTGGGGTCCCCGAAACTCAACATCCACCAAGGCCACCCTAAGCCAGCAGTTTTCTGGGTTTGGAATGAATTTGAATAATGAGGTTCATGGGTCACAGAGGATCAGATACAGAAAACATGATTATTATAGAGAGGGAGAGGCAGAGTCCTGTCTAGAAGCCATGCTCCTGGGATCAGAGTACCCTTGAGCTTCGTTGCCTTGGAGCTAATAAGGCTTTAGTGAACAAAGGAAATGGGGTGCAGTGAGCTGGCCAGTCCAATTTTCATTCCAGATGTCCAGGTCCTGGTAGGTTTTGGTCACATCCTCAGTATGGTTGGACAGCATGCATACCAAGAACGTTGTCCTCCCTGCCCAACACTGATGAGCCCCAAAAGGCCTGTGGGAACAAGTCTGTCATCTGCCCCAACATTTTAGAATATAGCCTGAAGCAGTAGGAAAAGGGGGAGCAGAGGGGCAGACGCCTTCAATAAGTGCATACAGATTTGGGCGTCTGCAGGCGCCAGGCATGCAACTGTTGCATTTACATGCAGGCAAAACACGCATACATGTAAAATCAATCAGTCAGTCAATCAATCATAAATGTAAACAAGTGGAGACTGAACTACTCAATACCGAGAATACAGTGGAGTGCAGCAAGGACATCACTGAGCTGGACAACATGCTCACACAGCTGCAGGTCCTAGCATGCTTGAAAGGAATGTCACTGACTTGGTGGGATGGTATCAGAAAAAGTCCAGAGCCCGGTGCTCAGACGTGAAGGACAGTCACCAGAAGCTCCTGGAGACCCCACCAACACCTAGGTGGAGATCCTCAAGAGCAAGCAACCATCAGGCATTGCATCCCAGCTAGCTCCTAAAGACTGGTAATCCAGAAGATGAGCAAATGACTGGACGTACTCTTGACAACACATCCGGTAGACAAGAGTTACGAGGACAAGACTCTGAGGAATCCCAAGCAAGTGAAGATCAGTCAGTACATCCTCCGACACATGCAGAGGGAGCGACTGTGGTGACATTGTAGACTAGGTATGAGTCACACTTCCCTCAACGCCATTCTATCCCACTCCTGGAAGAAATTCTCAATATCTAGAAAAATGAAACCCAGGATGGTGATAGACTCCTTCAATCTCAGCACCCTCAGGAGGCAGGATAGGTGGATCTCCGTGAGTTCAAGCCCAGCCTGGTTTATGTAATGAGTTTCAGGCAAGCTGGAACTATACAGTAAGAACTTGTCTCAAGGAAAGAAAGATATGATGTCACCTTTTCCTTTAAAAGGCACTTAAGCACTGGTAACTGAAGAGGCTCGAGTCACAGGCAGCTGTGAGCCACTCCACGTGAATGCTGGAAATGGAATTCCTCCTCTGCAAGAGCGTGTGCTCACTCTTAACCTGTGAGTCGCCTCTTCCGTCCTAACGTGTGCCTATTGGACGTGTGACAGTAATACTGCAATGAAGCTGGGGAAAACTCTTGAAAGGTAAATACTGTGAACAAGAACTACTGAGGGGCTCGAGAGATGGCTCAGCGATTAAGAGCACTGACTGCTCTTCCAGAGGTCCTGAGTTCAATTCCCAGCACCCACATGGTGGCTCACAACCATCTGTAATGAGATCTGGTGCTCTCTTCTGCATACATAATTAAATAAATAAATAAATAAATAAATAAATATCTTTAAAAAAAAAAAGAACTCTGAGAAGAAGCTGTGTCTGCAAAGACTAAAACTCCAGAGATGTGGAGAGGTTGGGATATTGCAAGTCCAGAGCCTGATTGCCTTGTCTTAGGCTAACTTTAGTTCTATAAATAACCGTTCTTTGCCCACCTCTGTGTCAGAACTAACATCCTGTGACTAGTACATTAAAAAAAAAAATCTTTTGGAATCTATTAACTTAGCAGACCACTAGCTTCCATCAACTCAAAAGCTAAGAATGTCATCAGATAACAGTTGAGGCCCATGTACTCAGAATGTATTTTTTTTTATTATTTATTTATTTATTTATTTATTGGTTTTTCGAGACAGGGTTTCTCTGTGTAGCTTTTCGCCTTTCCTGGAACTCGCTTTGGAGACCAGGCTGGCCTCGAACTCACAGAGATCCGCCTGCCTCTGCCTCACGAGTGCTGGATTAAAGGCGTGTGCCACCACCGCCCAGCTCAGAATGTATTTTAAACTTGCTTTGACTATGACTTTCTTTGTTCTGTGAAAGGATACTGCTTCATGAAATTGCTTTCATATTGGAACATGGAATTTGGAGTATCCTGAATCTGTGTTTCCAGACCATGGTCACTCAAAATTTAATTCCAAAATAATAATAATAACAACAACAACTAACCCTCTCTTCCTCCCTCCATCTCTTTCTGTCAGACTCATGTTTTAGGGGGAAGGATTTCAGGTAGCTCAGGCTGACCTTGAACAGGCTAAGTAGCCAAGGCTGGCCTTGAACTCTGGCTCCTCCTGCTTCCACCTCCCCATTGCTGGGATTGCAGGTGCAGCACCATGCCTGTTAAAATCGACCATTCTCCCTTTCATGAAATGCATCTCACCATCCAAATTTTGTTTGGAACCCAGTGGAACAATTCCGATTTAAAGTGTGGTGCAAGCTGTCCTGCCATAGTGAGTTAGTTGTACAAGAGCGCACAAAAGCCCTGCAGCCTATGGGTGGAGGTTGGCCACCACCAAACCTGTTTCAACACAGTGTCTATTGTAAGGAGTGAAACTGCCCCAGGCGCTCCATGAAACCTTATCTGGAGATTTCTGATAGCTGAGTTTTTCCCACATTAGCCAGAGGCCAAAACGTTTCAATTCCCTTCTTTTCACAAGCACCAAAACTTTACTGGTTCCCCGCCCCTGTGGACCCGTGAACACACATGCTTTTCCTTCCAATGTCAGTTTTGGTAGAAGTTCTACAGTAGGGAAATGGCCGTAGTGTATAAAACATTAAGAGTATGTGGGACCTCTCCATTTCCGGGCTTCTGCTTGCCATTTTATGATCATTTATTTTTCCTATTGACTCATATACGGAGTGTGCATATAATACTCGGTAATTGAACACATAAACATACAAATTGTATGGAAGGCTATATAATGCAGCGCAGTCATCGCTGTTTCCCACCTACACTGCTTCCCTCAGATGGGTCCCATTTCACTGCTGCTGGCCGGTCCTCAGTGTCTGCACTCAGACAGGCAAAGGGGCGTGTGTGTTTTGTGACCTAGTCCACAGCGTGCAAAGTTAGTATCTCAGTTTAAAAAGAAAACTTCAGGGATCAATAATTAGTAGGCTCATGTTCTAAATTCAGGTCAGTTTGCTGGTCGCAGGAGCTCAGGCCTCTAACCACAGCAGCTGGGAGGCTGAGGAAGGAGAACCCCGAGTTTGGGTTATTTAGTGATTACCTATTTCAGAAGACAAGCACATTCTTCTGTATCCTGTAAACACAAAATAAACACAACTCCTATCCCAAAGGAAATAAAAGTTATCTTATTATGGAGCTAAATATAAAAGGCTATGGCCTGGGAACACAGATTTAGGTTGTCCCAAATTTCATGTTCAATGTGGAAGCAGTTTCATGCAGTTAGTATAATGGCAGAACAAGAGTGTAATGAATCAGGACACTTTTTAAATACATTGGTGAAAGCCCGCCAGCACCTAAGAGAGCCTTTGTCCAGTGACTGATGGAGGCAGATGCAGAGATCCATGACCAGGCACCAGGCTGAGCTCCCGGAATCCAATCGATGAGAGAGAGGAGGGATTCTGCAGGCGAGGGACTTCGAGATCATCATGGGAGGACGTGCAGAGATGTCCAGCCACACTAGTGGAAGCCCATGAACTGTGGACTGGTGGCTGTGGAGCCCCCATGGGACTGGACTAGGCCCTCTGGATACGGAAGACGATTGCTTGGCTCGAATTGTTTGGGGAGCACCCAGGCAGGGGGATCGGGATCCATCCCTGGTGCATGGGCAGGCTTCTGGGAATCCGGTGCCTGTGGTTTGATGCCTTGCACAGCCTTGGTGCAGTGGGAAGGGGCTTGGACCTGCCTAGGCTCAGTGTGCTGGGCTCTGCTGACTCCCCATGGGAGACCTCGATTTGGAGGATGTGGGGATGTGGGGTGGCTTGAGAGAGAGGGCTGGGATCTGTGGGTGGTATGTAGAGTGAGTAGAAATTTTCTTAATAAAGAAAAATGAAAAAAAATACATTGGTGAACATTAAGTAGGTGGATTAGAGCAAATCCAGGGAATCTCTGCCACAGGGCTCAGATTCTATCTGACACTCTTAAGCTTTTGCTTGGCGAGAGCTACGTAGTGTCTGCACATTCAAGAGCGTTTATTTAGTGGTCACAAAGACGTCAGCTCACACACAGAGGGAGGCAATGAATGGCTATTAATGGTCTAAAGATGACCCAAGATAATTTGTCTCTGGTCTTGTACCATTCCAAGCCCTCCACCATTATTGAAGTTCTAATCGGTAAACTGACCTTGAAGCAGGGTCAGGAAGAGGTACAGTTTCTTTCTGAGAACTTGAGTTAACAATCCACATTCCTGTTTCTAGATTGCTTTGCTCCTTAACAATGTCCATCACCACTACACTGTGATGTCATGATTCCTGTGGACGGTGTATGCATGAGAAGCCTGCTTGTTTCCTAACCTCAGCACATAGTGAATGTTCAGCGAATATTTGTGGAGTGAAATAAAGCGACCACAGATGCCATCCTCATCTCTGTAGCCTCTGTTATCTCCATTTTCAAATATAACTAGCAAGTCTGAGTCTTTGCTGGATATAGTTTTCAACTTCGACCTTTCCTGTTTTCCCTCTGACTACAGTCTCAGCCTGGAGGGCAATCATGGCTTGCCTTAGATGATAATCACCTAACTAAGAGTCTCTGATGCGTCTTCCACTTTCTCAGGAGCGAGGAACACCAGGCTGAAGTCCGCCAGCCTGAACTCATGGTTTAGGCCCACTATTTAATAACAATGGGGCCTTAGAGAAACAAGCTATCCGAACAGAAAGATATGCACCTGCTAAATGTTAGCTATTATTATTACAGAGGTAATAATCTTCCTCAAGCATCATTTGATATACCTTAGACCCTCCCTTCTCTCTCTCTCTCTCTCTCTCTCTCTCTCTCTCTCTCTCTCTCTCTCTCTCTCTCTGTCTGTCTCTCCCCTCCACCTCTTTCTCCAGGGACTCTGTTATATAGCTCTGGCTGTCCAGGAACTTGCAATGCAGATCAGGCTGACCTCAAATTCACAGAGATCCACCTGCCTCTCCCTCTTGTAAGCTACGATTAAAGGCGTGGCCACTATGCCCAGCCCCATATTTCTTTTTTTTTTTTTTTTTTTTTTTTGGTTTTTTGAGACACGGTTTCTCTGTGTAGGTTTGCGCCTTTTCCTGGAACTCACTTGGTAGCCCAGGCTGGCCTCGAACTCACAGAGATCCGCCTGCCTCTGCCTCCCGAGTGCTGGGATTAAAGGCGTGCGCCACCACCGCCCGGCTTTCTATTTCTATATTGTACATTTTTACATTGTTTTCAGTTGTGTGTACTCAGACTATCCCACTGTTTTAACTGCACTGTGCTACAAAGCAATATAGACGGACGCGTGTCTTTCCACAGTGTTACACTGGGCTTGGAGAGACGGCTCAGCATTTAAGGGCACTGGCTGCTCTTCCAGAGGATCCTAAGTTCTCAGCATCCATGTGGGACAGCTCACACTGCCTAATAACTGCCCAGGTCCAGAGGGATCCAACAACCTCTGGTCTCTGGGGACACCTGCACACACACACACACACACACACACACACACACAATTAAAAATAAAGTAGAGCCGGGTGGTGGTGGCACACGCCTTTGATCCCAGCACTCAGGAGGCAGAGCCAGGCTGATCTCTGTGAGTTTGAGGCCAGCCTGGTCTATAGAGCAAGATCCAGGACAGGCACCAAAACCAGACAGAAAAACCCTGTCTCAAAAAACAAACAAAAAGAAATAAAGTAGATATTTTAAAAATGTATTGAATAACAGTAAATTTATAAGATTTAGCCATTTCAGTGATAGCATACTCATCATTTAATCTGCCTACTTTGGTAACCTGGCTGAGGCAAATGCTGGTTTTTTTATTTCAATTTTTAAAAGATTTATTTAATTATTTTGTGTGTATAGGTATGTTTCCTGCATGTATGTCTGTGCACTGTGTGCATTCCTGGTGCCCTCAGAGGTTGTGAGCTGCTATGTAGGTGCTGGGAATCGAACCCAGGTCTTCTATAAGGACAAGTGTTCTTAACCACCAAGCCAATTCTCGAGCCTCCAGTTTTTTTAAAAAGATTATTTTATCTGTATTTATGTGAGTTGAGTATGTCTGTGTAAGCATATGTCATATGTGTGGGTGAATTTGGAGGCCAGCTGGAGTGACAGACTGCTGTGAGCTACCAGATGCCCGATGTGGGTGCTGAGAACTGAACTCAGGTTCTCTGGGAAAGCAACACACACAACTGCTGAGCCATTGATCCGGCCCTTTTGTTACAATCCTAATTACTAACATTAACTCTCCAATCACACATAACACAGTACCTCTATCTATATATCTATATGAACTCAAGTTATGAGGCTGCAGCAGCGTTCAGAGGTTTTAGTAGCTGGCTGAGATATTGCTGGGAAGGAACTGCAGCTGGAGCAGCTGGAGCAGCTGGAGCAGCTGGAGCAGCTGGAGCAGTCAGTGTTTGAGTGAGTCCAGCTCTGAAATGAAAGGCCAAATTGGGGTGCAGAGCAGGAAATAATAGTGCAGAGTGGGTCGGGTCCGGGTCCGGCCAGGTGAACTAGTGGATGGATAAGCAGGCAATTAGGCTGCACTAACTGTAGGAGTCTGCCTTAGACACTGTCCTATTGCTGTGAAGAGACACTATGACCAAGGCAACAGTTATAAAAGAAAACGTGTAGTCAGGGGCTGGCTTACAGTTTCAGAGGCTTAGTCCATTATCAACATGGCAGGAAGCACGGAGGTACAGAGGCAGACGTGCCGGAGAAGTAGCTGAGAGCTCTACATCCTGATCCGCAGGTATCAGGGAGAGAGGGGCAAGTGGGCCTGGCCTGACTTCTGAAAACTCAAAGCCCACCCCCAGGGACACACTTCCTCCACCAGGCCACACCTCCTAATCCTTCTCAAGCAGTGCCGCTCCCTGGTGACTAAGCATTTGAACATATGAGCCTCTGGGAGGTCATTCTTATTCAAACCATTGCAGAGTCAAGCCAAGTTCCAGGAACAGTCAGGGACGCCTCAGTCTTTGATGCACACACTGTGTGTGTATCAGATTATGGATTAATGTGGGCAGTGACATCGCAGTGACAGGTGTCCATCATTTCATGGGGTCCAAGTGAGGGAGTGTCTTAGTTAGGGTTTCTATTGCTGTGAAGAGACAGACACCATGATCGTGGTAATTCTTATAAAAGAAAACATTTAATTGGGGTTGGCTTATAGTTCAGAGGTTTAGTCCATTGTCATCATGGTGGGAAGCATGGCAGCGTGCAGGTGTACATGGTGCTGGAGAGGGAGCTGAGAGTTCTACATCTGGATCTGCAGGCAGCTCGAAGAGACTAAGACATACTCCCTCCAACAAGGCCACACCTACCCCAACAAGGCCATACCTCCAATAATGCCACTCCCTATGAGTAATGGGGGCCATTTCATACAAACCACTATCAGGGAGTTACTCCCTTTCCTTGGTCTGGTATCTCTGGTAAGTTCTCAGGCCTGATAGAATTTAATATGCCCATGTACCCCTATGTTTCAGTTCACCCCAAAACCTTACAGAATGTCTCCCTTTCTACTCCCAGGAATAAGTCATTTATTAACCTGTGCTGGCGGGTGGGGATGCAGTCATCCTTCTACCTCAAAATGGAGTCAGCTACTTGTAAAATGGAGTCTCCTAGGGCAGTGCACAGCCAGGAAAACCAGTTTTATACAAGAGAGAGTGACTTAGATCAGGGCAGAGCTTCATCTCAAGACCCAGGATACAATAATGTCCTCAAAATCTGCTTGTCTCTTCTTTTGTTACCTGTGGTGGTGGATCCCAAATGTTCCCCAGGGGCACTGCGTGTTAAAAACCTTGCTGGCCAGCCTGCCCTGCTACCGGGAAGGCATGGGTCTTGGTCACTGTTCAATTGCTGTGAAGAGACACCATGACCATGGCAACTCTTAGGAAAGAAAGCATTTAATTGGGGGCTTGCTTACAGTTTCCATTAATGTCTTGGTGGAGAGCATGGCAGCAGACAGACCTACAGGGTGCTGAAGAAGTCGAGAGTTCTACATCTGGAGCCACCGGCTGCAAGAAGAGAGAGACACTAGGTCTGGCTTGGGCCCTTGAAATCTCAAAGCCCACCCCCAGGGACGCACTTCCTCCAACAAGACCACACCTCCTAATCCTCTCAAGTAGTGCCACTCCCTGGTGACCCAAACAGTCAAATATATGAGCCTATGGGGGCCATTCCTGTGCAAACCTCCACAGCATGCAATCTCCCAGAGGTGGAGTCTGGGAGAAGGAAGGTATGTTATTGGGGTGTGCTCTTGAACGGGTATGACCCCAATCCTTTCCTCTTGCTCATCTTTGCTTCGAAACAAGCAATTTTCTCTTTCAATCGCTCCCTGCTGTGATGTACAGACTCTGCATGGGTCAGGTGACCATGGATCGAGAAGTCTGACACTGTCAGCCTGAAGAAACTTGTCCTCGCCAGATGGTGGTGGTGCACACCTTTAATCTCAGCACTGGGGAGGCAGAGGCAGGCGGATCTCTGTGAGTTTGAGGCCAGCCTGGTCTATAAAGAGAGTTCCAGGATAACTAGTGCTGTTACACAGAGAAACTCTGTCTCAAAAAACAAAAACAACAACAAACAATAACGAAAAAGCAAAAACAAAAACAAAAACAAAGTAGGGCAGTGGTGGCACACGCCTTTAATTCCAGCACTCGGGAGGCAGAGCCAGGCGGATCTCTGTGAGTTCAAGGCCAGCCTGGGCTACAGAGTGAGTTCCAGGAAAAGTGCAAAGCTACACAGAGAAACCCTGTCTCAAAAAACAAAAACAAAAACAAACAAACAAATAAAAAAACCCAAACATCAAAAACAAAAGTCTGTAAACAGCCCACTGGTGCTTCCTAGAGGAGGATAAGCCTGGTGTCACCCTGGAAGACTGGCTCACCTGTTTATTGAGCATAAATGAAACAAAGATTTTGTGTGAAATGACATTTGAAAACTGGTTTCACAGGGCTGGAGAGATGGCTCATTGGCTAAGAGCACTGGCTGCTCTTCCACGGGACCCAGGTTCAGTTCCCAGCAACCACATGGCAGCTCACAACTGTCTGTAACTCCAGTTCCAGGGGACCGGACACTCATGTCAAAACACCAAGGCACGTGAAATAAAAATAATAAATAAATAAAACTGGTTTCACAACTACTTTATAGCACTCTGTAAGTGATCATCTGATGATACTTACTATCTACCTGCACGACATTAAGCAGGACATGGGCTAGAGACACGTATAAGGCTGTCTGCCCCACAAGAGGGCACATAGTGGAGACTGGCCTGATGTGGACTTGTGTCTAAGGGAGGAGGGAAGCTGAGAAAGAGGGGCCCAGATAGGAACCAGGACTTCCTGACAGCCACTCTAGGCTATCTCCAGAACACAGCACGCTCCCTTCACAGCCGGTGCCGAATGCAGATTGTTGTAACTGTGAGTGCCAGGGTGGATAACGGAGTGCCCGCTATCACTGCGTGAATGACGCTCGAGTGTGGTCTCTCTCCTCCGCCCGACTCTGTTGTCAGTTCTTGTCTCAACCACAAGCTCTTCTTCCTCCTGAAAAGGACTGAGGCTGCATGGAAGGGACCTCAGTGGCCCTCAGTCTGGAGTTCTTATTTTAGGAAGCAGCGGAAGAGCTGGCTTAAGGTGTGGGTGTAGCTGGGTGGTGGAGCGCGGGCCTCGCCCGTGTGGGGTGGAGAAAAGGTCCTGAGCCTTTTCCTTTTGTTCCTTTATTGAGAAAGATAGCTATATGTAAGTTTTATATTCTGTGTCTGGTGATAGACATGTCTTTGGCGTTCTTCTTCCGGAACGTGACCTCTGGAGCAGAAAGTCAGTCCTGCTCTGGGGACACGCTCCTGTCCCAGCACTGCAAGGTTATGCTTTCTACGACACTTAAGATGATTTTTGCTATTTCCCCCAGGAGACTGTCAACTGTTAAACAAAATAATCACAAGAAATTTTAAATCACTTTTTCTTAGTGTATTTTACCCTTTCCCTCCAACCTTGCACACACACACACACACACACACACACACACACACACACACACACACCACAGATAGGGTCTCTCTCTAACTTAGCCTGACCTGAAACTCACTATGTAGCCCAAGCTGACTTGGAATTCCTTGTGATTCTCCGGCTTCAGCCTTACAAGTTTTGGGGTTACAGGTATGTGACATCACACTAGCTGAAACTTCAGTGTGTGTGTGTGTGTGTGTGTGTGTGTGTGTGTGTGTGTGTGTGTGTGAAGGACTTGGGGTTTGCACTTAGGCATCTCTACCTACTGAGATATCTTGCTGGCCCTAAAACAACAACAGCTTTTCCTCTTCCTCCTCCTCACCCTCCTCCTCCTCCTCTTCCTCCCTCCTCCTCCTTTTCTTCTGCTCCTCCTCTTTTTGAGACAGACTCTCACTATGTAGTCCTGGCTATCCTGGAACTATGTAGACCAGGCTGGTCTCTAACTCACAGAAATCTGTTTGCTTCTGTCTCCAGAGTGCTGGGATTAAAGATGTGTGCCACCACACATGGCAAAGCTTCAACTTTAAATAAAACATGATCGTGTTTGGTAATATTCTTAATAGAGATATGTGTAGAGATTTTAATATTCATTTTGTATGTGTGGGTGTTGGCTTGTATGTGTGTCCACATATGTGCCTCGTGCCCTTGGAGACAGAGGAAGGCATTGGAACTGCAGTTACAGAGGTTTGTGGGCTGCCATGTGGGTGCTGGGAGTGGAGGCTTTGTCTTCTAGAGGAGCAGACAGAGCTCTTGACCACGGAGCCCTCTCCCCACCGTCCTGTGTGGTGTTGGTGTTGGGATCATTAGAAAAAGTGAAACTGATCTTTCTTCCCTGTGCCAGTGCTGCTCTCCCTTGTCAGGAAGGTGCTGGGTTTTTATCCATACCTGGATCGTGTCCAATTCACCACGTACGTACCTGCTTCTACGGTGCATTCTGTTGTGTGCAGGATGCTGAAGGACACCAATGTTAGTTAAAACATGGTTCTGGCCCGGTGATGGTGGCACCCGCCTTTAATCCCAGCACTCGGGAGGCAGAGGCAGGTGGATCTCTGCGAGTTCGAAGCCAGCCCGGTCTACAGAGTGAGTTTCAGGAAAGGCACAAAGCTACACAGAGAAACCTTGTCTAAAAAAAAAAAAAGAAAAGAAAGAAAGGAAGGAAGGAAGGAAGAAAAAAGGGACGTGGCATGGTTCTGAAAGGGACGTGGTTCTGTGCTCTCAGTTTGTGGCAGTGTTTCATAGAACACAGATTTCATGGAAAAAAAAAAAGAATAGAAAAGAAAAACCCTAGACACAGGTAGAGCCTGTTACTATAGCTAGGCAGAGCTCTGTCTTCCTCTTCCTGGAGTGCATCTGAAGTTAGCAGGGCCTTACCGGAAGCTGCTGCTGCCGCCTGTTCGTGTTCCTGAGCTGACAGTGATGTCCACATGGAAAATCTCCTGATGAATTACTATGGGAGCTCTGTGGCATCAGAACAGGAAACTTGCCCCCAAACAGGAGAATACTTTGCTATGTGTGGTAGTGCACACTTGTATCTACTTGGGAAGCAGAGGCAGGAGGATTAAAAGTTCCTTACTGCCGGACTCTGTCTCACTAAAAACAGGAGGGATGGTTCAGTCAGTAAAGTGCCTGCATGCAAACGGGAGGACCTCACCATGGCTGGGCATGGTGCTGTGCATCTGTAACACCGTGGCTGGGCATGGCGCTGTGCATCTGAAACTCCATGATTAGGAAGTCAGAGACACGTAGGTTCCCAGAGCTTGCTGGTCATTCAGTCTTGACAATTGGTGAGCTCTGGGCTCAGTCAGAGAATTCTCTCTCAAAAAATAAAGTGGGGACACTTGAGAAAAGACACCTGATGTTGGTTCTGGCCTCCACACGCATATATACCCACATATACCATTTGCACACACAAACACACACGTATACCACACACCCACACAAACAGTGGGTTAAAAGTGTACCTCAGTGGTAGAGTGTTTGTGAGGCCCTGGGTTTGATTTAAAAAACAAACAAACAAACAAACAAACAAACAAACAAACACCCCAAGATGATACATAGCTGGATGTGGTGGCACAGCCTGTACTCCAAACATTTGGGAGGTAGAGAGAAGCAGGAGGATCAGGAGTTCAAATCCATCCTTAGCTACATAGTGAGTTTGAGGCCAGCCTAGGCTACATGAGACCCTTTCTCAAAACAAAAGCAAGATGTTGGGAAGTGGTGGCATACACCTTTGATCCCAGCACTCAGGAGACAGAGGCAGGCAGATCTCTAAGTTCCAGGCCAACCTGATCTAACAGATCGAGCTCTAGGACAGCCAGGGCTACACAGAGAAAAACTGTCTTGAAAAACCAAAGAGTAAAAACAAAACAAGACAAAAAACGTAGGGCTGAGGAGACGGCTGTGCAGGCGTGGGAACACCTGCTGTGCAAGCAAGGCGGCTGGAGTTCGAATCCCTAGCACCATACAAAAAGTCTGGGACGAGCCTGGTCTGCAGAGTGAGTTCCAGGACAGTCAGAGCTACACAGAGAAACCCTGTCTCGACTCCCTAGCCCCCAAAAAAAGAAAGAAAGGAAAGGAAAGGAAAGGGGAAAAAATTTGTTACAAATGTCTTAGCCTGGTGTAGTGGCTTTAAAAACATGCCGTAAATCTCAGCATTTGGGATGCAGAGGCAGGCAGATCTCTGTGAGTTCAAGGCCAGCCTAGTCTACAGAGCGAATTCCAGGACAGCTAGAGTTATCTAGCAAGACCATGTCTTCAAACCCACAAAAACAGAAAGTCTGGTATAAATGTGTACTCCTAATCCCAGTGTTAGGAAGCAGAAACATGTAGATCCCAGTGGCTGGCTGGCTGGTCAGCTTAGCCAGAATAGCAAACTTTGGGTTCTGTCAGAGACTCAGTCTCAAAAAATAAAATGGGGGGCTGGAGAGATGGCTCAGCGGTTAAGAACACTGGCTGTTCTTCCAGAGGATCTGAGTTCAATTCCCAGCAACCACATGGTGGCTCACAACCATCTGTAATGAGATCTGGTGCCCTCTTCTGACCTGCAAGGATACATGCAGACATTACACTGTATAATAAATAAATAAATAAATCTTTAAAAAAAAAATAAAAATAAAATGGGTAGCAATAGAGACAGATACTCAAATTCCTCCTCTGGCCTGGTCATGGGTACACGCACTCACCCACCCAACACACACACACACACACACACACACACACACACACACACACACACGAGAGAGAGAGAGAGAGAGAGAGAGAGAGAGAGAGAGAGAGAGAGAGAGAGAGAGAGAAATTGAAAACTTTGAAACCTCAATATGTAAATAAATTGACACAGCTGGCAATATGATTAGCTTAAAAAAGGAGTGAAGGTTGGAGTCAGGGCCTCATGTAGCTCAAACTGGCCTCAGACTTAATCCTTAGCTGAAGATGACTTTGAACTCCTCAGACCCCCTGCCTCGAGGGTGCCAGGGTTACTGATGAGTACCACTATGCCCAGTTCTGTGCATTCAGCGTTCTTGGGTTGAAGCTCAGGGCTTTGAGGATGCTGGGCAAGCACTCTTCTTACCAGCTGACCTCTACCTCCAGCCCAAGCCAAATTTTTAAAAAAGCCATTCATTTTCTGACGATCTGCACAATGGAAATTCAGTATGTTTAAAGGAAAAATCGAAAGGAAGTGTATTTTCACTTGCAATCACATTGCAAGATGTTTTTTTTTTTTTTTTCCTTCAGACCTTAACCAGAAAGATGGCAGCAGGCTGACAGACAGAATGAGACATTACTGAAACTGTAAGTCCTGTTCTAGAAGTCCACCTGGTAGGAAGCCATTTTTCACAGAGGGAGGCTCAGAAGGGCGAGGCTGCCGCCGAGGTTTAGGTGTGTGCACCGATTTGCCCTCTTAAATATGAGAAAGAGGTGTGTTCCAAAGATTTGTGCTTAGAAACAGGCACAAGAGTTTAATTGTTGCTATAAAACTCTTGCGCATAGAAATGGGCTTAGTTTGCAACGAGTCATCTTGCTTTCTGATTCTGTCACACTGATCGGTATAGCGACAGGGAGTAACCTCCCACATGGGGGTTAGGCTCACAGAGCAAGCATGGGAACCTCAGGGAGCCCCACAAGTGTCATTGTCCCTGGCTGTCCTCCTACACTTGCTATCCAGAGCTCACGACTGTGACAGTGTTAATGGAAGGGCCTCTGTGTTGATTGCCCCAGGGATCCTTAATAGGCTCTATCATGGCTTATTTTTTTTTTTAAGTATTTATCTTATTTTATTTGTGTGAATGTTTTGGTTGCATATAGATATGTATACTCTGTGTGTGTGTGTGTGTGTGTGTGTGTGTGTGTGTGTGTGTGTGTGTATGTTCATGTGTGCACATGTGGTGCCTCAGAGGTCAGAAGAAGCTGTCAAAACCCCTGGAACTGGAGTTATAGGTGGTTGTGATCTAGCACGTGGGTGCTGGGACTGAAACCCGGTTCCTTTAGAAGAGCAGCAGCCGCTCTTAACTGCCGAGCCGTCTCTCCAGCCCCGAGGCTTATGGTTATTGACAGCAAGAGAATTGAGGGTTTGCACGGAGGTCTTGCTAGATGATCCCTGACAGGTGAAAGGACTAGACTGGGGAGTGGAGGAAGCCCTGTGTGGATGCATGTTGTTGACACAAGCATAGCCATGTTGAGAACCCCAATATCTCATACCCCAGGGAAGGTTCAGAGGGATGGGAAAGCCTTCCTCTGGTCCAAGTGTGAGTGGTTATGAATAATTGACCAGAGACACTATGAACCACACCTTCCTCTTCCAGGATGTACACAGCCTGGGACTACTCTTCTACAGAGACTTCCTAGAGAGATGAGCTATGCTTGTCACCTTCTTCAGCTGCACACAATAAACCCATCTCCTTGGTTCGGACGTATACAAATTCTGAGAGTTTTTGGCTGCTGCTGGTGGTGTATCTCCATCAGACCACCCAGCTCACCTGGTCACAGCTTTTCTGTACTTGTGTCTGTCTGTGTGTCTGTCCTTTCTTCACTCTCTGTTGCTCCAGCTAGGTCAATCCCTAAATCCATACAGGTAGTGGCAGTAGATGCTTCTGAGCCTTGTCGGGAGATAGACACCAAAGAAGCATTGCAAGAGAGAAGCTGAACTTAGTATACACACATCTGATACACACTCCAGTTTAATTACAGCTTCAGCAGAATGGGAAATGGCTAAGAAAACAACGTGGTAATGAAAGTGTAGATGATAAAAATGAATTGTTAGGAGTACAGAGGTAGTCACTTCATAAAAAGATTTGTGTGTGTGTGTGTGTGTGTGTGTGTGTGTGTGTGTGTGTGTGTGTGTGGAGATCAGAGGACAACTTTGTGGAGTCTCTAATTCTACCATGTGGGGCCCAGCAGACAGCCTCCACCTGCTGAGCCTTCTCTCTGGCTCCAGAAGCATTCATTTTAGAACTCGAGATTGGTCCTTCACCTACAAGTAGAGCAACTGTATTTAATTCTTCCCACTCTGAAAGACCACCCTTCCGTCTGGGGCTTGGGAAGGAAAAATATCTTTGTAGAGCCCAGTGACTCCAGAATGAGCCAAGTAAGGGCCTGCCTTCCTTTTCCATCCACCAGAGCCCCACACTACTCTTTGGTAAGTATCTATTGGCTGTATTAATTGTTCTTGCAGCTAGATTTTTATCTACCATTGTTCAAGTGAGAGGCTACAACAATTTGAAAATGATGCTATCACCGGTGATTATTATCTTTCTGAGTGGGTGTTGCTGAAAAGACCGATACTAGATTATAGTTACCCCACACAGAATGTGTTTTCCAGTTAAGAAGTTAGGGCTGGCTGGGCAAGGTGGCTTACACTTGTAATCCCAGCACTCAGGTGTAAAGTAGGGGCCAAAGGTGGAGGTTGGAGGATCTGAAGGTCAAGGTTTGTCTTAGATACCTGGCTGGTTCAAGGATGGCCTGGGCTGCACGAGACCATTTCAACCCTCCAGCCACCACCACTAATGTTAAGAGTTATCATACCCTCTTCTCTCCTCTTCCTCTTCTCCACGCACGTGTCTCTCCCACAGGCCTGCGCACTCTGTCCCTTTATCTGTAATAAACTCTTATAAGTGGAAAAAAAAAAAAAAAAAAAAAAAAAAAAAAAAAGAGTTATCATACCCAATCCAGCCTGAGATCACACCACCACACTGTCCTAAATTGTCCAGGACCCACTTCCAGGACACCCACATGTTTCAAGTGGTCGGTGCTGAGGTTCCTCTCACTGTCAAGGACAGGGGCAAGACTTCTAACTCACCTTGCTCTTGGCATGTTTTTTTCGTCTATGAGAGTCTAGCACACCTCCTGGAGATGGGAGTAGGGAGGAAGAAAAAGCCTTGGAGCTAATACCAGCTCCGCGGAGACTTGGGACAGGAGACAATGACTTGGCCAAAGGATTATTGCTACAACAGGCTTTGTGTTTTGTTATCCGTTGTAGCTATCCAAACACTTTCTGGGAAGTGAGAAACACCGTGAGACTCATCTGAATCCCTGCCCTTTTTATGTGAGTTTTAATTATGGGGAAGCTGAAGGAAGGGCTGAGAATGAGCAGGGATCTTCTGGCTCAGCAGAGGTGATGACCATAGCTTTGTGTGGTTTATTGTAAGGCAACATCCTGGGCTGAGCTGTCCGTGACTCTGAATCAGGAGAGAAAGAAGCACAAACTATGGCCGAGTTGTCTTCAGTAAGTCAAGCTTTGTGGAGGAATTTTCTGTTTTGTTGGGAAGTGGAAAGCTAAAAGTCTGGCAAGGCAAACAGATAGAACATTAGCCCGGCAAGGCTGTGTTCTAGTCTCAGCATCACACACACACAAACACACATGCAAACGTGCACATAGACACACAGAGACATACAGACAGATAGACAGACACACATACAGACACACACAGACATACAGACATACACATACAGAGACACACACAGACATGCAGACAGACACACAGACACACATATACCATGCACAGACACACACATATACATCCACACCTACACACCTACACACACACACACACACACACACACACACTTCAGATATAGGGTCCCTAGTCTGCAGAATTTCTGCTCTTAGTGTAGATGATAAACACAATACACAAAATTTACTTTAATAATTTTTTGTTGTTTTTTTTTCAAGACAGGGTTTCTCTGTGTAGCTTTGCGCCTTTCCTGGAACTCACTTGGTAGCCTAGGCTGGCCTCGTTACTTTAATAATTTAAAGACACTTATTAATATGTCTTAGTCAGAGTCAGCTTACTTCTCTAGGGAAGAAATAAGATTAACCTGAACAAGGATTAAAAATGAGTCACCCCAACCATGAATGGGGAGTGAAAAGAAAGCTCTCACCACTCACTTGAACCCTCTACAATGTCACCCTCACAAAAAAAAATTTTTTTTTTTTAAATTCCGGGGACTGGAGAGATGATTCAGTGGTTAAGGGCACTTGTTGCTCTTGTGGAGGACCAGAGTTCAATTCCCGGCACCCACAAGTCAATTTGTAGCCATCTATAACTCCAATTCCAGGCAGCACATGATACACAGACACCCATGTAAGCAAAATTCTCATGCCAATACAATAAATAAATATAAGGACATTCCTCCGAGGTAAGCAGACTCCATACCCTATAATCAAGACAACTACCCATTCATCAGTTCAGCAGCACAGGGGAAACATGGCACTGACCAAGGGAGACAGGAAAGAAACCGACTCAAGGCGTTTAAAACGCGGTCAAGAACACACACGCACAAGAGCTAACACACGTAAAGCAGTGCAAGCAATGTGGCTCAGAGTTGTGGCTCAGGGACCGAGGGCGGGTTGGAGACGCAGGATGAGGCTCCTGCAGCAAGAGCAGCAGAGAGCCTGGAGGAAAGACTTGCAAATGCCTGACCCCGGAGAGAGAGCAGGGCGCTGATCAACGGTGGTTAGGAGAGCGCCGCTGTCGGCTGAAAAGGAAGGGTGTAAACTGTGATATGGCATTTGAGGTTCTGATACCCATCGACTTGTCATCGACATTTAAAGCTTCTGACCGTCTAAGCACAACGGTTGTCTCCCTCCCTCCTCCCCCTCCTCCTCCTTTTATTTTCAATTTCTTTTATTTTTTTTTTTCAAGACAGGGCTTCTCTGTGTAGCCCCTGGCTGTCCTAGAACTCACTGTGTAAACCAACCTGGCCTCGAACTCACAGATCTGCCTGCCTCTGCCTCCTGAGCAGTGGGATTAAAGGTGTGTGCCACCATGCTAGCCTTTTCTTCTTTTTGGTGCTAGGGAGTTATGGCACCCAGGGCCTCAGGGTATATGTATATGTTCTACCACTGAGCTATATACACTCACCCCCACAATTTTGTTTTTAGAACTTTAACATCCTTTTTTGAAAGATGTTAATAATAAAATATTAATTCTATAAGACCAAACTCTATCTATCTATCTATCTATCTATCTATCTATCTATCTATCTATCTATCTATCTATGTGAGGCAAGGTCTCACTGTGTAGCCCTGGCTAGCCTGGAACTCGATAAACAGACCACAGAGACCCACCTACCTCTGAGTGCTAGTACTAAAGGTGCTTGCCACCACATCGGGCCCAGGTCAAACTATTGGTAATACTGGCCAGGCAGGAGAAATAACACACATAATCTCAGCCCTCGGGAGGCAGAGACAGGAGAATTCTTGATAGTTCCAAGCCAGTTTGGGTTACACAGTGAGTTCTAGGCCAGCCTGGGCTACAGAGTCCCTGTGTCAATGATAACAATAATGACAAATATATACATAACTAAATAAACAAATAGACAACATTCCTGAGCATCAGGGTTCACACTTTGTGTTTGTTTGTTTTTGTTGTTGTTTTTCAAGACAGGGTTTCTCTGTGTAGTCTGGGCTGTTCTGGAATTCCTCTGTAGACCAGGCTGGCCTGAACTCAGAGATCTGCCTGCCTCTGCTTCCTGAGTGCTGGGATTAAAGGTGTGTGCCCACCACACCTGGTTATGGTTCACACTTATTATCCTAGTCCTTGGGAGATAGGAACAAGAAGATCAGGAGTTCTAGGTCAGTCCCTGCTACATGACAGCTTCAGGCTAGCCTAGAGCACACTAGACTCTGTCTTAAAAAAACGAAAACAAAGACAACAACAACCTAACAGGCATGGTGTTCCACACTCAGGAAGCCAAGGCAAGGGAGTCTCTAGGAGTTCAAAGCCAGCCTGGTCTATGTAGTGAGTTTCAGATCAGCCAAGGGCTACATGGTGAAACCCTGTCTCAAAAAACGAAAACAAAACAAACAAGCAAACCAAAACCCAACCCAAACAAACAACAAAAAAATTGTGCCAGGGATGGCTCAGTTGGTAAAGTGTTTGCCACACAATCAGGAAGACCTGAGGTGAATCCCAGCAAGCATTAAAAAGTCAGGCACTGGGGGCTGGAGAGATGGCTCTGTGGTTAAGAGCCATGGGCTGCTCTTCCAGAGGACCTGGGTTCAATTCCCAGCACCCATATGGCAACAACTGTCTGTAACTCGAGATCCAGGGAATCTGACACCTTCACATCAATCTACATAAAATAAATTTTAAAAATCTTGAAAAAAAAAAAAAGCTAGGCATGACAGATCTCTAAGTTCCAGGCCAGTCAGGTGAAACTCCGCCCCCCCCCCCCCGCCCCCCCCAACACACAGGAAAAGGAAATAAAAAGAGAAAGAACAAATAAAAGCTGGGCATGATCCAGATGTGGTAGCACAAGCCTTTAGTACCAGAACTCTGGAAGCTGAAGGAGGTGGAGTTCTATACATAGAAAGTTCCAGGCCAGCCAGGGCTACATAGAGAGACCCTATTTCAAAGACAAAAACCAACAAAGCAAAAAGCTGTGCATAGCGATGTGTTCTTGTAAATCTCAGTGCTGGGGAGGCAGACACAGGATTTCTGGGGCTCACTGGCAAACCATGCTACTGTAATTGATGAGTGTTGGGGCCTAGTGAGAGATTCTCTTTCAAAAACACAAAGTGGGTGGGTGGAGCTAGCAAGATGGCCCAGCAGGTAAAGACACCTGCTGCCAAAGCTGACAACCTGAGTTTGACTTCCGGGATGCATGTTCCGCAAATAGAGTACTGACTCCAGCAGGTTGAACTCTGACCTCCCGGTGCTGGGTTACATGCCCCTGCCCAAACAAATAGTAAAATGTAGTGAAAATGAAGAAAACCCAGGGTGGACGGGCTTTCTGAGAAACACTTAAGGCTGACGGCTGGCCTTCACATGCAGTGTAGACACAAGCACACACTGGTCAGTCTGTAGAAAGCTTCATATCCACTAATATATGAAACCCTAGGTTCAATCCGCAACACTGTATAAACCTGGAGTGCTGGCACACACTGGTATTCCCAGAATTCCTGGAAACAGGAGGATCAGAAATTCAAGGTCAACTTCAACTACATAGCTACATGAGACCCTGTTTCAAAATAATAAATAAATGGTAAAATAAAACAAAAAATTTGCCAGGCGGTGGTGGCACACGCCTTTAATCCCAGCACTGGAGGCAGAGCCAGGCAGATCTCTGTGAGTTCAAGGCCACCCTGGGCTACCAAGTGAGTTCCAGGAGAGGTGCAAAGCTACACAGAGAAACCCTGTCTTGAAAAACAAACAAACAAAAAAACCTAAAAAATTAGTCATTCTTTTAATTAACTTATACTTCTGCTCATTAGGCTTTGGAGCCATATCATCTTTTTTTGTTTTAAGAACATAGATTCAGGGCCTGGAGAGAGAGCAGTGGTTAAGAGTGCGTGCTCTTGTAGAGGACCCACATTCCAGCTCCAGGGAATCTGGCGCCCTCTTCTGGCATTCTCAGGCACCGGCACTCACATGCACATAAACACATACACACATAGTTCAAATTCTGAAAACATATTTAAGAACATAGATTAACTTAGGCTACCTCCAATAATGGAAAGTGTATTTTAAGGCTATACACGAGACAAGATTATCAGAGGAAATGAACAGCAGCAATATGGCTGGGAATTAATGGAAAGAAGCGAGGTCTGTGCACACAGCTGGGCTGCTGTGTTTCTCCTGCCTGCCGCAGGCATGCATGCAGGTCTCCCCACCATGAAGGCGTGTGTTGCCATCCTTCTCTGTGTCTGTGACTGTGAGCCAACCACCCCATGTATTCATGACTTCTGCTGACTCATAAGTTCAGCTGACTCATAACCTCACGTTAGCCAATGTTCAACCTCTCTTCCTCACAGCTAGCAGACTGACTCTTCTACGTCCCAGTCCAAATTCTTGTCAGAGAAAAAAAAAAAAGAAAAAAAGAATCTGACTAGGCCTGACTCAGTTTTCAAATTTCACTGAGCATCAAAATGTCCTGGAGATTTTAAGCCACCAATTCGGGTCTTCCCAGGAGTTGTTATTTAGCATTCTTGGGTAGGGCCTGAAAATTTGCATTTTTGACATAATCCCAGCTAATGTTGAATACAATGCCCTGGGAACCACCCTTGAAAACCACCGGCCTGGTTAATCATCCTTTTATCTGTTTAGACAGACAACTAGGGCAAGCTACCTCATGTTACCAATGCCATTCATCTGAACTGACTCTCGTGGGCTCATAACTAAAGATTTTCAATTCCGTTTCCCCATCCCTTTAATCTATTCTGTATTTTTATTACTAAAAATTCAGACAAGATTGCCTTTATTACAAATTTCTTGTGAGATAGAAAATCCAAAGATCTACTTCAATTATTGCCTTCTAACCAGACAACCCCAAATTCTATTTACATTCTTTCAAGTTATTGCATTTAATCTCAGACTTGAGGCATCTAGAGCTCACAGAAGACTTGAGGCTCACCCTTGCTTCTCTGGGTCAACTTAAAGAATGATATAATGAGATCAGCCACATGCACTCAAACTTCACACATTCCATATAGACAAGTTTGGAAGCACTCCCTCAGCATAGGAAAAATGGAAGAACTGTAATATCACAGACTCCTGCAGAGATTGTCCATGATGACTGCTGGACAGTTTAATCTCAAGGAATAGCTTCCACAATTGCTGCATGGCATTAGCAGCAGTAAGGACTGTGTTGACAATTTAGGTCTAAATTGACTGTCTTATTTTTTCCCTATTCCGGCATTCTCAGAAGGATACCACCCAAGGTACAGGCATAAATGGCCCACTATTTTCCTCGTACTCATTTCTATTAAGACGTCTTAGTTTTTCTTTAGTCTGCGTACATCTTTTCACCTTTGTGATAGGATCATTCTTTACTGACAGTGACGTCTGGACCCTTGTCTTGGGAAAGGCGCACTGAACCTCCCTCAAGATTTTTTCATGTCTGTCCTCAACCTCCTGCTCTTTCCCTTGTGTTGACATCCTGGTCGAGTGGAAAAAGCTTCTTGGGTAAGGGTCAGCTTTCTCAGATCCTTTGCTAACATTTTTGGCTTCTGAGTCATCAGAGGACTCTTGTTGGTAGTTCACCTGAGGCGATCTCCGGTTCACACTGGGGTCAAGTGTCTCCGATGGCTCCGTGGCGATGGGCAGAAGCCTCAAAACCTAGCTCCAAACCAAACTGCCTAGTCCTGGGAAAGACCGAAGTCCAAACTCCACCCAGCAGAGGTGAAGTGAGCCCTTTCTTTTATTGGCCTCATCATCACGGCAGTCCCCAAGCCTTACTCTGAGAAGCTTTGTCTCTGACACATCTTCTATTCTTTGGTCTTTGACTCACCCAGGGTCCTCTGGTCCTCCCCAAAGCAGCTTCCTATTCTGAGTCACCCCACATACCATTGCCAGTGTCTCCTCCACTGGCAGCCCTCATGCCTTATGACTTATCATGACAAATAAACTTTTTGGAACACTCTGTACATTTTGCTTTTATTATTTTATTTGACATTTTTTGTTTTAAAGTTTTATTTATTATGTATACAGCATTTATGACTGCAGGCCAGAAGAGGGCGGCAGATCTCATTACAGATGGTTGTGAGCCACCATGTGGTTGTTGGGAATTGAACTCAGGACCTCTGGAAGAACAGACAGTGCTCTTAACCGCGGAGCCATCTCTCCAGCCCCTTATTTGACTTTTTAAAATATTCATTTTTGATTCATATTTATGTGTGTGTGCCTGGGTGAGTTTATGTGTACCTTGTGCACATGCCTCAGAGCCCAGAAGGGATCACAGGCCCTGAACTGGAGCTGCAGGTGGCTGTGAGCCACCTGATGTGAGTGGTGGGGACCTAACTAGGTGCTCTTAACCGCTGAGCTCTATCTGACTTCTTTAAAAAAGTTGTGTATGTGTTATATGTGATGTGTGTGCGGAGGGCACAAATGCCACAGCACGTGTGTAGAGGTCGGTGGGCACTCCTGTGGAGTCAGCTCTTTCCTTCCACTTCAGTCCAGGACTGATTGAACTGTTTGCTAGGCTTACCTGGTAAGTGCCTTCACCTGCTGAGTCATTGTTGTGGACTATCAGCTTAACTATGTAAAGATGTGTTGCATTTGTTTATGCTGCATTTACTTAATTACATAAGGGTGTGCTGCTTTTGTTTATGTTGCATGTTGCATTTGTTTAACTATGTAAAGATGTGTTGCTGTTTCACCTTGCCTGCATAAGGCACCTGATTGGTCTAATAAAAAGTTGGATGGTCAATAGCTAGGCAGAAGAGGGACAGGCAGGGCTGGCAGGCAGAGAGAAAAGGGGGGCCAGCCAGCCATTCAGAGGAAGCAGGAAAGCAGGATGGACAGTACATAGAGGAGGTAAATAAGCCTCAGGAAATACATAGATGAATAGAAATTTGTTAATTAAATTAAAAAAAACCTAACTAGAAACAAGCCTAAGCTAAGGCTGAGCATTTATAATCAATAATAAGTCTCTGTGTCATGATTTGGGGGCTGGCAGTTCAAAAAAGCCTGCTACAAGCCATGTTACTGGTCCCTTAGTTTGCTTTTTAAAATAAAGGTTTACTTTTATTATTTTTAATCATGTGGAAGTGTGTGTGATTGCATGTAGGTATTGCATGTGAGTGCAATTTTTTTTAATTATGTGGAAGTGTGCGTGATTGCATGTAGGTATTGCATGTGAGTGCAGGTATCCACATAGGCAGAGGCGTTAGCTCTCCTGGATCTGGAGTTCCCCTTTTTTTTTTTTTTTTTTTTTTTTTTTTTTTTTTTTTTTTTTTTTTTTGGTTTTTCGAGACAGGGTTTCTCTGTGTAGCTTTGGAGCCTGTCCTGGAACTCACTCTGTAGCCCAGGCTGGCCTCGAACTCACAAAGATCCACCTGGCTCTGCCTCCCGAGTGCTGGGATTAAAGGCGTGCGCCACCACCGCCCTGCCCTGGAGTTGCTCTTAACTGTAGAGCCATCTCCAGTACCCTTAGTTTACTTTTGAAACAGGCTCTCACATAGATAGCCCAGGATGGCAGCAGACTTGTTAGGTAGCCGAAGATAACCCTGAACTTGTGTTTGCTTGCTTGCTTCTTTGAGAAAGGGTCTCACTGTGAGCTCTGGCTGGCCTGGAACTCACAGAGATCTGTCTGCCTCTGCTTCTGCAATGCTGGCACTAAATAAAGACTTGTATCACTATGCCCAGCTGACCTTGAATGTCTGACCCTCCTGCCTCCACTTCTCATGTACTAGGATTTTGAGGCTGTACCATCGTTTCTGGTTTTACATGGCATTGAGGGTCAAACCTCTGGCTTCATGCATCCTAAGAAAATACTCTACCAACTCAGTCACATCTCCAGCTGTCCTTGGCCCAGCTCTTTTTTTGCTTTTTGTTTTGAGACAGGAACTGGTGGGATGGTTTGCAGTGGGTATCAACCTTCCTATTGCTGCGACCCTTTAATGCAGTTGTGGTGACCCCCAACCATAAAATTATTTTGTTGCTACTTCCTAACTGTAGTTTTTCTACTGTTATAAATTATAATGTAGCTGGGCGGCGGCGCACGCCTTTAATCCCAGCACTCGGGAGGCAGAGCCAGGCGGATCTCTGTGAGTTCGAGGCCAGCCTGGACTACCAAGTGAGTCCCAGGAAAGACACAAAGCTACACATAGAAACCCTGTCTCGAAAAAATCAAAATAAATAAATAAATAAATAATGTAAATATCTGATATACAGGATATCTGATATTCATCACCAAAGGAGTTGTGGCCTCTAAGCACTGGCTTATTGTAACAACTGATGACCTGAGGTCTATTCCTGGAATCCATGTAAAGGTAGGAGAGACACAAAGACACACAAAGGTGTCTTCCGACGTCCACATTTGAATTGTTTCAGGTGCAAACACATGTACTACCCAAGCATGTGCACATACACACTGGTAATAAATGAGATTAAAACTTTAAATACATGTAACCTATTTATTTTGGTTTTTCAAGACAGGGTTTCTCTGTGTAGTACTGGCTGTTCTGGATCTCGCTCTGTAGACCAGACTGACCTTAAACTCAGAGATCCGCCTGCTTCTGCCTCCCAAGTGCTGGGATTAAAGGCGTGCGCCACTGTCTCCCAGGGCATGTGTTTGATTTTAAAGACAGGCTCTGGATGAGTTTTCCAGGCTGGCCTTTTGTAACCCTTCTCATTCAGCCTCCTGAGTCTGGGATTAGAGGTGTCCACTACCACACCCGGATAATAATTTAAAATGTTCTCATCTGCTCCCCTTCATCCAATTAGAAGCTAAGTCCCACCACCTCTACCGCACATCAGAGGGGCTGCTGACGTGTCGCATGCTTCGGCTACAAATGAACCATGCTAGTCCAAGCTTCGTCTCTTCACCGGTGTCGGTTTGGGTGCTGGTGATTGAACCTGGTCTTCACACACGCTAGGCTATGTCAGCCTCTGGGCTATACCTCCTCATTTTATTTTTATTTTGAGATAGGGTCTAACTAAGTCACCTGGCTGACCTCAAACTGGGGATCCTCCTGCCCCATTCTCTGAGTACTGAAATGGCAGCCCTTCACTTCAGGCCCACTTACAAAACATCATTTACTTTTTAAGCAATATTTCAGTATTTCTCAGACTTTCCCACTGAAGTGCCTCTAAGAGCAGAGACAAATTTAAAAGGTGGGCAGGCCTTTAATCCCAGCACTCAGGAGGCAGAGGCAGGTGGATCTCTGTGAGTTCAAGCCCAGCCTGGACTACAGGGTGAGTTCCAGGAAAGGCACAAAGCTACACAGAGAAACCCTGTCTTGAAAAACAAAACAAAACAAAAATAAATAAATAAATAAATAAATAATAAAAAAATTAAAAAAATAAAAGATGGGCAGGAGAATACACTTAAGGAATATAGCTCTGTGGCGGTCAGTAAAAGGTTTTCTGTTCCCACTCCCCATCCCATAATAGGTTTCTCCACTGATGCAGTAAGCCAGATCAAGCCAAACTGAAAATGTAACAACAGGTTTATTTGAGCAAAGCAACTGCTGGGCAGGCTCTCCAGTCCCAGGGATTGAGGTTGGAGAAGCCATGCCCCAAAATGAAAGCAGTGGTTCTTTTATAGGTTGCAGGGGAGTGTAGATGTAACCAACCGTCTTATTAAATAAGAAACACAGAAACAATGTAAAAGAGAAAGCCAAGAGGTCAGAGCTCAGAGCTAAAATCTCACCCTTCCTCCTGCTGTGTCCCAGCTTCCCGATAGAGAGCTATTTCCTTGTCTGTCTGTCGTTTCCAAGTCATTCTGCCTTCTCACTGGTTGTAAACCCAAACACGTGACTGCTTCGTCACTGTCTGTATGTACATCCCTCTAGGTCTTAAAGGCGTATGTCTCCAATGCTGGCTGTATCCCTGAACACACAGGGATCTATAGGATTAAAGGCGTGTGCCACCACCGCCATGCTCTTTCTATGGCTCTAATAGCTCTGACCCCCGGGCAACTTTATTTATTAACATACAATCAAAATCACATTTCAGTACAATTAGAATACTACCACAGGGGAGGGTGATGATGTGTCCACCACAAGCTGGGTTTGTGCCCAAGTGTGGTCAAAGCTGAACACTTTAGGCGGGAACTTGGGTGGCCTGCAACTTCAGGGGAGGATCTGCAGTAGCCTCCAAGAATTTGGAACTAGACTTGTTGGCATCTTTCCTCTGTTCAGAGACTCTTTGAATGCTCTGGGTTTGGAGAGAGAGACACGAATGAGGCTTTTGGGGCTGAAGAGATGGCTCAGAGGTTAAGAGCACCGACTTCTCTTCCAGAGGTTCTGAGTTCAATTGCCAGCACCCACATGGTGGCTCACAACCATCTGTAATGAGATCTGGTGCCCTCTTCTGTATATATGATAAATAAATTTAAAAAAAAAAGGGGGGGGGCTTTCCTGATCATGCAGGGGTGAGCTGGAGGTTCCAACCAAATAGTCAGTTTCAGTTGTCAGCTTAACATAATCTACAATCTCCTAGATAGAGGGATTGTGGGGATTGGTTGCCCAGTGAACATGTTCATGGAGGATTGTCTTGATTATTTGATTGATGTGGGAAGACCCATCCTTGGGCAGTACCATTCCCTAGGCAGTGGGGGCTGAGCACACATGAATTCATTCATTCATTATAAAGGGAACAGGGAAAAGCACCTTGGCCTGAGTGCTGCCATTTTGACTTCAGACTCCATTTTACCTGTAAGGTGAAATAAAGTTCAGGTTCCCAAGCCCTAGGGAGCTGAGAACTTTCTAATGGCTGATCAGCCTCCTCCCTCAACCATAGAAATAGTCGTTATGTACCTTTAGTTCTCTAAGCCGTTATGGCTGATCCCAACAACAGAAATAACAAATGAATCTGATTGGTTGGACTGAAAGGCTTACATTCTGTGTCAGTTGACGATGTCACACAAGGAAAGTCCCCGACCTTTGATTCCTGATTGGTGAAAATTGTAACTGTAACTTGGCAACAAATGTTATGATTTTTGGGCTTATAAACCCTGCTTCTGCCTGTGCTTGGGGCTGACAGGAGAAACCAGGCTCCCGAGTCCTTGCAGGCAGCCCTTACTGATCAGTGAGTGACTCGATTATGTGGTGATTATTAAAATCTTTGGAACCCATAAATGTTGTCTCTCTCCTTCCTCGTAGTGTACAATGGGCCTCCATCTCCTTCCTGAGTCATATCGGCCAGTTTATGAAATGCTAAAAAGCAAACTCAGGGTTTTGTGCATACCAGCCACTCTACCAGACGAACTACCTCCCCAGCCCCTGTAAGCAGCCTGAAGTTTTTCTCTTCACATATCAGAGAATACTTTTTTAAGGGAGAGCCTCTCATATAGCCCATTCTACATAGCCAAAGATGACCTCTCCACCCCTCCTCAAATGGGTTTCTCTGTAGTAGCCTTGGCTGTTCTGGAACTCGATCTGTAGATCAGGCTGGCCTCAAACTCAGAGATCTGCCTGTCTATGCAACCAAAGTGCTGGGATTAAAGATGTGCCCCACCACCGGCTGGCTCATAGATGACCTTGAACATCTGGTCCTTTTGCCTCCTCCAGAGATCATAGGCTGTACCACCACACCCTGTTTACGTATTGCCAGGGATGAACCCAGGGCTCCCTGCATGCTATGCAAGCACTCTGCTAACTGAGCCACATCCCTCAACTGGAGTCAGAGAAATTTTATGACTCTGGAATCTTAAATAGTTATGCAAAATTTATGATCTCCTCCACCCCCCCCCCTTTTCTTTCTTTCTTTCTTTTGAACTGTATCTCACTTGGCTGGTCTAGAATTCACTATGTAAACCAGTCTGGTCTCAAATGCACAGAGATCCATCCACCTTCTCTTTTGTCCCAAATGCTGGTATTAAAGGTTGATGCCACCACACCCAGCCATTTTTATTTTAATGTGTGCTGGACAGACCTATACAGGCAAAACACCAATACACATGTAAGTAATAAAACGAAAATAAATTGAATTTACTTTCACGACTATTATTACTCTCTTGCAAGCTGGAATACTTAGCACGATCTCAGTATTTAGTTGTACGTGGCTGCTGGCGAATGGCTCTTTGCTATTGTGATCTAATGGAGTAGGATCCCAATTCGGTTACTTAGACCAGAGCATCAGTAACTGGGACCTTGGTAGAACTGTTCACTTGCTACCTGGTGAAGCCTTCCAGCTCACTGTGATGCAGCTGACATTTGAAGATGTCTTGCTTATCCAGCACTTAGTCGCCCGCCCCGCCCCGCCCCGCCCCGCCCCGCCCCGCCCCACCCCATTGGCGGGTGGACCAAGGGTTTCCCAAGGTGCCAGGCGAACGCTCTACTGAGTTACATTCCCAGTCTTGCACTTGGTTTTCTCATCCAAGGAAGGTACACGTTTAAAACAAACAAAAACGTATTGTCCCTGAATAGAAAACTCTTATGTAGGTGCAAAATGTTCATTTCTGAAACAAGACTTTAACCCTAAAGGCTCCTTTTACTAGAATTCTGCTATGAAGTACATTTTTCATAATGGACTTTTAAGGGCAAGAAGGAGCAGATCGTTAAATCACTTGTCGCCCCCG
Organism: Peromyscus maniculatus bairdii; assembly: GCF_049852395.1. Lineage (NCBI taxonomy): Eukaryota > Metazoa > Chordata > Mammalia > Rodentia > Cricetidae > Peromyscus > Peromyscus maniculatus. The sequence continues at coordinate 15,149,644 of NC_134867.1, forward strand.
TGTGGCAGGTTTACTAACATCACGCCCAGTATCGTATTTAAAAATACAGAAATCGTATTCTGTATTCTAATTACTTTTATTTACTAAAATTCAGATTAATAGCCCCTGCTCACAAATCTTTCTCCCCAAATAACTTCAACTATGCTTGCAAAAGACCCGGTGTATTTAACACATAGCTCTTTAATAGAAAAGTTTCTTTCCGTTTTGTTCTTGACCACTAAAAAAACGTGAAAAAAGCAGTAGTGCCGGAGGCAGAGGCAGACGGACCTCTGAGTTCAAGCCCAGCTCCAGAACAAGATGCAGGACAGGCAGCAAAACACAGAGAAACTGTCTCGAAAAAAACCTAAAGAAAAGAAAAAGAAAAATAGCAGCAGATTCTACAAAAATAAGACAAAAGTAGGAAGTCAGATGGAAAATTGGCGGTAGCTGGGGATGTAGCAATATGAACATAGGAAAAGCAAAATAAAGGATTGTACTAGTAGAACTTGGCAGTACTTAGCCATCAAATGCTAGGAAGAACCAGGTAAGTAAGAACCGTCTAATTTTTGACCGAAAATAAAAGAAACCACTCAGACTGCATTCTCCCCCTCTCGCTCTCCCGAGGGAGAGAAGAACGATCATCAATGGCAAGTAGCAGTTGCAGGAAGCAACACTAAGAGCCGGCTTCACGCTCAGGGGAGAATGCTCCGTCTCCTCCTCGTGGTCTCGGGTGCTCTACACAGTCAGAGAAACTTCTCTAGTAACGAACTATAGAAATGATCCCTGAAAGTATAGTCTTAAAGTTCCAGCAGGCGACCGCCGCCAAGTCACAGCCGACAGCCCATTTCACACTGATGGTGACTTTACCTTCCTCTCGCTCTCCCCTCCCCGTAATATTCTCTTCTAAACAGTAACGCCCAAATACATTTTCAAAGTGAAGTTTGTATGTTACTTTGAAACAAATCGTTTTAAATATTGCAAACGAATTCAGCTTTCCGTTCTTAATTAACATATTACGGATAACAGCCAATCACGTGAGTGTCTTCAGGCGCGCACTCAAAACCGCTTCCGGTCCAGTGTAAAGATAGAGGGTGTGCGGCGTGTCAGGTTGCATTTTGTTGTTTGAGATTGGGGTTGCTCGTCCCGAATCCACCCCGCCCCGCCCTCCCCAGTAACATTCGGTAACCTCGGTGCTGCATTTATCAAGCGTACACCTGATTCTGTGTAGCCAGCCTGGCCCTGGGTTTGCATTAATAGTCCTGCTTCAGCCTCCTTTGCTGCTGGGATGACAGGTGTAGGCAGCCATTCCATTGGGCTCGAACTGGTTTTCTTGTCTTAAGTGAAGCACGCAATATATGTGAGGTTTGGTTTCTAAGATCCAGAATTTCAGGCAGCTGAAAGGTCAGGCTCTGTGAGCCACGTTCTCCAAAGGGGGTTAAAAAAGAAAAAAAAAAAAATCTAAAATTCCCCCAAGCTCGAAAGCTCCAAGTGCGTTGAATCTTCACGTGGCTCCCCTGCGGAAGCCTGGCGCCGCCATCTTGCTTTCTGGCGAGGCGTGTGTGCGTCGTGAGCGGCAACAGCCGGTTGCGGGACGCCGCTGCCCGTATCCAAGATGGCGGCCGCGGGGGGCGTGGCCAGCGATGGAGTCTCCGAGTGTGCGGGCTGCGGCGGCTGCGATGGAGCCCAGTTGGGAGGGCGAGGAAGAGGAGGCGGAGGAGGAAGAGGAGATAGAGGAGGTTGGAAGCGTGGGTCGAGGGCCTGCGGCGTTGGCGGTCATAGCTGTGCCAGCCCCGGGTGGGGAAGGGAGTGCGGGGCGCGCACGGCGGGAGGGAGGCCCGGGGACAGCCCACGGGCTTGCAGACCCCGGGGCCCGGGGGAGGGCTGACCCCGGGGCCCACGGGCTTGCAGACCCCGGGGCCCACGGGCTTGCAGACCCCGGAGGGCTGACCCCGGGTCTAGTCTCCCTCTCCAGAAGGAGTAGGGGGGGTCTGGGCCGTGCTGCGGGTGCGCTGCGCCCACCAGAAACCAGATCCCGTTTGCACGAAGGTGGCCTCGTTGGATTGGGGTTGGGGGCATTTCCGTCGGTCGTCCCGAGCTCACTGGCCGTGCACCGCGTTAACTTTCCTTTCTCCCACCAGGAGCAGTTTGTTCTGGTGGAATTGTCAGGGATTATTGATTCAGACTTTCTCTCCAAATGTGAAAACAAGTGCAAGATTTTGGTGAGTCTTAGGATTTGGGGAATGTTGTAGATTTTCTTTCTTTTGAGTTTAGAGAATGTTGTAGATTTTCTCTTCCTCTCTCTGTCTCTCTCTCTCTCTGTCTCTGTCTCTCTGTCTCTCTCCTCTCTGTCTCTCTCTCTGTTTCTCTCTGTGTGTGTGTGTCTCCCACTCCCTTACTTTTTTTTTTCTATTCGTTTTTGGAGACAGGGTTTCTCTGTGTGTAGCTGCCCTAGAAGTTGCTCTGTAGACCAGGCTAGCCTCTAACTCAGAAATCCGCCTGCCTCCCGTCCTGAGTGCTGAGTATAAAGGCATGCACCACCACCACCTAGCGTTTTTCTTAAAGTTAAAACAAGAATGAAAGTGTTACACTTGTCCACAAAGATAATTATCCTCATTCCACCTTACAAGCTTAAGGATCATTCCCGAACAGGGTAGGGGGCTGGAGAGATGGCTTAGTGGTTAAGGGCATTGATTGCCTGTTCTTCCAGAGGTCCTGAGTTCAATGGTGGCTCACAACCATCCATAATGAGATCTGGTGCCCTCTTCTGGCCTGCAGGCATACACTCAGGCAGAACACTGTATACATGATTGAATAAATCTTCAAAAACAAAAGAACAGGGAGTAAAGAAAATGCGTGATTCATTGCCTGAATGTGTGGTTGTGGTTGGAGAGAAAGAAGAGAGCAAAAGATAGCGTCTTGTATGGAACTTTTGGGGCAGTGTTAGGACAAAAGCCTTATCCAGTGCTGTGCCTAAGCGGAGCCTGTCTTCTTTCTAGTAGGCCCAGTCTCAGTTGGTACCACAGTCGAGTACTAGCCTGGACCCAGACTCTGGTCTAAGTGTGGACATGTGTGCAGTGTTGCCCAGCACCCACATTACCCCTGCACTCAAGGTTCTGCACATCACTACAGGCATGCCTTTGGTGTATCTCTGTTGCTCACACCTATGCCTCACTCATCAGACTACAAGAAACAGCATTAAAGTAGGCTGTCTTGGTGCCCTCTGTGATGCCAGCACTGGAGAGCCGAAGGCATGCAGATCAGAAGATCACTGTCATCCTTAATGACAAAGCACATTCTAGGCCAGCTGAGCTACCGGAAGCCCTGTCTTTAAAAAACCTAAGAAGCTAGGCAGTGGTGGTACATGTCTTTGGTGCCAGCCCTAGGGAGGCAGAGGTAGGCAGATCTTTGTGAGTTCAAGGCCAGCCTGGTCTACAGAATGAGTTCCAGGACAGCCAGGACAACGCAGAAAAACCCTGTCTCCAAAAACCAATAAAATAGGGCTGGAGAGATAGCTCAGCAGTTAAGAGCACTGGCTGCTCTTCCAGAGGTCCTGAGTTCAATTCCCAGCACCCACATGGTGGCTCACAACCATCCGTAATGAGATCTGGTGCCCTCTTCTCACCTGCAGGCAGAATGTTGTATACATAATAAACAAATGGGGGGAAAAAAACCACAATAAAATAAAATAAACCTTCAAAAAAAGGAAAGAAAACCAGATTTGTCACATGCTTTAGTCTCAGCCCTTGAGAGGCGGAGGCAGGTGGACCTGTCTCAAAACCAAAAACCAAACAAACAAGAAAAAAAGAAAGAAAAATAGAAGGTGTGTAATAACTGTGTACACAACAGGTTTCATTCTGATAATCTTATCCATGCACATAATATACTTGATCATATTCATCCTTCTCCCATCTGCCTGCCTTTTCCCCAGTAATTCTCGACAAGGGCTGATGTAATCGAGGATGGCCTCAGCTAAGGCTGTTCTTGAACTCGTGATTCTCAACCTTTGAGTGCTGGGATTACAGGTGTGTGCCACCATCCATACTTGGCATTGCTTTTTCTTTTGTCTTTTTTTTTTTTTTTTTCTTTAACTTACATTTATTTTATTTATTTATTTATTTATTTTGTTTTTCGAGACAGGGTTTCTCTGTGTAGCTTTGCGCCTTTCCTGGAACTCACTTGGTAGCCCAGGCTGGCCTCGAACTCACAGAGATCCGCCTGGCTCTGCCTCCCGAGTGCTGGGATTAAAGGCGTGTGCCACCACCGCCCGGCTTATTTTATTTACTGTTGTGTGTGACTGTATTCATGCCATGGTGTTCCTGTGGAGGTCAGAGGACAGCTTGCAGAAGGCAGTTCTGTACTTCAACCCTGTGGGTTCCGGGGATTGAACTCAGGTCTTCAGGTTTGGCAGCAAGCACTCCTACCTGCTGAGTGACCCTGATGGCCCTGGAGGGCTTTTTTTTTTTTTGGATTTTTCAAGACAGGGCTTCTCAGTGAAACAGTCCTGGTTGTCCTGGATCTCAGTCTGCCTCACAGAGATCTCCTGTCTCTGCCTCCTGAGTGCTGGGATTAAAGGCCTGTGCCACCACCGCCCGGCTCCAGGGGCCTTATCTAATGATGGTGTTTTATGCCCTTTAATCTGTTGTAGGGAATTGACACCGAGCGGCCCATCCTGCAAGTAGACAGCTATGTGTTTGCTGGGGAATATGAAGGTAGGAGTGCCAGACGTACAAGCTCCTTTTTCAGATGGCTTTCAGAGTATTTCTGCTGTCTTTCCTAATTTGCCTTCATCTTTTCCTGCAGATACTCTTGGGACCTGTGTTATATTTGAAGAAGGTGTTGAACGTAGTAAGTCATTGCTATGCTAGACGAACTTTTTCTACAGATCGTTTCAAATATACTGTGTGTTTTGCTTTTTGTTTTTTATTTTGTTTATTGTTGCTTAGTATCAGGTCAGCTGTAGCTCAGGCTGGCTTTGAACTCAGAATCCTCATGCCTCCTTAGTGCTGGAATAACAGCCATGGTACACTACTATGCCTAGCTTCAGATATACAATATATAGTAAATGTAGGGGGCTGGAGAGATGGCTCAGCAGTTAAAAACCTGTGCTGTTCTTGCGGAGGACCAGAATTCAGTTCACCATGTTGGGTGCTTCACAGGTGCCCGTAACGCCAGCTCCGAGGGACTGGCCTCAGAGAGCACTTCCCACATATAGACAGGGACACATACATAAAAAAAAATTCTTTTTTTTTTTTGTTTCCTATTTCTACCTTGAACATTTTGTTTTGATAAAATTTACTGATTCTTAAATTCACAAACTTTGACTTACTTAAAAAGCAAAAGACAAACATCACGTTCCAATATTTCAGGTGTGAATAAACTAGTACCACAGTAGCTGCATTTTTGCATGCCATAAAAGCCAACTGACATTCATAGTTACAAGTGTACCTGGAGAACACATGAACAAACTGCTATTTAAACTACACAGTCTCTTATTAATAGATGTCTGTATTTAATGTATTGGCACTATTAGGAGATACAACTTCATGATTGTCAAATTATACAAATCAATTTTTCTACCCTTTTTTTTTCTTTCTTTCATTGAGACAGGGTTTCTCTGTGTAGCTTTGTGCCTTTCCTAGGACTCACTCTGTAGACCAGGCTGGCCTCGAACTCACAGAGATCCACCTGACTCTGCCTCCCGAGTGCTGGGATTAAAGGCGTGAGCCACCACCGCCCGGCTTTTTCTGCTCTTGATTTGGAAATTGAAAAGTAAGAGGAATGGAGTTAAGTAGCTTGAAATGTTACTCTTACTGTACAAAGTGCATTATGACAAGGAATGTTAGGAGTTTCCTCTTTTTTGTTTTTAAAATTTGAATTTATTAATTTTGCATTTGTGTATACACATGTGAGTACGGGAATGCATATACCACGGCACACATGTGGAGGTCACAGGACAACTTTCAGGAGTTAGCTCTCTCCTTCCACCGTGGGCTCTAGGGTCAAACTCAGTTCTTCAGGCTTGTAAGACAATCACTTTTATCTGCCTCCCTGTCTGGCCAGCCCAGGCAGGAATGACTCAATTTAAATGTTTTATCAGAGTTTTAAACCTTTAGTGTAAAGAGAAAGTTACATGATGTATTTACTTGGTATCTAAAAATCTAGAACATTATAGGTTTTATTCAATTAATTCTTTAAAAAATACATTATGTGTAAAAAATAATGAAATCGAATATCTCAGGCTGGGCATACCTTAATCTAGCACTCGAAAGGCAGAGGCTTGGGGATGTCTGTGAATTCGAGGCCAGCCTGGTTTAACATAGTGGATTCAGGTCAGCCAGCATTATGGCGAGACAGACTCTGTCTCACGAAACTGATAACAAGGATAAACAATACCTCCGGCTGGCGAGGTGGCTCCGAGGGTACAGGTGCCTGCTGCCAGGCCTGACGACATGAGGGGGGAGGAGAAGACTGACTCTCTCTCGCAAGTTGTCCTCTGACCTCCACACATGTGCGGTGGCACCCCTGTGCACATACCAACACATAAAACATGTAGTTAAAGAACACAAAAACGGCTATTAGGTACCCATTTGTCATTTGAAGTGGACTCTAGTTTAAAGTGTGACAGAAACTGCCCAGGCTTGTGATCCCAGCTATTCAGGAGTCCAGGCCTGAATGAGCTACACAGTGAGAGTCTGCCTCAGAGTCAGAGGTAAAGCTTAATGGGGACGCGTTTGTGCAGCACGTGGGGAGTCTCTGTTCCGTCCCCAGCACCCCAGAAACATCCCCCAACATGTGAGTGAAGCCCCTCTGTGCTCAGTTCCTAGCTTACACCCGTTCCTCTGTCTCCAGAAATAATCACTGTTTTGAATTTGGTGTTTCGCTTTCCTGTGCTTAGTTGTATATTACATACATGTGTATTTTCAAACTCAAGGCTGGGGTTTAGCTTTGTGGTAGATTCTTGCCTTGCCACATGAATTCAGTCCCTAATACTGCAAAACAAAACAGAAACCAAAAAGTTTTTATAAATTGTAACATACCATATAAGATATTCTGTATTTTTTTATTTGGCTATATTTTGAAGTTTATACCTGATGATATATAGTGTGAGTTTATTTTCCTGTTGTATGGTATATCCATTCTTTATGTCTTTGTGTGGATAGGGAAACGGTCTCCAAACTTTGTATCTAGAACTAGATTGATGAGCTAGGAAAAGAGAGAGATTTAATAAGAGGCTGGGGTTGGTTGTGGCTTCCCTCTAGAACATTTACTTAGCATGTGTGAGGCCTTAGCCACAATTATACGACCTCCCCCTCCAAAAAAAAAAAAATGTAAAAAGAGAGGTGGAGGAGAATAAAAATGGAATGTATGCTGTCTTCAACTAAATGAGCAGTTGGAACCAGATGAAATTCTATGTTGGAGTATTAAAAATAGCGGGGCTTCAGATGGTTCAGGTAGATAGATGTTGTGTTCTCTGTTGACATGTAGCCAGAGCTCTTGCTTGGCAGAGCAGTGTGTGGAAATTTCTGGTGTTTCCCATCTTTGGTCCAGAGTCTCATTCTCTCACCTGTGTGGGCCCACAGTCTTTTTTTTTTTTTTTTTTTTTTTTTTTTTTGAGCTGAGGATCGAACCCAGGGCCTTGTGCTTGCTAGGCAAGTGCTCTACCACTGAGCTAAATCCCCAACCCCTGGCCCACAGTCTTTTAAAGGTTGTTGTTCTAGACATCAATATCACAGTGTTTTTTTTTTCCACAGGCTTTTCTAATTGGGAACATCCCCGCTCAAGTCTCTAGCTTTAAGTAGGGCATTTGATTCTGGACCTTCATCGAGTGATAGAATTGTAGACGTTGTCCTGCAGGCCAGCCCCTGACCCCTGTTTCCCATGTCAGGGCTTGAGTCTGCCCGCCTGTTGCTCTAATCTCCTTGTTTTCGTGTGCCTGTCCTTACAGCTGTTGGTGTCTGGGTCCTTTGGTGCCTTCAAGTGACAATGTTATCTGTCATTTCTCTGCGTGTGGGGCAGGAATAATGAATTACCGTGTGACCTTCCTGTGCTGTGTCCATAGGAAGTAGTTGAGACCGACTCCCTCGTCATGCGTCCTTGGTCTGGTGGCGTGAAGCCTATAATAAGGTCTTTTTATGTCCTAGTGGATCCGGAAGGGACCGACAGAACCGTGCTGAAGTACAAGTGCCACACAACGAAGAAACTCAGCATGACGAGGACTCTTCTGACGGAGAAGAAGGAAGGAGAAGAAAACATAGGTCCGTTGACTCCATTCTTTGAAGATGGGTCTCTTGGGCTGGGAGTGTGGCTAAGTGGTCAAGAGCGCTCGCCCAGCATTCGTGAGGCCCTTGGATCGATGCCTAGTACTACCTCGATGTGGTGGCTCCTGCTTGTAATCTCAGTGCATTGTGGGGTGGGGGAAGGCAGCTGAAGATCAGGAGTTCAAGGCCAGATTCAGCTACTTGGCAAGCGGAAGTAAGATCTGAGCTCAAACACTTTGTCTCAAAAATAAAAAGTGTCCTGAGTTTCATATATATACACACACAAAAAGAAAGCAGGTGATCTTGGTGTAGGCTTTGGCAGGGAGTGATACATTGCTATCAGGACACTCCTTGGACTTTTAGAGATCACTATATTAATAAGCCACAGTATAGTAAAACTGAGCACCGCACTGGGTGTGTGGCTCTTATGTACAACCCTGTCCTTGGGAGGCCAGGCCAGGCTCAGAGTTCTTCTTGCTTACTTGCCACAGACTCCCGTGGCCTTCTGATGTCTTCCCTGCCCCTCTGTTTAGGCTTCCCTCCCCCGCCCCTTTCTGCTTTCATGTCTTACAGTTTAACTGTGGCTCCCACATAGGAGGAAAAGCATGCAATACATGTCGTTTTCATCCAGCTTATTTTGCTTAACAGTGAATTTTAGTTGCATCCATTTTCCTACATATGTTAATTTAATTCTAATTTATAGCTAAATAAAATTACATTGTGTGTTATATATATACCACTCTTTTTTTAGACAGGCTGTCTTACCTCTTACAGCCCAGGCTGGGGGAATTTCTGATCCTCCTGTCAGCACCTCCCTAGCACTGGGATTACAGTACACACTGCCTCTCCCTTCCGACGGGGACGGCTCATTGGGCAGAGCTCAGTCCTCAGCACCCTGGCGTGGCCCGTGCCTTTAACCCCAGCACAGGGAGGTGGAGTCAGTCTGGCTGAATCAGTGAGTTCCAGGTTCACGGAGAGACCCCCTTCTCACAAAATCAGGTGCAGAATGATTAAGAAAGACGTTGCATGTCTAGTTTTGGCCTTAAACACACATGCACATGTATGTATGCACACATATACCACATACCAAGAAGTTAAAGTTTAAAACTTTTGAAGTTGTTATTGGCAGCAGGGGGTTGTGCAGATGTGGACGTCAGAGAATAACCCTGGGGGTGAGTTTGGCCATCCCACTGTGGGGCCTGGGGATCAAACTTGTGTCAAGCTTCCATGGCATGGGCCTTTCCCCGCTGAGCTGTCTTGGAAGCGCCACAAATATTAAATAGATAGATCAATAAATAGATAGGCCTGACATCGTGGCCCTTGCCTTTAATCACAGCATTCAAGAGACAGATCTTTGTGAGTTTGGGGCCAGCCTGATCTGCATAACGAGGGCTACATAGTGAGACCCTGTCTCAAAAAATGAAGATAACATAAAATAAAATGATTTTAAAGGTGAAGATACTTTGGAATGAACTTGAGGCCAGGAAAGCTGTATCCTCCCTGTATTTGTTTGTCCTGTTGATGGGTCTTTAGCATGGTTCCGTATCTTGGCTCTTGTGAATACTGCAGCCATAAACATAGACGTGCAAGTATCTCTGTGCTGGACGGACTTCACATCCTTCCCTGGTGTATCAAGGAATGGTACAGCTAGACCATACAGTGGTCCTCTTTTTTTGTTTTTGATTTTTCGAGACAGGGTTTCTCTGTGTAGTTTTGGTACCTGTCCTGGAGCTCACTCTATAGACCAGGCTGGCCTCGAACTCACAGAGATCCGTCTGGCTCTGCCTCCCGAGTGCTGGGACTAAAGGCATGTGCCACCACCGCCCAGCAGTCCTCTTTTTTTTTTTTTTTTTTTTTTCTTTAATAAGGCATTGTACTGATTTCTGTTGTTGTATAAATTTTCGTCCCCACCAGCCCCTTGTAACAGCTCTTCATCTGTGCCATATCTGTTGTTGGTTAAGAAGAAAATGTACTTACTGAAATTTCTGTTTCTTTCTTGTTTGTTCCGCTTACCTCCCACCCAGTAGATGGTGTAGAGTGGCTGCAGATGAAGGATAATGATTTCTCCTACAGACCCAACATGATCTGCAGCTTTCTCCACGAAAATGAAGATGAGGCTGGAGTGCCAGCCGCTGATAAGCCTGTGGAGGTGGAAGACCAAGAGACTCAGCTGCAAGGCGGCACCGAGCAGACACACGCAGAGCAGGAGGAGGTGCAGCGTTTGGAAGCAGGCGACCCTGGGCCTCCTGGAGATGCCCCTGCTGAGATGGAAAGTTCTGTTTTCATGGGAATTCAAGATGGAAATGTTTCCCAAAATAGCCAGTCATGAACTTTAAAAAACTACCGTGTAATTTTTTTTACCAGCGTGCAGTTGGCTCGCCATTTTCTTGTTACTGTTGGCTGTACACATATTTCCAGTTTCGTATTTAGCATACTAGAATTTTTTTACTAGAATCACGCAGGAACAGGCAGAAATTCAATTTTTTTTTTGGTTTTTCGAGACAGGGTTTCTCTGTGTAGCCTTGCGCCTTTCCCTGGAACTCGCTTTGGAGATCAGGCTGGCCTCAAACTCACAGAGATCCGCCTGGCTCTGCCTCCCGAGTGCTGGGATTAAAGGCATGCGCCACCACCGCCCGGCCCAGAAATTCAATTTTTAAAAATGTTACTTAAGGGGATGGAGAGATAGCTCCATAGTCAAGGGCACACTGGCTGCTCTTCCAGAGTACTTGAATTCAGTTCCCGGTGTGTATGTGGCAGTTCAGATCTGATGCCAGCGAGACATAGTGGGGTCTCAAAAGAAGCACATACATGCAGCGTGTGTGTGTGTGTGTGTGTGTGTGTGTGTGTGTGTGTGTGTGTGTGTATGTAACTCATGTGGGTGTGAGCCACCTGATGTCAGTGCTGGGAACCAAACTCAGGTTCTCTGGGAGAGCAACAAGCACTCTTAACTGCTGGCCTCAGATTGCCAGGCTTGGCAAGAAGCGCCTATACTCACTGAACCATCTCTTCAGCCCAGCCATGGTTATTTTTAAATTTCATATTACACTCTCAGTAATTCTCACTTTTTACAAAATTATATATCATAGTTGGCAGCCAATGGATGATATGAAAGGATAAAAAATCTTTTTGAGCTGAGTAGTGGTGGAGTACCACCTTTAAATAAATTTGTTGCAACTCTGTGGGTTTGGTCGGTTTTGGCACCAACAATATAAGTTTTGTAACTCTGGTGAAAGGTGTCCTGACTACTTGGGGAGTCAGGCAACAACTTGAGCTGCTTAGGACAGCTCTGACAACTGGAGCTGCAGAGACAGCTCAGCCCTGGAAGGGAAGTTTTTCAGACTGCTTGGGGGTCAGGCCTGGAACTGCTTCAGCAGGGAAGGGTATCCTGACTGTTCAGGAGTCAGGCTGTACCTGGTGTGGTGGGGGATGGTCTCCCCGCAGGATATAGCAATCCTGCTCCTCTCCTGGAGAGCCACTACAGCTGAGCTTTGCTCAGCCCCCACTTAAGGGGGCTTCCTAGCAGAGCTTGTTCTCTGGCCTAAGATGTTGCTTCTTTTGCTTCACTCTGTAAAAGGGGAAACCCCTGCAGAAATGTAGCAATCTCCACTGGCTCGGAGAAAAGTGTTACTTTTTCAGTTCTCTCTTGCTCTGTCCACTGAGGGACGTCACAGCAAGGATCTTCTCTATGCTGGTGAATGAAGATCTTCACATCCAAAACTCTAAAGAAAGAGATTAACTTGGGAAGGAGGAGTCCAGGAAACTAGCTGCCTCTACCAGGGAGGAGAGAACATCCCACAACTGACCAGGCAGGGCAGTTTATATAAGATTTCTTGGGGGCAGAGTCAACCAGTGATTGGTTAGTTTTTTTCTGCCCAGGGATTGGCCAGTTTTGTGGGTTAGGGACAGAGATGGCCCTGATTTCAGAGCCAAACTGTTTCTTTCACTGGCCTTTTCTTGACTTTTTGACACTGCCTCTAAGACCAGGGCACATTTCTTTCACTGACTCCGATTCTAGGGGCCAAGAGTGTTACTTTGTACTAGTTTCAGAGTCAGGGCATGTTTCCTTGGTTCTGGGTTTGGGGATAAAGTGTTCATTTCTCTGGCTCAGGTCCCAAACTCAAGCTATGTCTCTTTCTCTGGTTTTGGGTCCCAGGACCAGGGTGATACTGTCCTGCTCTGTGATTGGTTGGTCTCACAAGTCAGTTGGCTAGGCCCCCCCCCTTCTGATCTCACTGAGCCTGGGGGAGGGGGGACCTGGGAGGGGCAGGGTGCTACTCTGTGATTGGTTGGTTTCACAAATCAGTTGGCCAGGGGCAGAGAAGGCTCTGATCTGAGTTTCATTAGCCAGCCCCTTTCCCTACATTTAATCCCAGCACTTGGGAGGCAGAGACAGGTGGATCAGAGTCTGAGGCCAGACTGAAGAGCGGGGAGGGGGGGGTGTTGTGGGAGCCCATTCTCGGGTTCCTCGTGGCTTTACCCAGCAGGTCCGAATAGAGGATGATCAGGACCACAGGCCTGAGTGCAGGTGTCTGAGATGCTCTGCACTTGGCTGTGCTGGGGGAGGAGGTCTTTTGCTCCACCCCTTGGTGTCTCTATAAATACCCTGGGCCAGAGACAGTTGGGGGCCCGTTGGAATAGGTTCCAGGCCCTCTCGAGGCTATCCTTAATTTCCTATGTTTATCTCTGCGATATTCTCCGAAATAAATCCTTCTATCTAACATTTCCTGCTGATCGCACTCAAGAAAACTCTGGGGAACTGTGGGGGTGTTGGGTAAATGCCCCACAGACGACTCTTCTGATAGTCTATTGTTAATTAGGATAGAGCCGGGCGTGGTGGCGCACGCCTTTAATCCCAGCACTTGGGAGGCAGAGGCAGGCGGATCTCTGTGAGTTCGAGGCCAGCCTGGGCTACCAAGTGAGCTCCAGGAAAGGCGCAAAGCTACACAGAGAAACCCTGTCTCGAAAAAACCAAAAAAAAAAAAAAAAAAAAAAAAAAAAAAAAAAAAAAAATTAGGATAGAAGTCTAAAGCAGGTCCGGAGTTAGCAAAACAACAACAACAAAAAAATCCCTGCTTGGTGTCACCTCAGCACTTAGGAGACTGAAGCAGGAGGATTATGTAAGTTTGAGGCCAGGCTAGATTACAGTGTGAGATCCTATCCCCTAAAAAGAGGGACAAGAAACCAAAACCCAAGACTAGAAGCTGTGAAATATTAACAGATTCTGTCCTTTTTTGTTTGTTTTTTTTCTTTTTTTCATTTTGCCTTTTAAAAAAAGCTGGTTATGCCCCCGGAGGAAAACTCAACTGTTTCTTCTGATCTTGCTCCCCTCAGTACTGCACTTGTTACTTTAGATATATGGCGTTTCCATCACAGATTAGTTCCCTGGAGGACACCTATTCAATGTCCTCCATCTTAATGCAGTTCTGATGCTGTCAACCTGGACCTAATGTCAGATCTCACAGGTTAATGGCTCAGTCCCATGGGATTGCCCCATCTCATCTTTACATGCCAATCTCAAGAGTGAGTTCCCCAAGTTACCTACAACTTAGGACTTAGCTACGAATTGGATGTTCCCACAATCCTTTTCTCACTTTCAACCACTTGCTGTTAAAATAGCTCATAGAATTTAGAAAAGGACCTGGAAAGTTTGTTTACTAGATTTATTGCTTATTTATTTTGAGATAGTGTCTATATAGTCCAGTCTGACCTTGAACTTGTTGTGTATTGAGGATGACCTCTAACTGATCCTCTTGGGAAACAGCCACATGGAGAGACTACATAGAGCCAAATTGGGTATTCCATCTCCTTTCAAAGCCATTCTCCCAGCACCTCCCCATATCAAGACAGAAACTCACAAAGTACTGTTCTCTGGAGCTATTATGGAGGCTTCATTATTAAGCATGGTTGGTCACTGGCCACATCATAACTCCAGTCCCTTTACCATTCCTGATGGTAAGTCAAAGTGAGGTTGAAAGCTCCAGTGTTTTTTCTTCAATTTAGGGCAGTAGTTTGAGCCTAGGGCCTTGTGTTGTATAAAGTGCTATACCACTGAGACAGCATGGAGAGCTCCAGCCAGTCCTTATCCTTAATCTGTTTAGAAGCTACCCTCCTGCCGTCATTTATTCCAATATGCAAAAGATATATTTCCTGGAATGGCAGGCCACGCCTTTAATCATGGCAGAAATTAATGTTTCATATCAGCGTGGGCAATAGCTCTACTCCAGCTTTGGCCGCATTCCAAGATCCTCCCACTAAAACAGAACACACGAATGCACAGACCTTAATACAGTAAATTAGGTGCCAGGTAGTGGTGGCTCATTGCCTTTAATCCCAGCACTCGGGAGGCAAAGGCAGGCAGATCTCTTGAGTTCAAGGCCAGGCTGGTCTACAGAGCAAATTCCAGAACAACCAAGGCTACATAGAGAAATCTTGTCTCAAAAAAACCAAAAGAACAAAAAATGGTGTGGTGGCAAACTCCACATGTGTCTGTCACTCAAGATGCAGAAACAGGGGCTGGAGAGATGGCTCAGAGGTTAAGAGCACTGACTGTTCTTCCAGAGGTCCTGAGTTCAATTCCCGTCAACCACATGGTTGCTCAAACCATCTGTAATGAGATCTGGTGCCCTCTTCTGGCCTGCAGTCATACATGCTGTATACATAATAAATAATAAATCTTAAAAAAAAGATGCAGAAACAGGAAGATCATTGTGAATTCAAGATTCTTGTGGTTTACATAGCAAGTTACAGGCCAGACAAAGCAATGTAGGAAAACCCTGTCTCAAAACAAAACCCAAAACCTAGTAAGTTAAACTCAGACGTAAGAGAGCACACTGAGAGAATCAGTTCATACTATGTATAGTCAGAATAGGCAACTCCATGAAACTGGATTAAGGGTTGACAGTGACATTGGGTGGATGGGTAGGTGAGCTCTTTGAAGTAATAAAGGTATATTGAAATTAATAGTGGTTATGGTTGCACTTTTTTCTTTCTTTCTTGAGACAGGTCTCCTGTAGACCAGGCTGGCATCTAGAGCCCTACATAGCCTGATCCTCTTGCCTTCATTTCCAAAGTACTGAAATGCCAGGCCTGCACCCCAGCGTTGAGTTCTTTGATGTGTGTGTGTTTGAGACATCTCACTGTGGAGCCTAGGCTGGACTTCACCTTTCAGTTCTGCCCTACTCTCCACCAAAGCCGAATTACTGGTTTACAAGGCTGTGCTCGGGTTCACCTGCTTTGTGGATGCACCCAAAACCACCGAATTATACACATTGAAAAGTGCACTTTATATAACTATATGCAAGTTATATGACTAAAACTCGAGGGCTAATCACAATCAGCAGTATTCTCTGTATATCTTTTACGTAGAAAGCAACTGGGTAATCAACCGGCCTCAACTGATCTCGCAGTGAAGCCGGTGATGTCCTTTTCATGCCACTATTTTTTGTACGAGTACCGTGCCTCCAACCTTTCTAGCATTCTGGTTACTTCCCTGAAGAGGAACAATTGCTTCCCGAAAAACTCGACTCCACACCAAGTCACTTAAAGTGTTTACTTTCCAGGAAACAGACAAAACAACGCTCCGTTACCAAGGGAACAGAACGCTCTGCCCTCCCGAGATGGCCGCCAGCGAGGACCGCGGGGCTGTCTCAGGAAGTCGCGTTTCGCATTTCCGGCCCGGCCTCTTCCGGCCTCTAGCGGCGGCTTTGCGGAAGTGCGCGGCGCACGTGTGTTCGCTCGGGGTCTGGTAGCGATGGACGCCTTGGATAAAGTCATGTAAGTGTGTGGGGGACGCGATGGCGTGGGAGGGAGTCTCCCGGGGCTGGGTGTTGCCTCTGCGGTGGCCCTGGTCCCGGCGTTGCGCTCTCCGGACGCGCTTCGGGAAGGAGCTGGCCTCTTCTGCAGCCCGAGTCCCTGCCGCTGCAGCCTTGCAGGCTGGCGGCGAGCGCTGGGGCGGGGGCAGCGGGGGCCAGAGCCGGGGTCGGCTTAGGGCCCCGCCGCTGGTGGGTTCTGAAGCGCGAGAGTGGCGGGGGCCGGAACAGACGGGGCTCAGAGTTTCGCGACTGTGTCCATCAGTTTATCCCGTAACATAGCTGTCCTGACACGCTTGTGTCAGAGAACTGTAGGGAGCAGGGTTTGCCATAACGGGTGCAAAGTTTTCATTTTTCTTTTCCGCCCAAATCTGCGCACTTCTGCCTATCGCTGAGTGATGGCTAACGTTTGTTCAAAAATATTTGAGTTCCCAAATGTTGCTGCATTGGTTGTTACAGGTTTCCTGCCGCTCCCCGCCCCGCTTTTCGAGACAGGGTTTCTTTGTGTAGCCTTGGCTGTCCTGGAACTCGCTCTGTAGATAAACTGGCCTCGAACTCACAGAGATCCACCTGCCGCTACCTCCCGAGTGCTTGGATTAAAGGCGTGTGCTACCACCGCCCGGCTCAGTTTTCTGCTTTTTAAGTAATGTGCAATGTAAACGAAAGTTTGTTTGTAGTCAATAGATTTTGTGCACCCATTGTGCCTCACTAATAAAGCAAGTAAGCTGCAGTTTACATTGATTACAGGTTAGTGAGATTGAAAAAAGACGTGGACTATAGAGTGTATAGCAGTTATTACTGTGTAAACACAGTGCGTGCCTTGATTTGATTCAATGAAAAATGCAACTTGAGCGACCAGTAAATGGCTAACTACGTGGTTTTACACGTGGCATTTCATTGGAGAAGAATTTTTTTAATTCTGTGTGGGAAACTAAAGTGTATGTATATGGTTTTCCTTTTCCCTTCCTCCCTGTCCCAAGACTGGAAGATGGAGGGTTATAGTTAATTAGGAGAGGAGGCATTTTCTTAATAGATGGCAGAAAAGTACCATGTTTACCATAGAGGAGGCAAAGTTGAATTCTTTCTTCTGAACAGAAATGTATAACAACATCCTATTACTGCCCCACCATAAAAACAGTATAATAAATTAGGTGTGGTTTTGTGGGGTTTTTGTTTTGTTTTCTGTAATGGGAGTTGTAGATGGGTTCTTACATTTAGTTCATTTTGTAGCATTGGTCTACACACCGGACCTTGGGCATATTGCTTCTCTAGTCTGAGTTGCCTGATTTGTAAAGAGCTGTAATTACAAGCATAAGTCCCCATGAAGAAACGTAGTAAGTTAAAAATAACTGTTTACTTGGGTCATTTCATTTTTTAAATTTATGTATATACACACACACATATATGTGAATGCTAGCTTTGTATTCCCCGGTTGCATGCAGTGCCCACAGAGGCCAGAAGAGAACATCAGATCCTTTGGAACAAGAATTATAGTCAGTTGTGAGCTTCCATGTGGGTGCTAAGAACCAAACGCAATCCTCAACAAGAGTAGCAGGTGCTCTTAACGTGTAGTTGTGTCATATGAGGAAAATGTGTAAATTGTTATGAATTGTGCTTTTTTGAACAGAAAGCCTAAAACAAAAAGGGCTAAGCGATTCCTTGAGAAGAGAGAACCCAAACTCAGTGAAAACATTAAGAATGCCATGCTGATTAAAGGGGGGAATGCAAATGCAACCGTGACTCAAGTACTCCGAGATGTGGTAGGTATCGTGACTTACTATATTCAATGCTATATTTTTAAACTAAGTGCATCTCTGTGGGTGTCCATGGAGGCCAAAGGCCTTGGATCACCTGTAGCAGGAGTTACAGGTGACTGTGAGCCTCCTGATATGGTGGGAACTCTCTGCAAGAGAAATGCCTCGTTGTCTTTCTAGCCCTGTTAACTTGCTTTAAAAAAAAAAAAGCCATGCATGGTGGCACATGCCTTTAATCCCGGCAGGCAGATTTTCGAGTTCAAGGCCAGCCTGGTCTACAGAGTGAGTCCCAGGACAGCCACAGAGAAACCCTGTCTTAAGAAACCAAAATCTAAAACAACAACAACAACAACAAAAAACCCCAACAAAACACGGGTTCTCACTATGTAGTCCAGGCTGGCTTTGAATATTCTTTTAAAGTGAGGTTGAACTATTTAGGAACTTTTGAGCACACTGAGTTGAGCCAGGTCTGGTAGGATTATGATGTCTTAAGATCCAGTCTTGAAGAGTTGGAGTTGGGAGGGGCAGGGGTAAATAGAAAGGACAGTGAAATTGGAAGCTATTTATCTTATAATGTACTTGTAAGGGTACTTAAAGAATAGTCATCTGAATGAATTTTTATTTATTTGGGTCCTGCCTCCCCTTGGGACAGGGTCTCACGTTGTAGCCCTGGCTGGCCTGGAACTTGCTATGTAGACTGGGCTGACTTCTGCCTTCTGGATGCTGGGATTATAAGCATGTGCCATCCTGCCTCACTCTTTGACAAATTTTTTTTTTTTTTTTTTTTTTTTTTTTTGGATTTTCGAGACAGGGTTTCTTTGCGTAGCTTTGCGCCTTTCCTGGAGCTCACTTGGTAGCCCAGGCTGGCCTCGAACTCACAGAGATCCGCCTGGATCTGCCTCCCGAGTGCTGGGATTAAAGGCGTGCGCCACCACCGCCCGGCTAAAAAATTCCTTTTTTTTTTTTTTTTTTATTTTATGTGCATTGGTATTTTGCCTGCCTGTATGTCTGAGAGGGTGCCAGATCCCCTGAAGCTGGAGTTACAGGCATTTGTGAGCTACATATGGAGGCTGGGAATTGAACCCGGGTCCTCTGGAAGAGTAGCCAGTGCTCTTAACCTCTGAGCCATCTCTCCAGCCCTGACAAATCTTTTAAAGTTTGGTTTATGGACATTTATTTTTAATTGTGTATGGGTATTGTGCATGTTTGTGCACCACTGATGTGCCTGGTGCCCTTAGAGTTTAGAAGATGGCTTCAGATCCCCCAGAACTGGAATTACAGAGTTGTGAGTTACCTTGTGGGTATGGCTTCAGATCTCCTGGAACTGGAATTACAGACAGTTGTGAGTTACCTTGTGGGTATGGCTTCAGATCCCCTGGAACTGGAATTACAGACAGTTGTGAGTTACCTTGTGGGTATGGCTTCAGATCCCCTGGAACTGGAATTATAGAGTTGTGAGTTACATGTGGATGTTAGAACTTGAACCTGGATCCTCTAGAGTAATCACTGAACCATCTCACCTGCCCCTTGTTTATACCCAGTTTAGTAACTAATTTGTAAGCTGAAATAACTGCTTATTACTATGTTCTTTCAACAGTACTAGTTATTCTAGGTTCTGAGAATTAATAAACAGTACAGTCTTATTCTTCAGTGAGATCAGAGAAGACATGCATTGTAAGTGTTGTGCAGTTGTGCTGTGCTGGAGATATGCTCAGCATAGGATGGGAAATAGTTAAAAATAACATGCGGGGAAGTAGAGGATCAGAAATTCAGTCTACACAGAGTCAAGTCCAGTATGGCCTAACGAGACTAACAAAAAACAAAAAATCACAGAGGAGGGGACCTACACATAAGGTGGGCTTCCCAGAAATAATATGTAGCCCCCCCCCCCAAAAAAAAAATCACATAGGAGGGATCTGATCACAGGTGGGCTTTCCGGAAATGATACATAGCCTTCATTTTGAAGGAGGAAATGAAACAGGAAGAGAAGTTTGGGGCTTCCAAGACTGAGGAGAAGAAACAGGACCCACTTGGTGAGCCACAAGTAACCGGGATGGCCAAAGGAAAGTGGACTCCGTGAACCTAGAAAAGGAGGCAGGGGTGTACAATAACATGGATTTGGAGTTATTCTGAAGCCTGTGGAGTCAGTGAAGTCTTTTTTTTTTTTTAAATACTGTGTTTTTTTTGTTTGTTTGTTTAAGTGAGAGATATGATAACCCTTGTGATGCATGTGGTGCTAGAAATGGATCCAGGGTTTTGTGCAAGCCAGGCAAGTGCTACCACCGAGTTATGCCTGTCACTACAGTTTATTGCTTCTATTAAAGAGGTTGAGAGCAAATGCTGGAAAAGGTTATCTAGCGTCTGATGGTAGGAATGAAATTAACAGCTGGGCATGGTGGCACATGGCTTTAATCCCAGCAGTCTGGAGGCAGGGGCAGGCAGATCTTTGAGTTCAAGGGCAGCCTGGTCTACAGAGCAAGTTCCAGGACATCCAGGGCTACACAGAGAAATAAACACATCAATTAATAATGAATGAATGAAATTGAGAGCTAGTGAGAATAGATATGGGAGGTACAAGTTTTGGCATTGGTGAGAACTGTCTTCCTAGGTTTCTGTCTTGGTTGCCCAGTGAGCAGTAATACCAATTTAGAAGGCTGGGAAGATGTCTCAACTGTTAAGAGCACTGGCTGCTCTTCCAGAGTTCACAGGTTCAAGTCCTAGCACCCACATGGCAGCTCACAACCATCTGTAACTCCCGTTTCCAGGTGACCCAACACCCTCTTCTGGTCTCCCTGGGCACCAGGCAAGCATGAGGTGTATATACATACAGATACAGGCAAACACACATATGTATAGAATAACATAATTTAAAAATCAAATATCAATTTAGAGAATGTGTCTGGTAGGGCAGGTTTGGAGGGAAAGGTGATAATGTTCAGGGGACATGTAATTTAAGTAGTTAAGATAAAAATGACTGTGTTGGTCTGGCAAGATGGCTCGTTGGGTAAAGACCCTTGCCACCAAGCCTGACAGTGTCTGGACCTGGTAGGTACTCAATACATTGATGAATGACAGTCACTGTATGTGGCAGTATCTAATAGGTACATGGGTATTTAGGACTTGTGTGTAGCTAATAGAATCTTTGAATGAAATCAGCTAAATAACTGAACTTTTCCCCCTTTGAGACAGTGTTTCCTGTGTAGCCCAGGCTGGCCTCCAGCTAGCCATCCCCTGCTTCAGCATTCCAAGTGCTGGAATTGCAAGCATGTGCTGTAAGTAAACTGCAAAAACTCTGGGTTTGGTGTCCCAGGTTTCAGCACCAAATGTTAGTAAATTGATGGCTGAAACTGCAAGGAGACAGTTCAGCCCTGGAGGGCGAGGTATCCCGGACACCTCGAGCTGCTCAGAACAAGAGCTCTGCCCTGAAGGTGTCCCGGACACCTGGAGCTGTTTAGCACAGCTCTGATGGCTGGGACTGCAAAGAAACAGCCCAACCTTGGAAAGGAAGGTTTTCTGACTTCTCGGGAGAGTCAGGCCTGGAACTGCTTCAGCAAGGAAGGGTATCCTGACTCTTTGGGAAAGTCAGGATATACCTGTTATGATGGGAGATGGTCTCCCCGCAGGACACAGCAATCCTGCTCCTCTCCTGGAGAGCCACAATCTCCGGCTCAGTGTTACCAGCTCTCTTGTTCAGTCCACTATGGGACGTCTTAGCAAGGTTTTTCTGTTCAGCTCCCCCTTGCTCAGTCCCAGCAAGGTTCTTCTGTGCACCAGTTAATGAGGGTCTTCACCCAATACTCTTTTGAGAAAGGTTTATCTGGGAAGGAGGAGTCCAGGAGAGTAGCTGCCTCTACCAGGGTGGAGAAAACAGCTCACAACTGACTAGGCAGGGCGGTTTATATAGGATGTCTAGGGGGCAGAGTCAACTGTGATTGGTTAGTTTTTTTCTGCCCAGGGGTTGGCCAGTTTTGTGGGCAAGGGCCAAACTATTTCTTTCACTGGCCTTTCTTGGCTTTTTGACACTACCTCTAAGGCCAGGGCACATTTCTTTGACTGACTCTGATTCTAGGGGCTAAGAGTATTTCTTTGGTACTGGTTTCAGAATCAGGGCATGTTTCCTTGGTTCATTTCTCTGGCCCAAGTCCCAAACACAGGCTGTGTTTCTTTCCCTGGTCCTGGGCCCTAGGGCCAGGATTCTGCTGTCCTGCTCTGTGATTGGTTGATTTCACAAGTCAGTTGGACAGGGGCAGAGATGGCTCTGATCTGAGTTAAACTTTGTTTCTCTCACTGGCCTTATCTGGGCCATCCTTCCCTAACCCTGGGCTCCAGGGTCAGGATGGGTTTCTTTAGGCAGCCCCTTTTTCTACATGTGCCACTATGCCCAGCTTGACTATATGGAGAGCTTTGACTTTATCGTTTTTTCCTCCTTTCCCTTAACCACACGGGCTACAGGAGTTGAACTCAGGTCATCAGGCTTGTTGGCAACATCATTCCCCCTGAGCCGCATCATTTGCCATTGAACTCTCAATCCTTATCTTCACCTTCTGAGCCCTGGGATTACAGATGTGAGCTACAGTGTCGGGCCTGGCTTGCTCATCTTTTTCTGAAGTGTTTATCTGCATGGTGTGGTATTGGGAGGAAACAGCTTCTTTCCTTCTGAGTGACCCTACACATTTAAGTTATAGGAGAAGTACAGTATTACAGAGTATTACATGATGGTCATTCTTGTCAGAAAAAGGTGACTGTTCATTATACTAAGACAGGGAAACACTTGGCTGAGAATCATCAAATGTTTTACTAAACATGGTGCCACATTCCTGTAAGCCCAGAACTCAGTCAAGGCAACCAGGGCTGTATAGTGAGATCCTGTCCTCACCACTCAGTTGAAAACAGCTGATCTGATGGCCCATGATTTGAATGACTGAAGCAGGAAGATTGCCAAGACTCTGCTTTTTGAATGTTTGTTGAGAAACTTTAAAATTATGTTTTACAGTATGCACTGAAGAAACCATATGGAGTTCTATATAAAAAGTAAGTTGGTTTATTATTATTATTACTACTTATTTTGTTTAGTTGTAAAAGTAACAATTGCTTTATGGGAGATTTGGAAGGAAAAAGTGTTAGTATTTGCACTGAATGGTTTTTATTTATTTATTTATTTATTTATTTATTTATTTATTTATTTATTTATTTATTTTTTCAGTTTTTTGAGATAGGGTTTCTCTGTAGAACAGCCTTGGCTGTCCTGGAACTTGATCAGGTTGTCCTCAAACTCACAGAGATCTTCTGCATCGGCCTCCTAAGTGCTTGAATTAAAGGCTTGTGCCACTATGCCTGGCTCAGAATATTCTTGCATAACTATAATATGTATATACCTTATTTTGAAATAATTACATATGCACAGGAAAGTTGTAAGAATTTTTAGAATTCCTGTATGTCCTTCCAGTGTTACATCTTGATTTTTTTTTTTTTTTTTTTTTTTTTTTTTTTTGTTTTTTCGAGACAGGGTTTCTCTGTGTAGCTTTGCGCCTTTTCCTGGAACTCACTTGGTAGCCCAGGCTGGCCTCGAACTCACGGAGATCCGCCTGGCTCTGCCTCCCGAGTGCTGGGATTAAAGGCGTGCGCCACCACCGCCCGGCTACATCTTGATTTTTTGTTGTTGTTTTTTGAGAGACGGGGTTTCTCTGTGTAGCCCTGACTGTCCTAGAACTCACTTTGTAGACCAGGCTGGCCTCGAATTCACAGAGATCCACCTAGCTCCGCCTCCTGAGGGCTGAGATTAAAGGCGTGTGCTATCACCGTCCGATATATCTTGAATTATTATAGTGCAATTATTCTAAGTGGGGAATTGACATTGCTTTGGTGTGTGTGTGTGTGTGTGTGTAGCTGTTTGCCCATGTGCATATGAAGATCTGCCCAGGCTAGAAAGCAGCAGATCCCGCAGAGTTGAGGTGAGCTGCCTGATGTGGACTGAACTTGGGTCCTCTGTCCAAACAATAAGCCCTTAACCTCTGAGCCATTGTTCCAGCCCAACACTTAGAATAATCTTTTTATTTTATTTTGTTTTTGAAACAGGATTTCTCTGTGTAGCTCTGGCTGTCTTGGAACTTGCTTTGTAGACCAGGCTGGCCTCTAACTCAGAGATCTGCCTACTTCTGCCTCCGGAGTGCTGGGATTAAATGTGACGGGTTGTGTTTTGTTGTTGATTTTATGTTTTGGGGTGTTTTGTCTGCATGCATGCACGCACGCACGCACGCACGCACGCACGCGCACACACACACGCCTGCACCATGTGTATGCCATTTGTCCTTGGAGGCCCAGGGAATGGCGTTACAGATGGTTGTGAACTACTAGATAGGTGCTGAGAATTGAACCCAGCTGCCTTCTCTGAAGGAGCAGCCAGTATTCTTAACCACTGAGCCATCTCTAGGCCTCCCCACCCTCATTTTGGGTGGTGTGTCTTGGGACAAGGTCTGCTTGTCTGGAACTCAGTGATATCTACCTACTTCTGCTTCCCAAATGGTGAGATTAAAGATGTGTCCCTCTGTGTCCCATTCTTTTAATCATCTGAATATATAATTACCTTTATTCACTATATCACTTAACTGAATGTACTTATTAACATTATTAAAACTGGAGTCACTCTTTTTAATATTCTTAGGAAAAACATTACAAGACCATTTGAGGATCAGACATCACTGGTAAGTACAGGAATCTTCCTCCTTAAGAGAGCTCTGGGGGCAGGACTGGGCGTGTGGCTGGGGAGTGAGCGGTAATGGTGCTGGCTCATGCTTGCCTAGCATGCCGAGGCCCTGGGTTCCATCCGCAGCACTCAGAAAACAGAACAGAGTTGTGTAAAAACGACTCCATACCAGTTCATGCTGCACTCCTAATGCGTTCTTTTTTCCTTCTTAAGTTAGAAACTCTATGTATGACAGTGTTGATACTCAGACTGAGAAATAAGACTATTCTTTTTTTAAAAAAGTGTAATGAGCCGGGCGGTGGTGGCGCACGCCTTCAATCCCAGCACTTGGGAGGCAGAGGCAGGTGGATCTTTGTGAGTTCGAGGCCAGCCTGATCTACAGAGCGAGATCCAGGAAAGGCACAAAGCTACATAGAGAAACTGTCTCAAAAAAAAAAAAAAAAAAAGAGTGTAATGAATAGTGTGTGTGTGTGTGTGTGTGTGTGTGTGTGTGTGTGTGTGTGTGTGTGTTTTTCTAGCCTTCCACCCTGTGGGGTCTGGGAATCACACTCAGGTTACCAGGCTTCATACCAAGCACCTCTACCCACTAAGTCATCTTTCCCATCTGAGAATTTAGAAGACACAGCTATTTTTAAAAGATAGAGCTGCTGTTGTTATTACTGTCATAAGATACTCTTGTTTTTGAGACAGTCTCTCTGTTATATAGCTCTCTCCAACTGTCCTGGAACTATGTGGACCAAGCTGGCCTCAAACTCCACCTGCCTTTGTCTCCGAGTGCTGGGATTAAAGGGGCAGTCCCACTATACCCAGCCTGGGTTTTGGTTTTTGAGTCAGGATCCCATGTATTTTAGGGTGGTTTGAACTCTGTGTAGCCAAGGATGACTTTGACCCTCGTGTCTCCACCCCAGTCCTGGGATTACAGGCATGGACCACCACTGTCTATGCAGTGCTGGGGATTGGGGATAGAGCCAAGGGCTTTGTCCATGCCAGGCAAGGAGTGCTAACTCTGCTACATCTCCAACCCTTTTGGTAGTTTTAATGAAAAAAACTTAGTATCTAGAAACATAAGTGTAGTTGGACTTTCTTTGGACTGCTAGCTCTCAAATAATGACGTAGAGACTTCTTACTAAGTATGAAAGCTTGGCCTTAGCTTACACTTGTTCCCAACCAGCTCTTAAAACTTAAATTAACCCGTTTATATTAATCTATGTTCTCCCCATCCCCCAGATTCTTCCCAGAGTTCCTATCTCTGCTCAGAAGTCCCACCTATCCTCTCCTGTCTAGCTATTGGCCATTCAGCTCTTTATTAAACCAATCAGAAGGTGCTTTGGCAGGGACACATCTTTACAATGTACAAAAAGATTATCTCACAATGGAGAAGAATTTGATGGAAACTATGATGACTTTGGATGAAAAAAGAAAAAAAAATACGGAGGGAAGGCAATTGATCTTTCCTCTATATTAGGGAGATTGAAAACAAACAAACAAAAAAAGTCAGGAAGATTAAGGAGAAAGGGCTTTCTCAATATAAATTGGGTGAAGATGGCAATGACATTGATCTGTTAAAACATAATCTTTTTATTTTTGTCTGTTGTTTTGAAACAGTGCCTTGTGTTTCTTAGCTGGTTTAGTAGCAAAGGCTGGCCTTGAAGTCCTGTCTCTCATCGTCTAAGTGCTAGAATGACAGGGTGTGCCACCATGCTTGGCTTGAATACATTTTAAATTTTACTAAACTTCATATTCTTATTAGACAACATAGTCAGTTAGATGTTTGAATACCTGATATGCACTTATCATTTATTTGTTTGTTTGGGACCGTGGTTCATGAAACCCAGACTGTCCTCAAACTTAATCTGCAGAGGATGCCCTCCTTCCTCCACCTCACAAGTACTGACATTAAAGACATGCCACACCACACCTGTCAGGAGACTTTACAGAACGCATCTTAAGAATGCAATCCCATTGACTTAGACCACGAGTATATTTTAAATTGTTACTATTTTTAATTATATGTATATATGTGTGTGGGTCTGTGCACATCAGAGCCAGTGAGTACAGAGGCCAGGGCATTGGATCCCCTGGAGATGAAGTTATAGGTAGTTGTAAACCGTCCAATGAGAGTGCTGGGAATTGAATTCAGGTCTTCTAGAATCCACCAGGACTGATGAGCCAAATATGTAGCCTGACCATAAATATTTTTGAGCACTTCTATGTAGAATGCCATCAAATGACATCTCATGACCTTGGTAGGGCTTTGCAAGACTTACTATCTCTGATAAATTAATTCTCAGAAAAGTTAATTTCTAGGACAGGAAAAGGTTCACAGCCTGAATTCGTTCATTTATTCATTCACTCTATATCTATCTGTCTGTTTATCTACCTACCTACCTGTCTGTCTGTCTGTCTGTTTTTGAGGTAAGGGTCTTCTTGTATCCCTGGCTGTTCTAAAACTTCCTCTGTAGACCAGGCTGGTCTCGAACTCACAGAGATCTCCCTGCCTCTGCCTCCTGAGTGTGCCCCTCACCCCTGTCCAGCCTGAGTTCTTGACTTTCCTAACTCCTTCACACTGGAAGTGGATGGGCAGCTGTGGCTCTTGGCCACACTTGGTTCTGCTGGCCACACTTGGTTCTGCGTAGAAACTTACTGGATGATATCCAGATTAGGAGCTCGCCCTCAGGGAGTGATAACTGATGTGTGTGGTGTGGGATGGGGCTGGGGTGGGGAATGACACAGGGAACTTAAGGATTGCCCTGTCCTTTGATCTTTTTCATTAATTTTGAAGGTTTTCTAGCTGATTTTGGACTAGGACATGTTAAATCTAATTTGTGCATATGTGGTGCTGTAAGCCAGAGGTTGTGGGGTCTGTTGCTCTCCGCCTTATGTCTGAGACAGGTCTGTCACTGAACCTGGAGCTCGCCATTTGGCCTCAAGGACTAGCCACTGAACTCTAGAGTTGCATGTCTCTACCATACCAGTGCTGGGGTTCCAACGTGTGCTGCACACCTGGCTTTGAATCTAGTTTTTATGTTAGAATAGTGACCTCAGTAAGTTGAGCCAAGTATGCGGATGTCGAGTGTTGGCATCGGGCTGTCTAGGATTGAAACTTAACGTTTTTACTCCTTTCAAATCTGTAGCATGAATCTTAAAAGTTCTTATTAATAAAATCAAACCTGAGGCGAGTTATTGGGGTCCATGCTGGTAGATCAGAGAGATAGAACAAGCCACAGCTATCTCACCTTGCCAGTTCCTCAGCTCGTCCTGTTTCCTCAGACTGGAAGCTTCTGTGTCCTCATCCCGAATGAATCTCAGCTGAACTGTGTTGCTCCAAAGCCTGAAAGCTTAACCAGGCCAAATGCTTAACCAGCCAAAGCCTCTAGTTTCTGGTCCTCACGCCTTATATATCTTTCTACTTTCTATCACCACTCCCTGGGATTAAAGGCTGGCTTTTTGGGATTAAAGGCGTGTCACCATGCTTGGCTATTTCCAATGTGGCCTTGAACTCACAGAGATCCAAAGGGATTTCTATCTCTGGAATGCTAGGATTAAAGGTGTGTGCTATCACTGACTAACTAGTGGCTTTTCTGTTCTCTGACCCCAGATAAGTTTATTAAGGTACACAATATTTTGGGGAACACAATACCCCCACACAAATCTGTAATGGAAGCCAAGGAATACTTTTTTTTTTTTTTTTTTTTTTTTTTTTTTTTGAGACAGGTTTCTCTGTGTAGCCCTGGCTATCCTGGAACTCGCTCTGTAGACCAGGTTGCCCTTGAACTCAGAGGTCCACCCGACTCTGCCTCCCGAGTGCTGGGACTAAAGGCGTGTGTAACCACGTCCAGCCCAACCAGTTCTTATACTGGAATATCATAACTCTGTCAGCCACTCCCCCAGATGTGACACGGCTCTAATCCAACTGTGGGCATGGAGATCCTAGGGCCCCTTCCTTATCTTGTTGCAGTGTGCTGGGAAAAGTAGCAAAGGGCATTAAAAACTCCGGAGCCAGTTACAAACCTCCAAAGCCAGTGTGTTGATAAGTCTCAAAAGTGAGATTTATCAACACAAAGTGATAAAAAGTGAGTTCAGGGATATTCAGTAAATGAAACACCTGGTGTGCCACTCAGAATGCCTGCATAATTTAGTGGTCTTTCCTATATTAACTCTCTAGCTTTCGTGTAGTTTTAGTCTTGAAATGTGAGCCTTTTAACTAAGTATTCCAAATCAGAAAAATTTGGATTTAAAAGCTAAAATAAGGTACATCTGTCTGTCTGTCAATCTATCTATCTATCTATCTATATTGGCATATAAGTATGTATTAAGGTTAGTTTTTTTTTTAAATGTATGAGTGTTTTGCCTGCCTGCATGTATGTGCATCACATGTGTGTCTGGTACCCTTGGAGGTCAGAAGAAGGTGAAGGATAGTAGTGAGCTGCCATGTGGGTTCTGGGAACTGAATCCTGGTCCTCTACAAGAACAATAAGTGCTCTTAACCTGAGCCCACTTCTCCAGCCCCTTCTGTATATACTTATCTAATCATTACGTCTTCATTAGCTTCTGGTGGGAGAGGGGGGATGGGGAAACCCCCGGCGTCCTTTACAAGCTTAAAGGTAAATGGTTTGTTTGTGTGAAGACAGGCTCTTGTGTGTAGCTTTGGCTGGCTGGAACTTAGGGCAGTGTTTCTGCCTCAGCCTGCCGAGTGCATAAGCAGGGCAGGCTGAGAGTCTTCAAGAGTTTTCCTTCTTCCTTTATAGGAGTTCTTTTCAAAGAAGTCAGACTGTTCTCTGTTCATGTTTGGCTCCCATAATAAGAAGAGGCCGAACAATCTAGTTATAGGTGAGTATCATATTCTTTGTTGTTGTTGTTTGAGACAAGGTCTCATTATGTAGCTCTGACTGGCCTAGAACTCACAGAGATCCCCTGCCCCTGGGCGCTGGAATTAATGGCCTATGCCACAACTCTAAAATGGTTTTACCCAGAGTCAGCTCTGTGACTCGGTTAGCTGATGTTTTCAGGGTTTACAGTCAACCAGTGAACTCAAACCAGTGAGTAGTTTCTGTTGCTCCTTTAACCTCATGACACTGGATAAAATATTTTGGACTGGAGTCTACCTCTGGTAGAGCCCTTGCCCAGCTTTTTGAAGGCTAGGTTTGGGATCCCAGGATGACTATAGAAACTTCCTATCCACCAGTGACATCAGTATTGCCCTCCAGCCCCGGGAAGTGAGAAAGAATGTGCACTAGTTCTTGGTTAGTAATCTTAGAGCACTATTGCTAACATCTTTGGAGAGCAGGAGGTGTGGGTTCCTGGTGCTCTGTTTATTATTGACGTATTTTATGTGTATGTTTGTAAACCACATGGAGTTGTGGACAGTCATGACATGGGTGCTGGGAACCACACTCAGATCCTCTGGAGGAGCAGGAAGTGCTGTTACTTACTGAGCCATCTCTCCAGCCCTGATGTGTGGAGTTCTGTCTAACATGCTCAGTCATAGGCAACCCCTTGACCATCTGTGGTCCTCATACAGCTTGTTTTTTGAGGGTGGATGTTATTGTTAAGGTTTCATTCCAAGCCTGATGTGTGCTGAATACTCCTGGTATTGCTGAGCTGCATCTCTTTTTAATTTATTTAATTACTTTTTAGTAGTCTTTCTATTTACCCCTAGGTGGGCCTGGGTCTTTCTATATGGCCCAGGTTGGTCTTGAGCTCTGTCCTCTTGTCTCCCCAGTGCTGGAATTGTAGGTGCTCACTGCTGCACCCAGCTCCATAAAGTAAAGGCGCTGGGCTCAGCATGAGAGTGTAGAGTTTTTCCGTGACTAATAGCCTAACCACGCAACTAAGTAGATGTCTGAGTTTAAGAAGGGAGTGTGAGTTTGGAGAGACAGAGAAGACACAGATCATTTGGAGCATATAGGTAACATAAGGTGGCTATTGGGGAAATCTATGTGCTTAAAAATGCATTTCCTTTCAGGTCGTATGTATGACTACCATGTGCTGGATATGATTGAACTAGGTATTGAGAAATTTGTGTCTCTAAAAGATATTAAGGTAAGTTATTGATCATAAAACTAAATAGCATTTTAATAATGTTCTTGGCTAATCCTGGTGTCTTGTGGTAAAGAAGTACTGATAGAATTTTATAGAAAAAGAACCTCATGCAGAAAAAGTTTTACCTTTATTTTAAAAAGAGGAATGTAGGTCAGGAGGTGGTGGCACACACCTTTAGTCCTGGCAATCAGGTGGATCTCTGTGAATTCCAGGGAGAAACCCTGTCTCAAAAAAACAAAAACAAACAAACCAAACAACCCCCAAAAACCAACAACAAAGGAGGAATGTATTTATAACATGTAGTGCATGTGGATCTTATAGAAGCTAAACTTTAGAGAGCGATGACCGTTCTGGTTAGGTCTGGGGAGTAAATCTGTCTGTCCTAAGTGATAACAACATTTACAGACACTCGGAAGTTTTCCAGTTGAGTGCTGTTCTACAGCCAGAAAGCTCTGGCTGCCACTGTATTGTTTTGTCTCTTAGCTATTAGAATTGCTTAGAATTGCTAGCATAACCCCTCCTCAGGAACCTGCTGTGTTTGAATGGGATTATGAAACAAGAAGTAATAAGGATTGGCCAAAAGAGCCTGAGAAGGCAGGGAGTGTCTGACTTCAGATTGTCCCATCAATACACTGTTTCACGTGGATCTTAGAGGTGTGAGATCAAGGCAGTGTCCCCTGGCTGGTGGTGTCTTTGTTTGTTTTTTAGACAGGGCTCACTATGGGCTTTGGCTGTCTGGAACTTTCTATGTAGACCAGGTTGGTCTTGAACTCAGAGATTGGCCTGGGATTCAAGGCATTTATCACCACACCAAGCCCAGTTTTCCGTTTAGATTTGGTGATTGAAACCCAAATTTTATTTATTTATTTATTTATTTATTTATTTATTTATTTATTTATTTATTTATTTATTTATTTATTATGTATACAATTTCCTGTCTGCATGTATTCCTGCAGGCCAGGAGAGGGTGCCAGATCTCATTACAGATGGTTGTGAGCCAGCATGTGGTTGCTGGGAATTGAACTCAGGACCTCTGAGGGCGCCAGATCTCATTACAGATGGTTGTGAGCCACCATGTGGGTGCTGGGAATTGAACTCAGGACCTCTGGCAGAGCAGCCAGTGCTCTTAACTGCTGAGCCATCTCTCCAGCCGGAAACCCAAATTTAATTGTTTAACCTTAGAGTCATGTATATGGTAGATAAAAACCAAGGTTGGAGTTTAAGAGTTTAGAGAGAAAGAATATTGTTTGTAATGAAGGTTGTACACCTTAATGGGTGTTGTGTGCTGCTTTGATGTAGGGTTTGAAATCACCCCGGCTGGCCGCAGACTTGCTGAGTAACCAAGGCTGAGCTTGAGCTTCTGATCTGCCTGCTTCCGCGTTCCACAAGTGCTGGGACTGCAGGCGTGCTCCACTGGGTCCAGCTGAGCTGGTGGAGCTTAGGCTCGTGTATGGTTAAATTGTGGTAAATGGACATACTGCTCATTTCTTTAGCTCTCCTCTAAAAAGGGGACAGACCTTGAAGGTTTAGTAGAATAATTAAACTAAATATCCTTCTCCTGTGGCTTTGAAAAAAGGCTTTTGACAGTCAGTTCCCTGTGTAGTCAGTAACTCCAGCTTCCTTAGGTTCAAACAGTGACCTCATAATTGGACCTGTGGGTTTAAGACATGTCTTGCCATTTATGTGATGTTTGTGATTTATCAAATCAGTGGTTTTCTTGATCCTCACTTGTGGATGTAACAATAATAAGTGAGGTAGTATGTGTAAAAATGTTGATTATTTTAACACATATTGGCTATCTTAAAAATTGTCATATAAATTCTTTAGATTTTGGAAATTGTATAGTTATGGTGCTTTTTTTTCTTTTTTCTTTTTTAATCTCATAGACTAGTAAGTGCCCCGAGGGAACAAAACCCATGTTGATTTTTGCTGGTGATGAATTTGATGTAACAGAAGACTATAGAAGATTAAAAAATCTTCTTATTGGTGAGTATTATTGGAACTCATATCATTAACAATTACAGCTGCTTTTGAGACCTACCTTTTCTGTAAGATTAAACTTTTTCACATTCTTTCCTTCACCAAACTGTACAGTTCTCATCTTTTCTTATATCTCTTCTTTTTGTCCCACTGAGCTTAATAAGGGTTTTATTCATAAGCTTAGGTAGTGGTGGTGGGAGGTTTACAGAGACACAGGCAAGTTACCAGTGGCTGTAGCTGCACCCCAGCAACAGTTCACTGCCTATAGTTCTGTGAGGATTTGAACCCGGGTTCTCCAGAAGAACAGCCAGTGCTCTTATCCACCGAACCATCTCTCCAGCCCTTTTTCTTTCCATGCGTGCATGCGTCTGTGTCTCTTTTGAAATGGGCTTTGTAGCCCGGGCTGGCCCCAGTATGCAGCAGTCCTTTTACTGCGCCTTCTTTTCTGGGGCAGGGGGTTGAGATGGGGTTTCACTGTTTAGCTCTGGCTGTCCTGGAACTCGCTTTGTAGACCAGACTGGCCTGGAATGTGAGAGATCTGCCTGGCTCTGCCTTCTGAGTGCTGGGATCAAAGGTGTGCGCTGCCGCTGCCGCTGCCGCCGCCACCGCCGCCACCACCACCACCACCGCCCAGTTTACCTGTGCCTTCTAAGTACTGGGCTTACACAGAATTATAAATGTGTGCCCCACACCAAGGCCGACTAGATTTCATAAACCCTAATTTCTCATTATCTTGTACTTCCACTAGATGGCGTGAAAGACTCCCTAATGTAGTGATAAGGAAGGGTGTGGAATGGAAAAGAAATCTGGGACAGAAGCAGAGAGGTGGGAGATGAATGCAGAGAAAGTGTTGTTGCTCGTGGGTAGTTAGGTTTTCAGTATAAATGCGTCAGCCCACTGCTCTGTATGTTCTGTTCACATGAAGCACAGTGACAGCAGCCCTGTGCTTTGGAGAGTGTCATCACACGATCTCACAGGGTGTGAACTCCACGTCTACAGAAGTGGCTGGACACCACTGGGTCAGTAGGGACAGGCTAATAGAGGACCGTCTCCTCCTGCAGAGCCCTTTTCTGGTCTCAAACGACACAGTGAATCTACTGGGGGTGAAGCCAGGGCCTTATATGTGCCAGGCAAGCCTTCTGTCATTGGATTATATCCCAACCTATACAGTTCCTTTTTTGGAAAAGCAACATTTATTATTGTATCTATGATGTGTATGTGGGTGTGCATGTGTGTGGAGGTCAAAGGATAACTTTGTGGCTTTGACTCTCACCTTCCTCATTTACGTGGGTGCTGGGGATTGAACTTGGATCTCCAGGCTTGCATAACAAGCGCACCTACTCCCTGAGCCATCTTACCTCCCGAGGACTGCATTTCTTCACGGGAAGCCCAGTAAACAATAGCACTGTTCAGGTTCTGTCTGTCCTGATTTTTATGGCTGTTTTTTTTATGTTTCTGTTCCTACTATATGAAGATGATATAACAAGGGGAGATGTATTTTGGTGCATGCATTCGGCACTCAGGAGGTGGAGTCAGGTTCAGAGAGTTCAGAGTCATCCACATGGTGAGAAGTTTGAGGCCACACTAGCATTACTGTTAACACGTCTCCAAACAAACTGAAGTAGGCTGGGGCCAGTGCCGGGGCCTGTGCTGTGTGTGGGTCTAACCCAGTGCTGCAGAGGGAGACAGGCACACTCTGGGGCTGCCTGCCGGCCAGCCTAGCCTGGCCCCTGGGGTCTGCTCCAGGGAAACAACACTGGAGATTGACCTCTGGCCTCAGTGATCATCTGCTCATGTCCCCACACATCCCTGCTCACGTGCGTGCGTGCGTGGTGCGGGGACACACACATACAAGTTAACACTTTGTAACTGAAATTCTTTTTTAATTTTTATTTGTTTGTTTGTTTGGTTGGGTTTTTTTTTTTTTTTTTTTTTTTTTTTTGGTTTTTCAAGACAGGGTTTCTCTGTGTAGCTTTGTGCCTTTCCTGGAACTCACTTGGTAGCCCAGGCTGGCCTCGAACTCACAGAGATCCGCCTGGCTCTGCCTCCCGAGTGCTGGGATTAAAGGCGTGCGCCACCACCGCCCGGCGGTTGGTTGGTTTTTTTGAGACAGGGTTTCTCTGTAGTTTTGGTGCCTGTCCTGGATCTCGCTCTGTAGACCAGGCTGGCCTTGAACTCACAGAGATCCACCTGGCTCTGCTTCCCGAATGCTGGGATTAAAGGTGTGTGCGACCACTGCCTGGCTTATTTTTATTTTATGTGTGTTGGTATTTTGCCTGCATGTATGTTTGTGTGAGAGTGTCAGATCCCCTGAAACAGACAGTTGTGAACTGCCATGTGGTTGCTGGGAACTGAACCTGGGTCCTCCGGAAGCACAGCCAATGCTGAGCCATCTCTCCAGCCCCTGTAACTGAATTTTGAAATTGCTTGCTTGCTTGCTTCCTTGCTCGCTCGATCCCTCCCTCCCTTCCTTCCGACAGGGTTTTGTAGTGGGTAGCTGTTCTAGCTGTGATCTTGAAGCACTGCCCCTAGTGAGGTAGCAGGTAACTGTTACACCTGCCTATGACCTTGAACTACATGCCCATTCTCTAATAAATTCCTTTGCCCTTTAAGCAGACTCTATGGATTGCAAGCAATATCAGGACCCAATAGGGTTTTTCTGTGTAGCTCTGGCTGGCCTGGAACTTGCTGTGTAGACCAGGCTGGCCTTGAAATCACAGAGATCCACCTGTCTTTACTTCTCAAGTGCTGGGATTAAAGGCGTGCGCCACCACTGCCCGGCTATAGTTTTCTTTCTTAACAACTGAATATGTGCTTTCAGATTTCTTCAGAGGCCCCACAGTATCAAATGTCCGACTGGCTGGGTTAGAATATGTTCTGCACTTCACTGCACTGAACGGGAAGGTTTACTTTCGAAGCTATAAGTAAGTACATTTCCAGATGTTTTTCAAAATCCTCAGGGGTAACGTTTTATTCTAACTCAAAGTTGGTTCCTGCCCAGTGGGCCTGGAGAAATTGCAGATAGTAGTGGCAGGAGCTGTGCCCTGGCCCTGTCTGAGAAACTCACTTCTCCAGGGTCCCTGGTCATCTATCACGAGCCTGGTGTATGTAGTAACCCCCTTCCTAGATTTCTGTGCTGTCTCATTATTGTTCTTGACTGGATTTAGAACAAGCCACAGTCAAGCCAGACAAAGCAGTTTTCAGAATTCTGGATTTGAAAGAAAGCTACAGCATAAAGCAGGGAAAGGAGCAGTGACTGACCACTGATTGCCCCTCTAGCCTAGGTTTCTACCATAACCCCAGCACCATACAGTATGAGTGTAGATCCCAGCAACAGGTTGCTTTGTTTGGTTTGTTTTCCAAACAGTATCTGTTGATGTAGCTTCAGGCCTTGAACTCATTGTGCAGCCCAGGGAGGCCTCAGACTTGGAGTCCTCCTGCCTCGACTTCTTAAGTGCCGGCATTACAGGCCAAGACCACCACTCCTAGCCAGATTCCTTTTTCACTGATGAGATACCAACGTGCTACAATTACTCAGGGTTAGGTTAGCATCCCTTTTATTTCTTTAAAAAAACAGAACGTCCAGATGAACCTGAAGTGTTTTCCTGTTCTTGTCAATCAGTCCTGTGCCCCAGCGGTATAAAGGTTTATTGAGGGACGTGCTGGGTGGGAGCAGTCAGTTCTCCTTAGCATGGCCTCTGTCACTCTGTTCTTCTCACTTCCACTGTGATGACAGAAGAGGGTTGGTTGACCTCTGGCCTCCTCCACGTGCACACGCATGTGCTCTTGCACACATGTACATGCATCGGACTTAATAGCAAGGGCACGCCATACGCCATGGCAGCACACCTTTAATCCAGCATTTGGAAGGCAGAGGCACGTCAGTCTACCAGATTGCTGAAGCCACTTTTAGATTTAGCCTGGCAGTCATTCGTAATACAATGTTTGAATTTTAAAGTCAGGACCCTAGGATAAACTTCATTTTTCATTTTGGGAACAAAGTTTCTTGTAGCCCAGGCTAGCTTTTAGCCCATCTGGCTTTAAATTTCTGACCTCTGGCTTCCATCTCAAGTCCTGAAGTTAGAGGATGTCTTGTGGCTGTGCTGCTGGGTCCCTGCTGCCTCGGTGCCAAGTGTCATAGCTGTTAGTGTTCGCACTGTGCTCCTTAATGAATGAGGGCAACTCTGCCTGTGAGTTAGCAGATGTTTGGGTTGTTTTTGACACAGGCTCTCAGTGTGCTTTGCCAGTGGATTCTAGTACTCAGTAGGTAGCCCAGGCTGGCCTCAAATTGTGATCTTCCTTGCCTCTGCCTCCTGACTGTTGTGATCCCAGCTGGAATGTGAAATTATATTGCTACGACCTGTGTGATGCCTTTCTGTTTACGGTCAGTCCTAGTGTTACTGGCTTCTTCCTGTACATCTGTAGTAATTTATTGCCGTGGGTGAGCGTCATTTGCTTTCCTTTGTCAATTTTGTTCAGCGTATGGGCAGAACCACTAAAGTGATGCGGTTTTGTTTTGTTTTTTAAGATACAGTGTCCCTCTGACTGTGCTGTACTTGAACTTGTAGTGATCCTCCTGCTTCATTCAGTTTCCCAAGTACCAAGAATGTATTACAGAGACAGGCTCCCAGGACCAGCCTGATAAAGAGTCCCAAATGCCACATACACCTCTGCTGGAGTATTGGTTAGGCTGTATGCAGAGAAATATGCCAAACAGGAAGTGTTAGGTTTACCTTAAAAAGCAAACACAGCCTTCCAGTAAGAGAGATTACACAGTGAAAACAGCATAGTGTCAACTAGTAAAGGGGGAGAGACCGTTTGCACGGAGTGGCACCGTAACTTAGTTCATACGTCATTTGTTTTGACACACCCTTGCTTTGTAGCCCAGGCTGGCCTCAAGCTTCAGCCTTACCTTCCTAGTGATGGGATGGCAGGCGCATGTCACTATGCCTAGCATCCATTTGTTCTTTCTTTCCGGCAAGGGCTGAGACAATGTCTCTCTGTGTAGCCCTGGTTGTCTTGGAACTCTTCGCCAGGCTGGCCTTGAACCCAGATCCACCTGCCTGTGCTTCCTGAGTGCTGGATTAAAGGTGTGTGCTACCGTACCTGGCTCATTTTATCTTTCTGTGTTTCTATAGCACTGTTGTCGAACCCTCTGCTCTTTATGTGTCTCATTGAATTGAGTGGAAGGGATTGCTTGATACATGTCTGCTCCTGCGAGTCTTGCTGTGACCAGCAGCTGCTCCCGAGAGTGCACTGTCTCGGTTGGCTATCTGCAGGTGTACCCAGCTAAGAGCTCCTGAAGTAGGCACTGGCACACACACACACCAGCTGCCTGCTGTCCTCTCTGGAGCCTTCCCTAATTGTTCTGTTCCTTCTCATTACCGGTGTTGTCTCTTGCCACTGTGACAGCTTTTTGTGCAACACTAATCAGTTAATACCTCCCTGCCGCCCCTTCCCCCACATATTTTTACCTGTGGGAACATAACTGCTCTATCAAATGTGGTTGCCAGATATAATGTTCAGATTTTGGGTTGGTGGTTTTTTGTTTTTGATTGTTGTTTTATTGAGACAGTTTCACATTGCCCAGAGTGAAGTCGCTGTGTAGCAGAGAATGGCCTTTAACTGGTCCTCAGGCCTCCAGTTCCCAAGTGCTGGGATGACACTTGGCTACTCTTCGGGTCTTTCAGCTCTTCTTAGGACAGGACTCATAAAACAATTGGGGGTGAGGCCGGTTGTGGACTTGAGAGTAAAAGAGAGATTTTTCATGACTGGGAAGTGGGTGCCCATCAGGAATGCACAAGACAGTGAATCCCATTACTTTGTGTTACTGACAATAGAATAATTGAAGGCCTCCTCTTGTCTGGTCACCAGCTCCTCACTCTTCCTTTCTCTCCTCTTGCCCAGATATATCTAGTTCTGGAGTTATTTGGACATAGAATGTTGAAAAGTTGTAATTTTATTTTATTAGAATTTTTAGATTTACTACAAGCTACAGAAGTCATTAATGTGCTGTAGGGAAAAGTTGATTTTGAATGGGTTGACTTAACTCATATAATGTTGGAGATAGGAATTTGTTAATCCTTTCAACATATCGTTTCTTTTCCTTCCTCCCTCCCTTTCTTTCTCCCTCCCTCCCTTCCTTTCCATTTTTCCTTCCTTCCTTCCTTCCTTTCTTTCTTTTTTTTTTTTTTTTTTTTTTCTGAGACAGGGTCTCACTATGTAGCCCTAGCTGTCCTGGAACTCACTATGTAGACCAGGCTGGCCTAGAACTCAGAGACCCACCTGCCTCTGCCTCCCAAGGGCTGGGATCAAAGGTGTGCATCACTAAGCCCCACCAAGCATACTGTTTCTAAAGCCCAGTTAGAACTACTATTTTGGTGCTAGGTGTCAAACTTAGGGTCTTGTGCAAACATTCATGTGCTCTGCCAGTGAATTATCTGAAAATAATTTTTATACTTGTTGTTTCCCAGCATTATTGTGCCACTTCATTTCTGATTTTTAAAAACTAACCAAAGGATGCACTTGGTATGAATGCCTAAAGTTTCTAAGAAGAGGCTTGGCCTCTGCAATTATAACTGTTCCTATCTGAAACTACAAAACCCTTTCAGAAAAGGTATTTCAGAGGAGGACTTTAAAAAATAAACTGAGCAGCATTTCCCCTATTCCTAAAGGCTGCTGTTGAAGAAGTCTGGTTGCAGAACCCCACGGATTGAACTGGAAGAGATGGGACCGTCGATGGACCTGGTTCTCAGGAGGACACACTTAGCATCAGATGACCTTTATAAATTGTCCATGAAAGTGCCCAAGGCTCTCAAGGTACATAACCTGTGATGTGGTGCTGTGTGGATTTCTGTATTCCACTTTTGCCAGGAAGGATTTGTGGCCATAAAAAGATGTATGAAAAAATGAATAAAATAGATAAGTTAGGCTCAGAGCCAGAAGAAGAAAAGAACCTCTCTAGACATAAAAGTAATAAAGAGCTGCAGAAGCCAAGAGTCTGGTTTGGCTTTCTGCCGTTTTCAGCAAAACCAGAACAGTGTGGGCATCATGAAGACTGTTACAGCTGTGTTTCTAGAACGATATATATGTTAGATGTGTATTGACTTGTAGCCTAGTGCGCCCTTGAACTCAAGGTTCTTCTATCTCAGACCCTCAGGTGCTGGATTACAAGCATGCACTACAGGCCCAGCTTTGTGTTGACTTTTAGATTGTTTCACAAACAACTAGACGTGCTAGAAAGATGGCTCAGTGTTTTAAGAGCACTTGCTCCCATTGCAGAAGACCAGGCTTGAGTCCCAGCATCCATCATATCTGTGGCTCACACCACCCGTGGCTTCCTCTGTGGCCTCCATGGACTCCTGCACACGCTTGCACACACACACACACACACACACACACACGCACACACACACACACACACACACACACACACACACACACACACACACACACACACACAAATAATAATAAAAGAAAAGAAATGTAGGCACCAAGTAGACATCTTAACTCTGGAATGCTATCAGAGATTGAACTGAGAACTCAGTCTTCTGAGGCTAAGCTCGGAAAACCGTGTTGATAGATGACAGTGGTCAGTGTATCTTGATTCTTGCCAGATGACCTGACATTTTACCCAGATGGCAGCATTGTAGGACAAGGGGGAGGGGCAGTGGCTGGCTCTGAATAATGAGAATGTGCATTTTAAAGAAGTCCCGTGATTCCTCGAGAAGAAAGGTGTGTAAAGCTGTGTCATTGAGAATCTTCACAGTGGGAAGTGTTAGAGGTGTGTGATGTGCTAGATTTCTACCAGTTTTTATATATATAGTAAAAGACCACTAAAGTTACATATGTATACACCCACATACTTTTCTCTTATTTTATAGCCAAAGAAGAGAAAGAATGTCTCTCAGGATACTTTTGGCACAACTTTTGGAAGGATTCATATGCAGAAGCAAGACCTAAGCAAACTGCAGACCAGGAAAATGAAGGGGCTGAAAAAACGACCCGCAGAGACGGACGCAGAAGAGCAGAGGAAGAAATCAAAGAGAACGAAGAGGAGCTAGTGCAGCCATCTGGCAGGGACCGCTTCTGTGGCCGCTTACTAAAGAGAATCGTTCAACTGGAGTCTCTCCAGTTTTCTCATAGGAATTGGTTGGGCTTTTGGAGGTCTTTGAAGGGGTGGGGGTGTGACAGGATCTCACACTGTAGCCCAGGCTAGCCTCAGCCTCCCAAGTGCTGCAGTTACAGGCTTGTACCACCATACCTGCCGTATTGTATATTTCTGTAACATAACTTATTACTTAAATTTTTAAAGAATTTGAAATTTGTATGTGTTTGGATCATACTTACCCCAACTTTTCCATTGTAATTGATGTGTGTGTGTCCTCAAATGTGTGTCACAGTGTGGGTGTGGTCAGAAGACAACCGTGGAGTCCCTTGTGGGGCTTGAACTCAGTCACTCCATAGTAGCTAAGTGCCTTTATCCACTGAGCCATCCCGCTGGCCCAGTTTATTACTGATGAACAGTAACACACCACAAGTTTAAAACAGGCTTTTTGACCTGTGCCATTGGGTCCTAGTGTATCTTTGCCTAGTGTGATAGCCCTCTCCCTGAATTCTGCTCTTTGATTTTGTGTGAGTGTGAGGGGCCACCACACCTGTGGACCAGGTGGTACTGGATCCAGTGACTTGGGTGATAGCAGTGAGGTGGAGTCGGAGTCGGAGTGCATGGGCAGAGCTTAAGTAGGGAGGGGTTTCCCAAGAGAAGGCGTACCACACTGATGAGTGATCAGGCTGCCCCCGAACATAGAAGGAGACGGGTGAGTTAGGGACTGGAAATTCTGCTGGTCGTAGTATGGTGTATTCTTAGGAAGTGACTGCCTTGTAGAAGATGCCAATCAGTGACCACTTTGTCCTCAGAGACAACATGGTGCCACCAGGTCCACTCTTCGTGGTTGGCCTGGTCCTTATTAGAGTGGGGGTTGAGGAAAGCCACACATTACCGAATTGTTGAGGGAGTGGAGGGTAGGGAAGACAGGTATTATTTCTAGTAAGTAACAGGTTGTGGATTGAGACCCAAGAGCTTACCAGCTCTAGCAGATGGCCCCTCTCTCTCCCATGATACTGGGCAAAAGCCCTGGAAAGCGGAAGTGACGAGCTGTATGCACACTACTTCAGTGTGAATCCCTGGGAGTGTGTGCTGTATCCCAGTACACATGTGGAACTTGACCTTGAGTTTTACTGTTTTGCTAGAACTCTTACTAATTAGAAGGTTTACGTGAATTAGATTGGCTATGCATGGCTTTGATTCCACCACTAGGGAGGCAGATGCAGGCAGATGCCTGTGAATTTGAGACCAGCTAGGGCTGCACGGTGAGATCCCATCTCAAAAGACAAATAGTTCTTTGAAAGTGATTATGTGATCACTGATGCAGTCCTGGGCTGTCTCATTATTTTAACCCAGGGCTTTTTTCTGTTTGTTTCTTTTTTTTTCTTTTTCTTTTTCTTTCTTTCTTTCTTTCTTTCTTTCTTTCTTTTTTTTTTTTTTTTTTTTTTTGAGACTAGGTTTCTCTGTGTAGTTTTGGCGCCTTTCCTGGAACTCACAGAGATCCACCTGCCTCTGCCTCCCGAGTGCAGGGATTAAAGGCGTGCGCCACCACCGCCCTGCTAACCCAGGGCTTTGGATGGTGTCCTAGGGCTGCATTCCCGCCCACAAAGGAATTTCACGGGGTAGATCTGAGAAGGGTAGAGCTCAGAGCTGGCATGTCAGGTGACAGGCACTTGAGGAACTGGGTGGCCCTTGGAAGCCGAGGGCGCCCGGAACCTGGGTGTTTGTAGAAGGAAGAGGAAAGCAGCCCTGGAGACCAGCCCCATCTGTCTGGGAAAATGAAGATGCTGCTGCTTCCTATTGGGGTCACCTGTCTCCAAGAACAGCATCTTTAGGTCCTCAGGTCAGTCCTTGGCAAAGGAGGTGTCATGTCTGCCCACCCCCACTGCCTTCAAAGGATTTACTTGTTCTGAGGTTCACTTGCCTCCGTGTGCACCACCACACTTGTTTTTATTTATTATTATTTTTTATTTTTATTTTTTTAAATTATGACTTGGATGTGTGTGTGAGTGTGCACATGTGTGTGGGTGTCTGTGGAGGCCAGAAGAGAATGTCGGCTCCCCTAGAGCTGTGTTTGTGAGCTGCTGGATATGGATGGGTACTAGTACTAAACACAGTTCCTCTGGAAGAGCAGTTCTTGCTCTAACCACTGAGCCACCTCTCCAGCCCAAGAAGCAATCCTCAGCACCACAGAAGAAAAACAAGCAATTAGGCATGACAGTTGACAACTAACTCTAAGCCCAGCATCGGAGAAGCAGGGGCTGGTTGTTGACTGTGAGTTTGAGGCCAGCCTGGTCTACACAGCGAGTTCCAGGTCAGCTGGAGTTACAAAGCGACCCTGTTTTCAAAACCCAAAGAAGTGCAGGGTTGCGTGTGTGCATATGTGTACACGTGACGTGAAAGATGCGTGAGTGCACATGTGTCTGCTTACTCAGCTGCGGGTCAGCAGTGCTGGCAAAGCAAATGCTGGAGGCTGTCGCCCTCTGTGCTTTCTCCTGTGCACCAGAGTTGGAGCCAAGCCCAGGCTGGGGCGCGTGCAGACTCTGGAGTCCCTTTGCATGCCAAGTACTAAAGGTGAGCGTAGAAACAGGTGCCTGTGGAACTGCTGCAGTCAAAATAGTCTTTGAAAGTTCTCACCACCAGCTTGAGTTCATTTCCCCAATCCCTTATGTTTTATGGTTCTATTGCTGTGAAGAGACGCCATGACCATGGCAACTCCTATAAAGAAAAACATTGAGTGGGCGGCTTACAGTTTCAGAGGTTCAGTCCATTATCATCATGGTGGGACATGGCGGCGTGCAGGCAGGCATGGTGCTGGAGAAGGAGCTGAGGGTCCTACCTTCATCTGAAGGCAACAGGAAGTGAACTGTGACACTGGGCACAGTTTGAGCATAGGAGACCTCAAAACCCACCCCCACAGTGACACACTTCCTCCAACAAGGCCACACCTCCTGATAGTGCCTCTCTCTCTGGGGGCCATTTTCTTTCAAATCACCGCATCCTATATTCCCAGGTCCCCCGTAGTCACTTGACAGCGGTGGTGGGAGACAGCAGGGACGTTCTTTAGATGCCGACTTGCACCGTCACTCCAGCTGGGCCTTTTAGAGCTATCCTTGAGGTTGTTGCTTTAGACGACAGTAGGAAGTGTTTGCAGTTCCTCCCAGACCTTATTTCTGCCCGTTTCTCATTTCCCTCTACTAAAGGGATGTTGAGTTTATCCCCAGCACCTCCTCATTGAGGGCCACACCGAGTTAAACAGATTTGAAGGCAGTAATGGCTCTGGTGAAATAAAAACTCAGAGACAGAATCACAACGTGGCCCAGGGACCATGTGAGTGTGCCGAACAGTGGGCTGTACAGTGCAGGGAAAGGCGTGCAGGCGGGAGAGACCGCACACCCTCTCATCCTCCGAGAGCAAAGCTAAGACAAACCCAAGAAAAGACAACACAAACCGACTGGTGACGTGTGGAGACAGCAGATACAGTCGACAGCCTTTTCCCAGAAAGCTTATGCTTTTCATCCCAGTGTATCTGGGAGGCTGAGGGGTGAGGATGTTATGAGTTCAAGGCCAGCCTGAGCCAC
Organism: Peromyscus maniculatus bairdii; assembly: GCF_049852395.1. Lineage (NCBI taxonomy): Eukaryota > Metazoa > Chordata > Mammalia > Rodentia > Cricetidae > Peromyscus > Peromyscus maniculatus. The sequence continues at coordinate 15,193,856 of NC_134867.1, forward strand.
AGAATTGAGACCTTCTCTCAAAAACAAAGGTTGCTGGGAGATAGCTCAGTCTGGAGAGAATCTAGCAAGCATAAGGACCTGGCTTCAGTCTCCACCCTCGGAAAAGCTGGTCATGCATGTTTATCATTCTAGTCGTGAAGGTGTGTGTTTGTAATCCTAGGGCAGAGGAGGCAGAGGTGAGCACATCCTTGGAGCTCACCGACGAGCCAGCCTAGACTACACAGTGAGCTCCAGGCCCCAGTAGGAGATTCTATCTCAGAAACTGAGGTGGAAGTCAGGTGTGGTGCACACAACTATAATCCCAGCACTTGGTAAGCAGAGCAGAACTCTCTGAGTTCAAGGCCAACCTGGTCTGTATGGCAAGTTCCAGGACAGCCAGAATGACATAGACCCAGACTCAAAAACCACAAACTAAGGTGGAGCACTCCTGAGGAGCAATGCCTGGTGGGCCTCTGGCCTCCACACATGCGCACATGTTCCACAAGATGACATTGTCTAGCCGTCAACTTAGCTCTTTATTATGGATGTACACTATGCTATTTGCACCAGAAGTTGCCTAACAACATGTTTCAGAACGTGCCCCATTATTAAGCAGCAGAAGACGGTAGGAGTAATATGGCAGATTTTTTGTTTAATCCCAATGTTTAGACACTTGGATCTGTGAGTTCGAGGCCAGCCTGGTCTACATAGAGTTCCAGTACAGCCAGGATACACATAGAAACCGTCTCAATAAAACCAGACAAAGTATATAAAATTTGCATTTTATCCCAGTATTCAGGAGGTCGTGGAAGGGAACTCACTATACTGGGAGCCCTGAGCCAACATGAGCTATATAGTGAGTTCCTGGCCAGCCAGAGCCACAAATAGGCCATTTTCTATGACACTGCAGCATCTATAGGGTGAGGAAAAGAGAGAGAGAGGGACTAGGGGGAGGCTGCTTAGTGGGTATTGCATGAAAGTTAGGAGTTAGCGGGTCTGGTGCGCTCGTCACAGTGTGCTGAGTGTAGCTGCACCTTTTGCAAAGCCAGAAGGTGGGGTTTTCAATGTTTATTATAAAGAAAAGGTAACTATTTGAGGAGATAGTTGTGTTTAGGCAGATTTAAACAATACATTGTGTGTGTACGTGTGTGTGTGTGTGTGTGTGTGTGTGTGTGTGTGTGTGTGTGTATGTGTGTGTGTGTATCATGGGCTGGACATGGCTCAGTGGTTAAGAGCACTGGCTGTTCTTCCAGAGGACCCAGGTTCTATTCTCAGCACCCACGTGGCGGCTCATAATCATCTGTAACTCTAGTTTTAGGCTATCCAGTGCCCTCTTCTGGCATCCCTGGGTACCAGGTATGCAAATGGCACACAAACATACATGAAGGGAGAACACCCACAGCATAAAATAATTAAACACCCTATGAATAGTGTAATTTAAGGTTTTATATATCAGTTTAAAATAAGTAAAATTCAAAATCCTTTAGATTTTTACCTAATCTGTCCATTTAAAGATAAAAATGGGGTATAGAGAAATAGCTCAGTGGTTAAGAGCATGGGCCCAGGTTCACTTTCCAACACCCACATAGCCACTCACGACTAACTGTAACTCTAGTTCCCAGGGATCCAATGCCCTCTCTGGCCTCAGAGGCATGTGGTACACAGACATACATACATGCAGACATATACACATATAAAATAAAAGGGAATCTTCCTTTTAAAAAAAAGGGGTGAGCCTGTGGTAAAAAAAGGGGTGAGGCTGTGGTTGTAGCTTGTAGTGGTTTGCTTTCCTAGCATATAAGAAGCCCTGAATTTAGTCCTTAGCACCACAAAAATAAAATAATAGCATAATATTATTTTATGCCAATAATAATAATAATAGCATAAAATTAAGTGATAAATGCCAAAGTGTCAATCCTTAGTAGGTATCCTTTAATTTCATCATGAAATCACTAATCAGATACAAGGCTAATTGTATAATTATAATTAGAATATATACTAGGAGCTATACATGGTAGTACATACCTGTAATTTCATTTCTCAGAGGCTGAAGCAGGAGGATGGTAAATTGAAGGTCAGCCTGAGTTCAAAGAGAGACTCTCAAAAACCAAAGCAAAAAAAAAAAAAAAAAAAAAAAAACCAACCCAAAAATAACAAAAAACCCAAACAAACTAGAATATGTATTACAAGACTAAATTATATCTGATTTTACAATAATTTATAATTATTAGGCAAGCTCCAGAATAATTGGGGCTGGGGCTGGGGCTCAGTTAGGTAGAGCACTTGTCTAGTGTACATGAGGCCCTGGGTTCGATCCCAAGCACTGCATAAACCAGGCATGGTAACCAACACTTGTGATTCCAGCATGCAGGTAGCAGAGGCAGGAGGATCAGAGAAGTTTAAAGGCATCCCCTGCTATATGGGGAGTTCAAGGTGAGCCTGGTATGCATGAGACCCTGTCTCCAAAAGAGTTTTGGAAAAGAGAACAATAATGTAAGAGAAGAAGAGAAAGGAAGATGAGAAGTCACTGCCATGAGACACCTGTAGCTTTTGTTCTTCCGGGATTCCCTCGGTACTTCCCTTAATGTGTCAGTAGTCGTCACAATACTGACCAAGTTCTCATGCTGTAGAACTTCAAGGCATATTAACTCAAGGGTCTTTATTGATTCCTTTTTATGTAAAATGTAGGATTATTAGGATTCTCAGCAAGAGTAACTTACCGACAGATTGTCTGTCACAGCCAGAATTAGGTAAGACACAGGGGCTCCTCAACCTGTGACCCAGTCACCCCTGGGGGAGATGGTCTAACCTGGCCTCCTTCGGACCCCTGGGGTCATTAATTTATACCAAAAGACAAGTGGGCAGAGGAGTGTCTTTGGGATAAAAATATTCTACAAATATACGGTGGAGAGCTGCACAGCTGTGCGTGTGCAGAAACCACTCGTGTGGGCGGTAAAAAGGGCCAGTCCCATTCGGGGTGGGGGTGAGTCATCGCTCGAGAGCAGAGAGCTGGTTTATGGAAAGCAGCTTTTGCCGCTGCTGCTGACTATGGGCCATCTGCCGTGGCCGTCTGCCGTGGCCGTCTGCCGTGGCCGTCTGCCGTGGCCATCATCTGCCGTGGCTGTCTGCCGTGGCCATCATCTGCCGTGGCTGTCTGCCGTGGCCATCATCTGCCGTGGCCGTCTGCCGTGGCCAAATGCTGTCTTCTGGGTATAAGCTGTGTTTCCTTTGGTGTGTTTGCTTGTGTTGGGGAACGAACACTCTAGGAAGGTCTCTGGTTAAATTATTACTGCGTTTCCTGAAGGATGTCATCGGGACTGTCTCCCCTCTTAGGATTATTGGCAGTGAGAATGCCTCTTTGGTTTCAGTACCAGAAGTAATCACAATGTTCTTGTATAATAATATTTGGTCTTTAAAAAAGTGTTTAAACACCGTTATTGAGCTATAACTTTCACAGCACATAATTCATGCATTAAAAATGTATGGTTTGGTGATATTTAGTATAGCTGCAGGATTGCCTAACTTTTTACCACCATTGGTTTTTTAAAAATGTATTTACTTCTTCTTAAAATCAAACAATATTATTTAGCCTATGTGTATGGGTGTTTTGAGTGAGTGTATGTCTGTGCACCACATTTGTGCAGTGGATTTGATGGCCAGAAGAGGGCATGGATCCCCTTGGGCTGGAGTTACGGATGGTCGTGAGTACCATGTGGATGCTGAAATCGAAGAGCAGGCAGTTGTTCATCACTGCTGAGCCGTCTCTCTAGCCTCCATAATCAATTCTTACAGCATCACTATAACATTTCCATTACCCTCTTCTCCGTTATAGTTTGAATCTGGAATGTCCCAAAGGCTTCTATGTTTGGACACTTCGTCCCAAGCCCATGAGAGGTTGAGTCCCTGTGGAAGGTAAGCCATTGAGGGTGTGTCGTTGAAGGAGCGATTGAGACCCTGACCTTCCCCCCTTTCCTCTTGTGTTTCCTGGGTACCATGAAGTGAACAGATCCCCTCATCGTATGCTCCCACCATAACAAGCTGGTCCACTCAGACCCAAACAAATCCCAAATGACCTGGAACAGAAACATCTGAATAAATTCTTCCCTTTAAATGATTTATCTTTTTTTTTTTTTTTCACAGCAACAGGAAGTTGACTAACACATCCCTTAATGTATCATCTCCTGGTTTCTCTGAACTAGCCACCCATTAATTACTTTCTAATTCTCAGGATTTTCCCTGATCTGAATATTTCCTATTCGTAGACTATGGTAAAATGTCCGGTCATCTGTGACTTAGCTTCTTTGACTCGGTGTGTATCCTGGTCAGTTTTTTGTCAACCTGACACAGGATACAGTTATCTGGGAAGAGGACTCCTGATTGAGAAATGGCCTCCATCAGATTATCTGTAGGCAAGTCTGTGGGGCATTTTATTAATTCATGATTGATGTGGGTGGTGCCACCCCTGGGCAGGTGGCTCTGGGTTGTATAAGAAAGGTAACTGAACACGATCCTGGGAGCAAGCCAGTGGGCAGGGTTCCCTCCCCATCTCTGCCCCAGCTCCTGCCTCCAGGTTCCTGCCCTGACTTTCCTCAGTGATGGAGCGTGACCTGAGAGTCGTAAGAGGAAATGAATCCAGCTTTCCTACCCAAGCTGCTTTCGGTCATGGTGTTTGTCCCAGCAACAGAAACCAAATGCAAACAGCGTGTTTTCCAGATGCCTCCGTTTTGTACTACTCCGCGGCTTTTAGGGCTAACTCGAATCCCACAGTATGGATTAGCCTCATTTTGTTGACGGGCTTCTGGATTGGTCCATCGTTTCCTACTGTGAAAGGTGCACTTCGCTCACTCCTGTGCATGTGTGAGCGGGTTTTAGTTCTCTGGGGTGTATACGGGAGTAGCATGTCAGGGTCGTTTGGCAATCCTGTGTTTGGCCCTTTGCACACAGTGACCACGTTAGGTGAGAGTCTCACAGCCGTGTAGGAGGCTCTAACTTGTCCACTTGCTCCCCTTGCTATTAACCCTTTCTAGCAGGTGGAAATGCCTCACTGTGGTTTGGGTGTTCGTTTCTCTGATGGCTAGTGATGTTAATTTTTACTTCACATGCGTGTTAACCATTCGTATATCTCCCATGGAGAATGCTTACTAACAAACTTTTTTTAAAAGGCAAAGTGTCGTGTAGTTTAGATTGGTCTCGGGCCGGCTAGTAGCCAAGGATTAACCTGGACTCTGCTTTGGGCTCCTGAGTGCTGGGGATACAGGCATCCACTCCTTCCCCGGGTCACACTTGGCTTACTTTGGAATTGTGTCTTTTCTCTTTTACTTTTATTTTATTTTACTTTTGACGTTTGAGCTTCAGATCAGGTCTTTGGCTGTGGAAGGACACACACATGTATCTAGAGCGTCTTGACAAGTCCAGGGAGAGCTGGTAACTGTGTTTATTGGGATTTGGACATAACCTCTTTGGGCTTCAAGAGCTTGACGGCCTTGGCTGGGATCAAGGTCTTAGCATTATTTGCATCTTCTGGGGGCATTTGTGGGTTGTTGTTGTTGATGATGATGATTTTTTTTTTTTAAGACAGGATCTCATATAGTCCAGACTGGCCTCACACTCAATATATAGCTGAGGCTGGCTTTGAACTCCTGATTCTCTCATGTCTACTCCCTAAGTACTGGCAGATGCCTACCACTATGTTGAACCAGACTCTCTCTCTCTCTCTCTCTCTCTCTCTCTCTCTCTCTCTCTCTCTCTCTCTCTCTCTCTCGTTCCTCTCTCTCTCTTTTACACACACACACACACACACACACATTTTCAAAAGAAAATCTATTAAATAACTCCTCAATTCCCCTTCTCCTAAACTTGATAACACTGTTCCATCTTTGTGTATCTGATTAGCACCTCACATAAGTGGAATCATGCAGTATTTGTGTGACTGGGTTATTTCACCTTAGTATAATGCCCTCAGGGATCATCTGTGTTATACCATGTGTCAGAATTTCCTTCCTTTTTAGGGCCAAATAACATCCCATTGTATGTATTTATCAGATTTATCACAATTTTCTTTATTCATTTATCTACTAATTAATACTTGGCTTGTCATTTTTTATTGAAAGATTTATTTATTTTATGTATGAGTGTTCTATCTGTAGGTACACCTTTATGCCAGAAGAGGGCATCGGATTCCACTCTAGATGGTTGTAAACCAGGAGCTCTGGAAGAGCAGCCAGTGCTCTTAACCACTGAGCCACCTCACCAGCCCCAATTTTTTTTTATTTTTCTGGTACTGGAAATTAAACTCAGGGCCTTGTGCTCACTAGATAAGTGCTCCCCCACTAATCTACATCCCTACCTCTATGCCATGGTCAATGCAGCCCCCAAAGTCTGTGTGCTGAAAACCTAACCTCCAGGCTAGCCGTGTTGAGACGTGAGCTAGACTGGTGTTATTTGCAGGAGTGGGTTCATTAGGAAGGCTTTCAGATTTAGCTTCCATCTTAGCATCCAAGTGTCCATAGTGGATGCCAATCCTAATAAAAAGGAAGAGGACTAAGCTAGTGGAGAATGGATTTGTAAAGCAGTTATCACTTGGAAGAAAACCTCAAGAGGGAAATAAAAACAGTAGTCTTCATCTGGAAACAAATCCTTTCTGTTTCATTCAGCTTTTAGCCAAGAATATAGCTAGAAAGTTATATCTAATAATAAATAACTTACTTTCATGTCGGTAAGCAATCAGAAAATATAACGAAAGGAAGACATCCAGGGGAAGGGAGTTCCGAGCTGTTTTCTGGACTCAGCTGCTAGGGTTTTGGCTCTGGGTAACCCAATGCCACTTTCATGCCTGGTCTCCCAGGGCTATTCTTAGCTTCATAAAGTCAGTCCTTGGCTCCTTCAAGTATCCTGGTCATATCTGAAAGTATGACCTTTGTGTCAGGTCTTCATAACATCATCACTGTTGTTAATTGTATCTTTCGAAACTTCTATGAGCTATAAATAGTTCCCCAAGTAAATTTTCTTAAATGTGCCTTTTCAGCCAGGGTCCAGGGTCCCTTGCCATAACCAGTGAAATGAACGCTAGTTTTATTGTATCATCTCGTTGCTAAAACTGCAGGGAAGTTTTAAATTTGGCGGACTGGAAGCTGCCTTCATGAGACCCATTGAAGATGAGCTAGAATAAGAAAGCAAAAAACTGGTGGTGGCGGCACAAACCCTTAATCCCAGCCCTCGGAGGCGGAGACACTGGCAGGCATCTCTGTGAGTTCGAGACCAGCCTGGTAAGTTCCAGGACAGCCAGACCTACACAGAGAAATCCTGTCTCAAACAAACAAACAAACAAACAAACAAACAATAATCCACAAAAAAACCAAAAACAACTCCCCACCACCAACATCCCCCCAAACAAAACAAAGAGTAAAGAAAAACAAAAAACAAAAACAAACAAAACTAAGCGGGGTGGAGAGAGACGGCTCATTTGTTAAGAGCACTGGCTGCTCTTCCAGAGCATCTGGATTCCATCCGCAGTATACAACTGTCTGTAATTCCAGTTCCAGGAGATCCAATGCCCTCCTCTGGCCCCCCAAGGGTGCTGGACACATGTGGTACACAGACATACATGCAGGCAAAACACCCATACACATAAAATAATAAAATAAAATAATTAAAAAGAAAGAGAGCTGAGCTAGAGAGGTAGTTGAGTGGTTAAGATGACTTGTCCCTGCAGAGGACTTTGATTCCTAGCATCCACATGGTGGCCCACAAACATCTGTAACTCCAGTTCAGGGAATCTGACACTCTCTTCTGGCCTCTGCAAGAACTGGGCATACACATGGCCCACATACATACATCAGGAAAGCACTCATTCACTTGAAATAAAAATAAATAAATCTAAGAGAACAAGCTTCAGAAATCCAGGAAGGTATTGATAGGCTACCTGGAAGAGCTGAGAAAATGTCGGGTGCCGAGCGGAAAAGAAGGCAGGCGAGCCTTACTTATCCAGCTGTGTGCAGCCCTAAATGGGCGGGGGTAGAAGACACTCCAAAAAGTAAGCCTCCTAGTGTGGCCCCCTTAGGCTCATAGGGAGTGGCACTGTTAGGAGGTGTGGCTTTGTTAGAGTAGGTGTGGCCTTATTAGAGGAAGTATGCCGTGGGGGTGGGCTTTGCAGACTCTCACATGCTCAAGCCCCGCCCAGTGTCCTGCAGCCTTCTGATGAAGATGTCCGATGAAGATGTAGCCCGGGGCACCGTGTCTGCTTGCCCACGGCCATGATGATAATGGACTGAACCTCTGAACTGTGAGCGAGCCTCCTCAAACAAATGTTTTCCTTTGTAAGAGTTGCCGTGGTCAGGGTGTCTCTCCACAGCAACAGGCACCTTGTCAAAAAAGACTAGCCATCCTACCCTCACGACAAGTCCAGAGCCCTCAGAAGCCTCCAGCCCAGCGGTAGGTTTTGATAAACAGTGACTCAGAGGCCCGGGATGCTGTCGTTCTGTACGACTTACAAGGCTTGGGAAATGTGCCGTCTTGAGAGAGAAGCATTGTTTGAAACTGAGCTAGCTACCTTGGGGGCCTGAGAACAAGACACACGTAGAGCTAGAGACCCTGAATTTTTTGTGCCGTAGCTGCAAGCCTAGATACTCTATCCTGGGCGCAGTTGTAGAGAGCAGAGGGGGTGGGTACAGCGACCTGCTGAAAAGTGGGCGTGGCCGGAGGCTCCCGGGAAGGGCATCCCCACCCTCAGTGACTGACAGCTGGCCTCAGCAGCTGATGCCAAACCTGGCGTTTGAGAGCTCTGAGCTGGAGGTCAGCTGGTGTATACCTTTGGAAGCCGCTATCTGCGGGAGAGCCCGGGAATTGAAGCCCCAGAGGTCTGTCCGGCACCCCAGCCGCACCCCACCAGCCGGGGGGTGAATGCAGGAGGGTTGCAAGCGGGAAGACAGGTCCTCAGCCTGCACAGAGCTCAGGACAGCCTTTACATCCCACACGCACTACAACAGTAGCCACCAGGGGGTGTGAGCCGGAGGATTTCAAGAGGGTGAGAAAAGCTTGCCCGGACCACAGACTGCAAAGCTAAGTACGGCCAGCAGAGGGCTCTTGTACCCAAGAAGTGACAGCTTTGGTGGCCATGGAACCCCAGCCTGCACCAGAGGAAAGGCGAGAACGCTCAAGTCCGACTGTCCTTCCCGCTCAAGCGTATAAACAGCAGCCTCTAATTTTTGAGAACTTTGGAAAAAAAGCCGTTTCAACACTTCATCTTCTTCCCTTTAAAAATCTCCCCACCTTTAAGAATTCTTGCACTTTTAGTAATACTTTTACTTTGTTGTATTTAAGAAAATATTTTAATTTTTTATTCCTCTTTATACATTCATCTAATTTGTTGGGCAATATTTTAATTTTTCTCCCCCTTTTTTTTTGCCCCTATCCAACCATCTCCTTTCTGTCTCACTACTATATTTTAGTAGTATTTTTAAATTTTATCTTGTTGGATTTTTTTGTTTGTTTTGTTTTTTATTATAAGATTTGTTCATTTTATTTTATGAGTGAATGTTTTGCCTACATGTATGTCCAGTACCCACAGAAATCAGGAGAGAGAGAGAGAGAGAGAGAGAGAGAGAGAGAGAGAGAGAGAGAGAGAGAGAGAGAGAGAGAGAGAGAATCAGATCCCTTGGGACTGGAGATAGAGTCATGTGGGTGCTGGGAACAGAACCCAGGTCCTCTGCAAGAGCAGCCAGTGCTCTTAACCCCCGAGCCATCTCTCTAGCCCCCTATTTTGTTTTTTCTTTTTCTTTTGAAGGTCTTACACAGACAAGGTGGGGCTCAAACTTGCTCTGTAACTGAAGATGACACTTATCTTCTCATCTGCCTGCCTCATCTCCCGAGAGCTGGGATTACAGGTGTGTGCATCGTGCCCCCTTTATGTGCTGCTGGGGGTTGAACCCAGGGCTTTGAGCATACTAGGTAGGTAAGCAGTCTACCAACTGAGCTGCATCCCTGTCATGCTCATTTTTGTTTAAGATTTATTTGTGTACGTGCGTGGGCGCGCGCCACATGCATGACAGTGCCCTTTGAGGCCAGCAGAGGGCATCAGATCCCTGGAGCTGAAGTTACAGACAGCTGTGAATCATCTGATGGCTGTTGGAACCAAATTTAGGTCCTCTGGAAAAGCAGCGAGTGCTCTCAACTGCCGGGCCACTGCTCCAGCCCTCTGTTTCTGGTTTTCTGTTTGTTTTATGTTTCATTTTCCTTCTTACATTGATTTAATTTTTTTTTTGGGGGGGGAGGGTTAGTTTTCAAGACAGGGTTTCCCTGTGTAACCTGGCTGTCCTGGAACTCACTCTTTAGATCAGGGTGGTGTAGATGTAACCAACCGTCTTATTAAATAAGAAACACAGAAACAATGTAAAAGAGAAAGCCGAGAAGTCAGAGCTCAGAGCTAAAATCTCACCCTTCCTCCTGCTGTCCCAGCTTCGCGAAAAGAGACCTACTTCCTGTCGGTTCGTTTTTTTTTAAAGTATGTTGTTCTGCCTTCTCATTGGTTGTAAACCCAAACACATGACTGCCTCGTCACTGTCTGAATGTACAGCCCCCTAGGTCTTAAAGGCATATGTCTCCAATGCTGGCTGTATCCCTGAACACACAGAGATCTTATGGGATTAAAGGCGTGTGCCACCACCGCCGCACTCTTGCTATGGCTCTAATAGCTCTGACTCCCAGACAACTTTATTTATTAACATACAATCAAAATAATAATTCAGTACAATTAGATTATCACCACATTTCCCCTTTTCTATTTTAATAAAAAGAAAAAGAAAGCAAAAGGTTATAACTAACAAAAGAAAAACTATATACAAAAGTACAATAACTATATACAATATATACAAGTAATAAATACCTAAACAGGTATTTGACAAATCAGAGAAAACAATTCCATTATCTATCCTATTTTGGTAAATCCAAGATGTATCTAATGCACTTTCTATCCTAATTAATTTTCAACTATAACTAACTAATCTTCAACCATAACTAACTAATCTTCAACTCCCTCAGAGACCCAAGAAGGGAATAATATTAGCTAACAAAAATAAAAACAGGAAGTGCATGCAAGCAACTTCCAAAAAATTTTGTGAGTTGACAGAAACAGCCAGCTGCCTGGGCAGTCACCTGAGGTTTCTCCGCAGTGTTGGGGCATCATCTTCAGCCTATAGGCTTAGTGTATCTGACAGACTCATTTGTGAAGTAGGATGTACACAAGGTCAACAGTTCAACCTCACATTGGGTGAGAGCAGTCCACGTACCAGAAACACCTGAATTCCACTAGTGTCCTGTCATGATTCAGGATTTTAAATTCTGGAAATTGTTGACAGTTTTTTAATTCAGCTGTCCATTCTTCTTGGCTGTGTATATATGGCTTCATCTCAGCATCCCCTTCTTCTCCACATCCCTCTATTAAATGCCAGTCTACTTTTGAGAGGCATGAGCTTTCAGCTGCTGTTTCATTGTACAACAGAATCCATCGGCCCTCTGCCTGTTAAGCTGCCTTCGAAGAAAAGGGCACCGTACCTTTTCCGGATGCGAAGGCCACTTCAGGGATGGGGCCATATTGTCCTGGCCTCAGAAGATGCCTTTTGATAAAGCCATAACCACACTTGTTTTGGCAAGAATCAGTAGTCCCTTGTTTCGTGATCTGTCTGTCCATTTTGTCCTGTTGATTCGAGGATACTTTGTTGTCCAGTGGCTAACTTTTGCCAGAATGAAAGTTGACTCCATATGCAGTTTCTTCAATGCCCATATTTTCTCTAAAGTAGATTGGTACTGCCAGGAGCTGACATGTCTCAAAAAAGAAAAATTTTCTAAGTTATTAAAACATTTTAAATGCCATATTCTGTAGATCTCTGAAGGGTTTGAAGATGACCTGTCTAAAACATCTCTGCTCAATTTTTAAAACATATCTAATATGACTACAAGTTCTATTGTAATGTCTAACTACTAACTTTCATTTCTTTATATCCTAATAGTTGATAATAATAACATTCAAGGATCAGAAATTTGCATTACATTGTTAAATGAATGGTATAAATACAATTAGAAATATACATATAGCATTTTCTAACAATATCAATTTCAAATTTGTATACAATATAAAACAATCCAATCCAATGTAAAGTATTTAAAACTAGTAATTGTCTTTTTCTTTTCTTTCTTTCTTCTTTTTTTTTTTAAACAAGAACCTTAAATCTAATCTCCTTTGCTTAGCCTTTTTCCTAACCCTTGACAGTAACTTGTAACCAACCCCCCTAAATACTGAAAATTATCCCAGACCCAAAACCCATTAAAAAGACCAAAAAACCACCCGCCCCACACCACCTCTTTGGGAATGTGGGCGTCGTATTCTTAAAATTGCTTCCTGCTGGGTATGGGCGAAGTTTTCTTTATCCTGAAAGAAAAATTTTAGGTTAATTGTCAAATTCTAAGAGAGGTAACTATATCCTTCATTATCCAGTCTGTGTATAATGCCAAAGTTCAGGGTTTATCTCAAGTCCTTATTCAAGTAGTCTTTGAGACTGGATCATCTCAGCTAGTCATCTCAAAATTGCTCTGAGCATCTTATAGTTCAAAGCTGATCTATGGATGATGTTTGTCAGCTTAATGATATTATTATTGTCCACGTGGAATTGTTGTTGTTGTGGGGCCCCATCTTCTTTCTGGAGACTTCAGTTGATGTTAGGCCTGGCCATGATTTCCTGCAGAAAACTGATAAGAGACTCGAACACAAAAACATATATATGCAGCTAGCCTTTTTTCTAGAATTAGTACTCTATGTGACCATTCATATCTTAACAAAGTTTAAAATGTATATATATATTAATCTTGTAAATTTTGATATAAAATTTATAATTTGAGAAAAGTTTAAAGAATCAGAATAGAATCAAAGAGTTGAGATTAGTAATAGAATCATCCCTTAATTAATTTTGCTTTTGTCCTGTACCATAGCAGAAGATGGCTCTTATTCTGGCATGATACAGGGAGTTTGCATTTACCTTTTAACAACATGCTTGATTTTAAAGAAGGAGAGAGCCATTCTCCAACTCCAAAGTCAGCTTTAAATTTTAATTGAACTGGGACTATTAGAAAACCAATAGTGTTAAATCTTTAGAGAAAAGCAGAAACAAACATTTAGGAAGACATAAAATTTTTTTAGATAATATATACCCATACACCGTTTCACTCTGTTTCTTGGGATAGATGATTTGTCCCTTTTCTTCAGTTGTCTCATTTGTCCAGTGTTCTTCAGATTCCTTAACCTTCATTCTCCTAAAAGACAAAAACAAAAACCTTTCCCCAAGACTAATTTTGGGGATGTTTCCTTTTGACAAGTTATTATCTGATTAAATGAAAAGGCATGTGTTATTGATACAAGTTAGTTTAAATTGGATGTTCATGCTGGTTGATGAACTATCACCTCTTCCAATTATGAGGTCTCTCTTGTTCAAATCGAACCTTTATCAATTTTGACGGTACCCACAGCTTATCTTCTCCTGTAGAAACAAAAGCAAAACCTCGTCCCCAATGTAATACATACCCTGGTTTCCATTCTGAGGTCAGCACATCCTTAAAGTATATAGGCTGATTTAATTCTGTAGTTTTTTCTATTATCCAATGTCTCTCTGCAGCTGTTGTTCCTTTCTCATTGGCATTCAGAAAATTCAAAGTTAGAAGAGCATTATGCAGTCTATTTCTGGGGGTTTTTGTTACCCATTTCTGTTTATTTAGCATATCCTTTAGAGTTCTGTTTGATCTTTCTATAACTGCTTGACCTGTAGGATTATGTGGTATGCCTGTAATATGCTTTATATTGTAATAAGCAAAAAACTGTTTCATTTTAACAGAGACATATGATGGAGCATTGTCAGTTTTGATTTGTGCAGGTATACCCATGATGGCCATAACTTCTAGCAAATGAGTGATTACAGAATCAGCTTTTTCAGAACTCATAGCAGTTGCCCATTGAAATCCTGAATAAGTATCGATAGTGTGGTGTACATATTTCAGTTTTCCAAATTCTGCAAAGTGAAACACGTCCATCTGCCAGATTTCATTTCTCTGAGTACCCTTTGGGTTACATCCTGCTGGTAATGGCATTTGATTGTAGAAGGAACAAGTAGGACATTTCTTTACTATTTCTTTGGCTTGTTGCCAGGTTATGGAAAAATCCTTTTTTAAACCTTTACTATTAACGTGATGTTTTTTATGAAATTCTGAGGCCTCCAGCACATTTCCTATCAATAATTTATCAATCTCATCATTGCCTTGTGCTAGAGGGCCTGGCAGACCAGTATGGGATCGAATGTGAGTTATATATAAAGGATGATTCCTTTTCCTGATTGTATCTTGTAATTGAATAAATAGTGAACTTAATTCTGAAGCATCAGGGATAAATTCTGCAGTCTCAATATGTAACACCACTCTTTCAGCATACTGAGAGTCAGTTACTATGTTGAGAGGTTCTGAAAAATCCATTAATACCAACAGAATAGCATACAATTCTGATTTTTGAACTGAATTATACGGACTTTGAACCACTTTACTTAAATTTTCTGATTTGTAACCTGCCTTTCCTTCTTTGTTGGCATCTGTATAAAATGTACGAACTCCAGATATGGGTTTTTGCCGTACAATTCGAGGCAAGATCCAATCAGCTCTCTTTATAAGATCAATTCTATTGCTTTTGGGATATTTGCTGTTAATTTCTCCCAAAAAATTACTGCAAGCTCTTTGCCAAGGTTCACTTTCTGTCCATAATTTTTTAATGTCCTCCTTAGTTAATGGTACGACAATTTCTGCTGGGTCTATGCCTGCTAATTGACGAAGTCTCATTTTTCCTTTGTAAATCAAGTCAGAGATTTTTTCCACATAAGTTTTTAATTTTTTATTTGGTTTATTTGGTAAAAATATCCATTCCAATATAATATCTTCCCTCTGCATTAATATTCCAGTAGGAGAACGCCTAGAAGGTAAGATAACCAAAATGCAATCCAGCTTTGGATCAATACGATTCACGTGTCCTTCATGCACTTTCTTTTCTACCAAGGCTAATTCTTTCTCAGCTTCAGGTGATAATTCTCTTGGACTATTTAAGTCCTTGTCACCTTCTAAGGTTTTGAACAAATTAGTCAGTTCATCATTTTTTACCCCAACAATAGTTCGTAGATGAGAAATATCTCCAAATAATCTTTGAAAGTCATTAAGAGTCTGTAGTCTATCTCTCCGAATTTGCACCTTTTGGGGTCTAATTTTTTGTAGCTCTATTTTATATCCTAAATAATTAATAGAATCTCCTCTTTGTATCTTTTCAGGAGCAATTTGTAATCCCCAGTGAGGCAAAATTTTCTTTACTTCTTCAAACATTATTTCTAAAGTATCTGCATTTGAGTCAGCTAGTAAAATATCGTCCATATAATGATAAATTATAGATTTAGGAAATTTTTTACGTATCACTTCCAATGGCTGTTGTACAAAATATTGGCACAGAGTTGGGCTATTCAACATTCCCTGTGGGAGGACCCTCCATTGAATTCTTTTAACCGGTTGAGAATTATTATAAGTAGGCACTGTAAAAGCAAATCTTTCTTTGTCTTTTTCTTGTAAGGGTATTGAAAAGAAACAGTCTTTTAAATCAATAACTATGAGAGGCCATCCTTTTGGTAACAGAGTAGGCAAAGGCATCCCAGATTGTAGAGAGCCCATTGGCTGAATTACTTTGTTAATTGCTCTAAGGTCTGTTACCATTCTCCATTTACCAGATTTCTTTTTAATAACAAATACAGGAGAATTCCAAGGGCTGGTTGATTCTTCAATATGCTGAGCATTTAACTGTTCTTCTACCAGCTCTTCTAAAGCCTGGAGTTTCTCTGTTGTTAAAGGCCATTGCTGGACCCATACAGGCTTGTCTGTTAACCATTTTAAAGGTAGAGCTGTTGGTGTCTTTGGAAGATCATCAGTTATTGTGCCCTGTTCTTGTATAATATGGATGGCTGGTGACCACTCATTAGAACAATATCTTCTAATATTTCTCTCAGTAACATGTGCTAGTTTATGATTTGTTTCTGAGATTGGAGGGATGTTAATCTGAGTATTCCACTGTTGCAACAAGTCTCGACCCCACAGGTTCATAGTTATGTTAGCCACATATGGTTTTAATTTTCCTCTCTGTCCTTCTGGACCTATACATTCGAGCCATCTTGCACTCTGTTTCACCTGAGATAATGTCTCAATTCCTAACAGTTGAACGTTTACCTCCTGAAGAGGCCAAGTTGGATGCCAAAATTCTGGTGCTATTATGGTAACGTCCGCACCTGTGTCTACCAGACCAGACAACAAAACACCATTTATTTTTATCGTTAATTTTGGTCTTTGTTCATTAATAGAAGTTTGCCAAAAAATTTTCTTTATGTTTTCTCCTGAATTTTCTATTCTCTCTGTTTCATCATCCTGACCAGCATGATTTATTCCAATAGGCATTTGGTTATTTAATCGCTCTCCAGAGCAGGCATTTCCTCTATGGCTGCCGGAAAGGTTTGAACTGGATTTGCACTGGGGGCCTGCCTGAGGCCCCTCTGGGAGTTTCCCGAAGACTGAGGCAAAGGATTACCCTGTCTGTCCTTTGTTGATCTACATTCGTTGGTCCAGTGTTTTCCCTTACCACACCTTCTGCATACTCCAGAAGGAAGGGGCATTCTGTTGCCATTGTTCCTTGAAGAAACATTGTTTCTGGAAATGACCTGTCTACAGTCCCTTTTCAAATGTCCTTGCTTTCCACATCCAAAACATCTAACACTCCTCAAACCTTTTGAAATTACTTCTCCTACCCATGTATCATCATGCTCATCAGCTTCAACATTAATTGTTTCTCTAATCCAATCTTCCATAGGTGCAGATCTTGCCCTTAATGGCCTGATTATTCTTTTGCATGCTGCATTCGCATTCTCAAAGGCCAAAGATTCAATTATTGCCTTACCAGCTTCTGAATCCGAGACCATTCTCTTTACTGCTGAAGCCAGTCTTTGTAAAAAATCTGTAAAAGACTCTTTTGGGCCTTGCTTCACCTTTGTAAATGACTCAGATTTTTTTCCTGGTTCCTCAACTTTGTCCCATGCATTCAAGGCTGCCGTTCGACATAAAATTAGGGTTTGGATATCATATAAACATTGTGCTTGTGCTGAAGCATATTGGCCTTCGCCCATAAGCTGATCCTGGCAAACTTGTATTCCTTTATCCCTCCATTGTTTTTCTATGTTTTTAGCCTCCTCCTTAAACCAAGTCAGAAATTGAAGTCTCTGGCTGGGTTCCAGAACGCCTTGTGCAAGGTCCCGCCAGTCCTGTGGTACTATCCTATTATATGTTGACCAAGTGTTTAACATTTGCTTTACATATGGGGAATGCATGACATAAGATACTATTGCCTCCTTAAACCTTTTTAAATCCAACATTTCAATTGGAGCCCAAGTATTTTGTGTAGCCATTTGATCAGGCATCTGCTGTACGGTTACAGGATAAATTAAGGGTGACTGTGTGAAAACAGGCTTTCTTTCTGCAACCTTATGATCCCAACTTGAAACAACTTCACTGTTAATTTCTTCTGTCTGAATTTTTACAGGTTTAACAAGTTCTTCTAAAGCTGTTATCCTGGCACTTAAATTGACTATCTTTTTAAATATTAAAATGTGGATTATTATAGTGATAAGGTGCATAATTCCACCAATACTAATATTATATAGTTGTTCCATTGCCAGACTGCCTAAAATTTCGAACAAAAACCAATTTTCTTCTAATGTACACATAAAACCCATTTGTTTTTTAATGTGGAAAAAAATTCTCTTTTAGATAGTTTCCTTTAAAATATCTGATATATTATGACTTACCAAATCTGCGTAGAACAGTAGAAATCCGAGGGGATTTTCAAAGCAGCCACCTAGTGTCCCAGGTGTAAATCCAGAGAGAGAGAGAGAGAGAGAGAGAGAGAAGAGAGAACGCACAAGAAAGCGTAGCCGGCTAAAGCTTAAATGCAGCCACATGTTCCCTCTTGTGCCGAGTCAAGGCTTGGGTCTGGCTTCCTTAAGCTCCGACCACGTGCATTGGCTTTACAGGCAGGGCCCTGTTCGGCAGGGCAGGTCTGAGTTGTTTGTAGCACCGGCTTTAGGCAAGCTGCTCACAGACCTAGGCCCGGGCTAGAAGTTGCTACCCGGACTAGGAAGCTGGCAGCTCAGACTAGGAAGCCGGCAGCTCGGACTAGGACGCCGGCAGCTCGGACTAAGACGCCGGCCGCTTCCTGCCGCTTCCTCCGCCGCCTGCCACCGCCTGCCGCCCTTGCGGGAAAGCGGACCTGCAGTCAAGCCAAGCGGTTTTTAATGGATTCTTGTCACGTTGGGCGCCAGATGTAGATGTAACCAACCGTCTTATTAAATAAGAAACACAGAAACAATGTAAAAGAGAAAGCCGAGAAGTCAGAGCTCAGAGCTAAAATCTCACCCTTCCTCCTGCTGTCCCAGCTTCGTGAAAAGAGACCTGCTTCCTGTCGGTTCGTTTTTTTTAAAGTATGTTGTTCTGCCTTCTCATTGGTTGTAAACCCAAACACATGACTGCCTCGTCACTGTCTGAATGTACAGCCCCCTAGGTCTTAAAGGCATATGTCTCCAATGCTGGCTGTATCCCTGAACACACAGAGATCTTATGGGATTAAAGGCGTGTGCCACCACCGCCGCACTCTTGCTATGGCTCTAATAGCTCTGACTCCCAGACAACTTTATTTATTAACATACAATCAAAATAATAATTCAGTACAATTAGATTATCACCACAGGGTGGCCTCCAACTTTAATTTTTTTTTTTTTTTTTTTTGAGACAGAGTTTCTCTGTGTAGCTTTTAGAGCCTGTTCTGAAACTCACTCGTAGACCAGGCTGGCCTCGAACTCACAGAGATTCACCTGCCTCTGCCTCCCCAGTGCTGGGATTAAAGTTGGCCAACACCACCGTCTGGCCTTTTTATTTTGTTTTTAAGCTTGTGTATTACTGAGAAATATTTTTGTTTTATTTTTAAAATCTTTTCTGGAGGTTGGAGAGATGGCTCAGAGGTTGAGAGCACTGGCTACTCTTCCAGAGGTCCTGAGTTCAATTCCCAGCAACCATATGGTGGCTCACAACCATCTATAATTCGATCTGGTGCCCTCTGAATACATAATAAATAAATTTAAAAAAAAGATTTTTTTTTTTTTTACTCTTGCAGAGGACTGGGATTCAATAGCACTCACATGGTGACTCACAATCATCTCTAACTCCAGTTCCAGGGGATCCAACCCCTTCAGGTACTACATACACGTGGTGCACAGACATACATGCAGGCAAAGCACCCATACACATAAAATAAAAATAAACAAAAAGAAGTTGTGCTAAAATAAAAACAATAGTTTGTGAAATTCTACTCTTTCCCCTCCATATCATTCTTTCCACTCTTTTTTTTTTTTTTTTTTTTTTTTTTGGTTTTTCGAGACAGGGTTTCTCTGCGTAGCTTTGCGCCTTTCCTGGAGCTCACTTGGTAGCCCAGGCTGGCCTCGAACTCACAGAGATCCGCCTGGCTCTGCCTCCCGAGTGCTGGGATTAAAGGCGTGCGCCACCACCGCCCGGCTCATTCTTTCCACTCTTTAAAAAAAATTTATTTATGTATTAAGTGTATGAGTGCTTTGCTCGTATGTATGTATGTATGTATGTATGTATGTATGTATGTATGCATGTATATATGTATGTATGCTTGTGCACCTCATGCATACCTGGTGCCCGGGGGGTTCAGAAGATGGTGTCAGATCCCCTGGAACAGGAGTTGCAGATGGATGTGACCCACCGTGTGAGTGCTGGGCACTGAACTTGGGTCCTCTGGAAGCAACAAGCGCTCTTAATGACTGAGCGCTGTGTCTGGGCCCCACTCTTCTTTACCTTTCCCCTCTATTTTCCCTTTTCCTGCCCCCTTCGTTTATTTATTCCCACATTTACCCTAAGTAATCTTAACCTCACGGTGCGTTCTACACTAGCGTGACCATTGGCGATGAATAAACAGGTGTGGGAGTTTAAATGAAGATGGCCCCCTAGGCTCCTGTGGTGAAGTCTTGGGGCTGAGTTGCTGGAATTGTTTGGAGGAGATGTGCCACTGGGCGTGGTCTTTGAGGCATCAAAAGATTCAAGCGGTTTCTAGTGGGTATCTCTCTCTCCTGCTTATGGTGTGAGCTCTCAGCTGCTCCTGCC
This sequence comes from Peromyscus maniculatus bairdii, assembly GCF_049852395.1. Lineage (NCBI taxonomy): Eukaryota > Metazoa > Chordata > Mammalia > Rodentia > Cricetidae > Peromyscus > Peromyscus maniculatus. Next base: position 15,214,112 of record NC_134867.1, read on the forward strand.
TCCATGCCGTGCTCTGCCATCATGGACCTCTTACACCTCTGGGAGCGTAAGCCCAGTTAAATGCTTCCTTTTCTAAGTTTTCTTGACCGTGCTTTGTCACAGCAATAGACACGTGACTGATGAAAGTCATCAGTCCCGTAGAGTGCATTTCTATAGATGCATCATCTGTGGTTTCATGGCGTTGCTGTCCTAAGACTTGCTGTTTCCTCACTGGGTGGTGCTGGGGATTAGGGCCTCAAGAGCAGAGGTTGCTCAATAAGAAGATTCCAAAATAAAGCAAGAGATTTGCAAACTAACGGAGGTACGGCTTGCCTCACAGAAACATGAGAACTTTGAAAAAGCAAGGCAACGTGACTCCTCTGAAAAGACTGACGCCTCAGCTGCTGAACTCCAAGGCGAGGTGATGGATGAAGACTTGAAAAGTTCACTAGTAACGATGGTCAATGACTTCAGAGAAGATTGAAATAAGCAAATGAGTTCAAGCAAGCTCCTATCGAGGAAAGACAGCACATGAAAGAAAGTCAGGAAAACGGGTGAGAAGATCAGTGATACGAACAAAAATATGGCTAAGTTCAGCAAGGAAATGAAGATTTTTTTTAAAGATTGAAAGTGGATTTTTTCATATAATAGATTCTGATTAGAGTTTTCACCTTCTTCAATTCCTCCCAGAGCCTCCTTTTTCCCTACCCATATTTTTCTTTCCATACCTTTCTCTCTCTCCCTCATTAGAACATAAAGAGGCATCTAAAATAATCATAATAAAAGATAAAAACAAACCAAATAAGATAAAACTAACAAATAGAAGAAAAAGAGTGAAAAAAATCACAAGAAAGACATATGGACACGTTTGCACACACAAAAATCCCATAAAAACACAAAACTGGAAACCATGATATATATGCAAAAAACCCAGCTCAGCTGGCCATGGTGGTTTGTGCTTTTAATGCTTTTAATCCCAGCACCTGGGAGGCAGAGGTAGGTGGATCTTTGAGTTCGAGGCCAGCCTGGTCTACAAGTGAATTCTGGGACAGCCAGGGCTACACAGAGAAATCCTGTCTTGAAAAGCCAAAAAAAAAAACAAAACAAAACAAAACAACAACAACAACAAAAAAACCAGACAAAGTATTTTGAGACAAAGTACCTTCAAAAAAATGCCACTGAATTAACTTCATGTTAGCCAGTTACTGCTGGGCATGGGTCTTGCCCTTAGGAGTGGTTTGTATACCCAGTGAGACTCCGCTGGAGAAAACTGCTTTTTCATTTGTGAGCTGTTCTCAATCAGAGATAGCTTCTGGGTTAGGGGTGGGGACTTGTGTCCACTTCCACTCTGAGTGGACCCCCATCTGGCTTGTACCTGTGCAGGCCCTGTGCATGCTGCTGCAGTCTCTGGGAGTTCCTATGTGCTTCAGTCATTCTGTGTTTAGAAGGCCTTGTTTCCTTGGTGTCCTCCATCCCCTCTGGTTCTTACAATCTTTCCACCTCCTCTTCCACAGGGTTCCCTGAGCCCTGAGAGGAGGGATTTGATGAAGACCTCCCATCTAGGACCAAGTGATCCAAGACCTCCCACTCTCTGCACATTGTCCAGCTGTGGATCTCTGATCCACTCCAGGAGGAAGCATCTCTGATGATGGAGCAAGGCACTGATCTATGAGTATAGCAGAAGGTCACTAGGAATCATTTTAGTGCTACATTCCTCTAGTGGAACTACTGTTTGGCTATCCAAGCAGTGTCCGGCACGAGCTCCAGATGTGTAAATCTAATTAATCTTATCACCAAAAACCAGGAGTCAGATATCGGGGTGAAAACATGAAAGATCAGAGAATCAGGGGAGCAGCCACCAGTGGCTTCCTACCTATTCTGTTCCTCTGTCTAAAAAGTCCTCGATCCTCTCTCTGCCCCTCCTTATCACTTCCTGTCTCCTCTCTGGACAGACCTCCAGACCTCTATGGTTAACTAGTGGCTGGCCCTGCTCTCTGACTCCAAGCAAGCTTTATTTGTCAGAACACAAACAAAATATGACACAACAGGCTCCACCTTGTGGAGAGGGCCTTAAATCCAGTCAGATACTGGTTGTTGACTCACACACGTCATGGTTGTAGATCAAAGGGTTTATGGCTGAGTTGATGTTTCTCCTTCTCCTTCGGTAGTGTGCAGAGAACCTTCCAGTACCACCAAGAGCAGTCAGCAGGGGTGAAGGCTCTGTGTAGACACCAGCTCAGCTTCTCCAGGTTCAGTGAGTTGTGTGGCTGTTGTCTTCAGTAATGGGGCCTTACCATCAGTTTGTGGGGAGCAACCAATAGTCTTGGCAATAGCCTGGGTTGTTTGGGGGTTCCCACAGAACAACAACTTGATTAGATGTACCCCATTTCTGGAGCTGGAGTCTTCATTTGGTGATGAGGATGTCCAGCTGGGTCTCTGTTTCCACTGTTATTTGGCAATTCCATTTAGATCACCTACATATATGTGTGTACTTTAGGAAGACTCTACTGTGTTAGGTTTCCATACGATCCCTCAAATAGTGTTGCCTGTCCCTCACGTTCACTCCCCTTCCTCTCCTCCCCCTCCCCATCTGATCCCCTCATTCCAGTCTCATCCCCCATTTGTTTCTGAGATTGGAGGGATGTTAATCTGAGTATTCCATTGTTGCAACGAGACTTGTTGCAACACCCATTCCATAATTATTTATTATATTAGGGAAATGAAGAGTTTTGAAAAAAGAAAAATAGAAATGTTGGAAATAAAATCAATGAATCAAATACAAAACAATATAACAAAACCTGCCATCAATAGACTTGACCAAACAGAAGAATATCAGGAATGGAGGACAAAGTTGAGGACATAATATATGTAAACATCAAATAAGAAAAAAAATGCATGACCACCGCATCCAAGAATTCTGGGATAAGATCAAGAGATGAGAACTGAGATTAAGTTAAGGCATACAAAAACTACTCAATAAAATATAAAATTATAGCAAAAAAAAAAATCTCCCAAATCTAAGGCAGGGAGGGACACGGATATCAAAAATCTAACAGGCATTTGGAACCTCAAATAGATGTGATCAGAGGACTTCCTAAGACACATTCTAGTCCACGTATCAAATATAAATCAAAGAAACAATGGTAAAAGTCTTAGCTAGGGCATTAAGCCGAGAGAAATAAAAAGGATAAAAATAGGAAGAAGTGAAAGAATTCCTATTTGCAGATAATATGACTGTATACTTAAAAAAATCCAGTGACTGACACAGACTTGTAATCTGGCAACTGGGGAAGCTGAGGCAGGAGGATCACGGGCTCTGGGCTTGTTTAGACAGCAGAGTGAGTTCAAGGCCAGCCTTGATCTTTTGAGCCCATATTTTTTTTTCTTTTTCTTTTAATTTTTTTATTTAGAAAAAGTTAACTATAAAATTTGCAATAATATTTTGATTTCTTTAGAAAGTAATACTTTGTTTCATCTGTGTTTCTCTTTTTTTCTAACAACCTTTTCCCCCAAGGGGTCGGTGCTATCTATATCCGCCGCAGGACCCGGGTGCGAGTGGGGGCCCTACAGAGTGGAGGCGGGCAGGAGCGGGGAATGCGGTCAGGGACAGTGCCCACGTCCTTGGTGGTGGGGCTGGGAGCGGCATGTGAGTTGGCACTGCAGGAGATGGAGGTAGGTACTGGAGAGAGCAACAGATCCCCTTTTGAGCCCGTATTTTAAAACAAAACAACAGCAATCCCTCTGCAAAACAGCCAAAAATACTTGGGGGTACAGCTCAGCCACAGGGTGTGTGGTGGTTTGAATGAGAAACGGCCCCGCAGTCTCAGGCGTTTGAACACTTGGTCCCCAGTTGGTGACACTGTGTGGAGGGTTAGCTGGTGCTGCCTGGCTCGGGGGAGGTCCGTCACTGGGGGCAGGTTTTGAGAGTAAAGACCCTCTCTCACTTCCAGCTGGCTTTCTCCGATTCGCTCTTGTGGTTAGCGACAGAAGCTTTCTGCTTCCTGCTCTGGCCGCCAGGTCTGCCCTTCACTGCCATACTTCACCGTCATGATGGACTCTTTTTTTTTTTTTAAATTCATCTATTTTTTTTTTCCCCATTCTGGCCACGGTCTCCCCTTCATCCTCTCCTCTCAGCCCTTCCCCTCCCCCACCCCCCAGTCCCCTCCTCTTTCACCCCTGTACAGGACGGACTCTTATCCCTTTGGAACCATAATCCCAAATAAAGTCTGTCTTCTGCAAGTGTCCTTGGTCATGATGTTTTATCACAGGAACAGAAAAACTAATACAAGGTGTTAGTACGTATAAGATCCTGGGTTCAATCCCAGTATGGAAAAACAGCACATCTGAATGGACTCCTTCACCAGAGCCAAGGAGAAGGACTCAAGATTAAAATACAGAAGAAACCAGTAGCCTTTCTAAATACCAATAATGAACGTACTGAGAAAGAAATTGGGGGTCAGGGGTATCCCATTCACAATAGCATCAAGTGAAATCAAATATCTAGGAATACATCCAAACAAAGACATGAACAACCTCTACAGTGGGAACCTACAATGACTGAAGAGTTTGCCAGTCCTCTGGAAGAGCAGCCAGTGCTCTTAGCCAGTGAGCCGTCTCTCTAGCCCCGTCACATAACTTTAGACAAAGTTATCAAAAGCTTTATTGGGAGAAAAGATAGTGAGTTCAACAAAAATGTATTAGTCGGGGTTCTCTAGAGGGACAGAGAAAGGGGAATGAGACTGTGTGTGTGCATGGGCGTGCAAGAATGTATTAAATCAGCTTTAAAGTAGTAACAAGAGCAGAATCATAATTGAGAGCTGAGAACCCGACAGTTATTCGGTCCTTGAGGCTAAAATACTTTTGCACGGAAAAGGAAATGATCAGCAAGGCGAAGAGACAGAATGGGAAGAAACTTTGCCAACTATTCATCATCCAGATGATCAATATCTAAAACATGTTAAGAACTAATATTAATAATTTAATATTAAAAAAATCATTCAATCAACAAATGAACTAAGGATCAGTCTCCAAAGAAGAAATACAAACGGCCAACGACTAGTTTAAAAAGTGTGCAACATTCTTATCTACCAAGGAAATGCAAATAAAAACTCTTCTGAGATTCCATCTCACCCTAGTCAGACTGGTTGTCATCAAGAAAACAAACAAGGGGACAGAGAGATGGCGCCGTGGTGAAGAGCGTCTACTGCTCTCCCAGAGGACCCGAGTTTAATTGAATTTAATCCCAGCACCCACAGGAGGTGGTTCACAACCACCTGTGTAACTCCAGCTCCGATGCATGTGGTCTCTGTGGGCACTTGCACTCATGTGTACACATGCAATCACACATATCCACACATACACATAATTAAAAATAAATCTTTTTTTTCCAAAAAGGAAACAGAGGGTGACAACCATTAGAAGTATATCCTCACTAACTTATACTTGGATACTCAGCATATGTAGTTATATACAAGTATATAAGTATACTTGTATACTTAGAAAAAGAGAATTTAGACACAGCTGGTAAGAATGTATGTTGGTGCATCCGCTTTAGAAATCCATATGGCACACACCTTTAATCCCAGCACTCGGGAGGCAGAGGCAGGTGAATCTCTGTGAGTTCGAGGCCAGCCTGGTCTACAAAGGGAGTTCCAGGAAGGTGCAAAGCTACACAAAAACCCTGTCTCGAAAACCAAACCAAACCAAACAAACAAAAAAGTGAAAAGCAGAACTACCATATGGCCCATGTGTTACCAGGTTCTTGGGTACCACCTTGTTCATTCTGTGGGTTGGACAAAGAAGACCCTTTCAGGCAGGAAGTGAAGTGACAGCTGGGGAGTGGGGGCCACTGACACACTGTGACAACCAGAGGCCTGAGGTCAACGGAGGATCCCTGACAGGAACAGTTATAGATCCCAGGCTAGATGCCAAAACGGTAGTCAGCAGTGAATGCAAGTGGGACTCTTGAGGGTCCCAGGCAGAGTAGCAGTCACAGATGCTGAGGGCAGTGAGTGAACAACAGTCACAGATGCTGAGGGCAGTGAGTGAACAACAGTCACAGATGCAGAGGGGAGTGAGTGAACAACAACAGTCACAGATGCAGAGGGCAGTGAGTGAACAACAGTCACAGATGCTGAGGGCAGTGAGTGAACAACAACAGTCACAGATGCAGAGGGCAGTGAGTGAACAACAGTCACAGATGCTGAGGGCAGTGAGTGATCAACAGTCACAGATGCAGAGGGCAGTGAGTGATCAACAACAGTCACAGATGCTGAGGGCAGTGAGTGAACAACAACAGTCACAGATGCTGAGGGCAGTGAGTGAACAACAACAGTCACAGATGCAGAGGGCAGTGAGTGATCAACAGTCACAGATGCAGAGGGCAGTGAGTGAACAACAGTCACAGATGCTGAGGGCAGTGAGTGATCAACAGTCACAGATGCAGAGGGCGGTGAGTGATCAACAGTCACAGATGCTGAGGGCAGTGAGTGAACAACAACAGTCACAGATGCTGAGGGCAGTGAGTGAGCAACAGTCACAGATGCTGAGGGCAGTGAGTGAACAACAGTCACAGATGCTGAGGGCAGTGAGTGAACAACAGTCACAGATGCAGAGGGCAGTGAGTGATCAACAGTCACAGATGCAGAGGGCAGTGAGTGATCAACAACAGTCACAGATGCTGAGGGCAGTGAGTGATCAACAACAGTCACAGATGCTGAGGGAGTGAGTGAACAACAACAGTCACAGATGCTGAGGGCAGTGAGTGATCAACAACAGTCACAGATGCTGAGGGAGTGAGTGAACAACAACAGTCACAGATGCAGAGGGCAGTGAGTGAACAACAGTCACAGATGTAGAGGGCAGTGAGTGATCAACAGTCACAGATGCAGAGGGCAGTGAGTGATCAACAGTCACAGATGCTGAGGGCAGTGAGTGATCAACAGTCACAGATGCTGAGGGCAGTGAGTGATCAACAGTCACAGATGCTGAGGGCAGTGAGTGATCAACAGTCACAGATGCAGAGGGCAGTGAGTGATCAACAGTCACAGATGCTGAGGGCAGTGAGTGATCAACAATAGTCACAGATGCTGAGAGCAGTGAGTGATCAACAGTCACAGATACTGAGGGCAGTGAGTGATCAACAGTCACAGATGCAGAGGGCGGTGAGTGAACAACAACAGTCACAGATGCAGAGGGCAGTGAGTGAACAACAGTCACAGATGCTGAGGGCAGTGAGTGATCAACAGTCACAGATGCTGAGGGCAGTGAGTGATCAACAGTCACAGATGCTGAGGGCAGTGAGTGATCAACAGTCACAGATGCTGAGGGAGTGAGTGATCAACAGTCACAGATGCTGAGGGCAGTGAACAACAGTCACAGATGCTGAGGGCAGTGAGTGATCAACAACAGTCACAGATGCTGAGGGCAGTGAGTGATCAACAACAGTCACAGATGCTGAGGGCAGTGAGTGATCAACAGTCACAGATGCAGAGGGCAGTGAGTGATCAACAGTCAGAGATGCTGAGGGCAGTGAGTGAGTGAGCAACAGTCACAGATGCAGAGGGCAGTGAGTGATCAACAGTCAGAGATGCTGAGGGCAGTGAGTGAACAACAACAGTCACAGATGCTGAGGGCAGTGAGTGATCAACAGTCAGAGATGCTGAGGGCAGTGAGTGATCAACAACAGTCACAGATCCTGAGGGCAGTGAGTGATCAACAACAGTCACAGATGCTGAGGGCAGTGAGTGATCAACAGTCACAGATGCTGAGGGCAGTGAGTGAACAACAACAGTCACAGATGCTGAGGGCAGTGAGTGAATTCGAGAGATGCAGCCGCACCTGGAACTGAGATGTGCCAGTCACAAGACCAAAAACAAAGGGCTATAAACTTTATTAGAATAGATAATTGGAGAAGGCCCAGAGACAGGAATCTGCCTAGGGGCTTTAGGTGGGACTTTTTATAGACTCCTAGCCACCCTCCATGGTACCCTCCCTTGAATAGCCTCCCCCCCCAAGCCATTTTGTAACAGTTGCAATCCCCTGGGGCTTGAGGGTGGGAGAGACTTCACCTGTGTTTAGTAAGCTCTCTTTCACTGAACACACCACTAGTCCGAGGCCCAAAGTTTAAAACCCACACTATCTGTCATTCTGATGGCATTTATTCTTTCCCTGTGCTGAGGAATTAACCTGGGGTTTTGCACATGCCAGGCTAGTTAGTGCTCTACAATGGAGCCACACCTCCAATACGAAGCCGCATTCTTCATTACCCGGTGGTAGTGATATCTTTTTGGTGTGTGTGTGTGTGTGTGTGTGTGTGTGTGTGTGTGTGTGTGTGTGTGATTAGTAGGACATGTGTGCTGCAGAGCGTGTGCGAGTCAGAAGATAACTCGTGGAATCCCTTCCTTCCACCTGGGCATCTGACTCAGGTTGTCAGGCTCGGTGGCAAGCGTCTTGACCCACAGCGCCATCTCCCCACCTCCCGTGACTTGTGGAGTGTTTGTTTATTCATCCGTGTGTCTTGTCTGACTGTCTGATCCATGACTTCCGGGCCCATTTACCTTCATAGGCAGAGTCCTTAGCATGGTGTCTGGCATGCGAGGGACTATATAGTCTTTAAGAATAAGCACCAGGGGCTGGAGAGATGGCTCAGAGGTTAAGAGCGCCGACTGCGCTTCCAGAGGTCCTGAGTTCAATTCCCAGCAACCACATGGTGGCTCACAACCCTCTGTAATCAGATCTGGCACCCTCTTCTGTATACATGATAAATAAATAAATCTTTAAAGAAAAAAAAAAAAAAGAATAAGCGCCAAAGAATGCGGGTCCTTGGCACTCCTGATGCTATCCACACAAAACCTGTTCTTCCCGTATTCTGGGGTCCAAGTGGGACCCCTGGGGGAGTTTAGACAAATGGAGCCATTTTGGTTCAAATGCTCTAGGCCGATGTTGACATTTCCCTTCATAGCTTTTTTTTCCCCCCAAGATGCTTTGAAATATTTTATGTTTAATGATGTGTGTAGGTATATGGATATGAGCGCATAAGTGCAGGTGTGCACAGAGGCCAGAGGTGTTGGGTTTCCTGCAGTTGGAGTTGCCGGCAGGTGAGAGAGCGGTGAGCACTCCCATGTTCTGAGTCATCACTGCAGCCTGTCCGTCCCAGGATCCTGAGCACGATTATAACTCAGCCACAGAGCACTTGCCTAGGACAAGGACCTCAGCTCAGTGCTTAGTTTGGGAACAAAAAGATGAAATATAATTAATATGACGATATCAAATCTTAATTTTTTCTTTTTACCCCCCAAAAACCACTTTATTTAAAGGACAGCCTCTTTCGGTCACTAAAGAATTGTTCATAGTAAAGAAGACATTAGCACACCTGGAAGCTCACAATCCAGGAAGCAGGCGTATGGCCAGAACCTGGGGGCCAGCCTGGGCTACCCATGGGGAAAACTAGCTCAATGTATAGATATGTTTGTATACTTATTTTATATACCACAGAAACTGAATCAATTAGATTGGGGAAAGAAAACTCCTTGAGGAATTCCTAATTCCTGTCCAAATCTCACTCAGCAGCTGGAATCCCAGCATTCAGGGGGCAAAAAAGCAGGCTGTTCACAGAAAAATTCGGGCTATCCTTGATGACAGCGTTAGAGCCAGAGTTCAAAAAGCGCGCTGATGTAGGTGCGGTGGCGGCTGGTGCTTAGTGCCCGTAATCCCTACCTACAGTCGGGAAGGGGCGGGGGAGAGTGCCTGGAGCTTCGGGACAGCCCCTCCCTTATAAAAGGCAAAACAAATAAAACCTCAGCCAGGGCACAATCAAGTTGGCAGGTGAGCAAACCCTAAAGCTCGAGTGCGCTGTTAAGGAACACCCACCCTAGGACACTGGAGCACCGGTTCCCCCACCCCCGCAGATTCAGAAATGTCCCGGCCCTTGTCTGCAAGGGCCCCGCTTCCTTGCTCCACAGTTTTCATGGCCAGGGGTGAGAGGGCTTGTGCGGAGTCAGGATGTAACTCCCAGTCTCTGAGCCCTCCAGGGTGTTTCCAGATCCCCCCAGGGGATGGACCTGAGTCTGGAGCATCCTCTGGGCCTCCCGCTCTGCAGTGGGAGCTGGAGCTTCGGCTGAGCCTGGAGCTTCAGCTGCTGCGGTTGCAGCTTCAACGGCTGTCACCGCTGTCGGTTGACCTGGGTAGGCTGCAGCCGCTGGGGCTTGGCTATCCAGCAGGTCCTCTTGGGGACTACAACCAGTCACAGGCCCGAGCACCGAGGGAAGAAGCTCCCAGGCTGGGGTTGAATTTGGGAATGGAGCCCACACAGGCTGTACCTGGATACTTGGACTCTCCATCGGCAGAGGCAACAGCAGTAAAGCCACCATGGGAATGGGTTGATCCAACAACCACTTTAGAGTTTCCACTTATTTCTGGCAGTCCTTCTGGAATATTCTGGGGGGAGGGGGTGTCTCCTGATTGTACTTAGCCCGCTGATTCTTGAATAAGATCTGGATCTCATACTCCATCAAATGGATCCTTCGCGCCAGCTCCACCCGCTGCTCCAGGCTCAGATACAAGCACTGATCAAAACACTCCTGAGCTTTTGTTCCTTGTACAGGTGTGTCCTTTCGCTGCTTCTCTGGAGCGCTGGGGTGAACTTGCTGGCCACTGGGTTTATCTAAGGGCACCAGAGGGCCTAGGGAACCTTGGCAACCAGAACTCACTGAGGAACGTGAGGGCACCTGGAGATGGGTACACGGGGCGCATTTCCGGTGTTGGGAGACCTGGGCACATCAGGGCACCTGGATGGATTCCGGGACTTGTTTTCATTGATGGTCCTGACAAGTGGGGACCTAGGTAGCTTTCAGAATCTGGCTGCCGTGGAAGACTTAATTGCTCTAGGAGACTTGGAGACTTTGGGAGACATAGTTTCTGTGCAGGGTCTTGAGGCATTTGTAAACCTGTTAACATGTTGGCGTGTGAGGTGTTTGGAAATTTGGATGCAGCGGGAGAGGGTTGGGGGATTCGGGGGCCTAAGTTTCTTGGATTGGCCGGATCTGCTGGGAGACCTCCAGGCATTGGTGGACTCAGAAGTATATTGGGGTGTGACCCTACTGGAGTATCTTCCTGAACCGGAGAACCAGGAAACCAGTAGGTTGTTGCACCTTGCCCGGACCCCCCCATCTGTTTCTCAAATATTAAATTTATGGGGCCTTTCTGGGTATTCAAAGTATGGACTGGTTGACCTTGCTAGGGCATGTACTCCAAAATGCCCACAGGATAGACCAAAGACAGAAAGCAGTTTCTCTAGGGCATTTCAAGAAAAACCTGAGAAACAAAACAAAACAAAAACCCGTGCCAGGAAGCCTGGGCCGGGCTGAGGCGGGTAGCTGTTTACTGGCCAGGTGGATCAAGCCATCTGCACCAGAGACTTCAGGGCAGGATGGGTTTTCAGAGCAGGTATACTGTGCCAGTCTGTAAACGAGACAGAAAGCAGCCTGTTGTTTCCCATTTCAGCCTCAGGCGGGGTACCCCACCCTGCAGTGGGAGTGGAAGGCCTCTCCTGCAGCTCTGGTACGCCTCTTGCCTACTGTCCCTACGGCAGTGGGAGGATCCAGCTCCCCCTGAGAGAGCCGCGGTTTGTTGTCTGCTAATTCAAGAAATAAGGCCGAGGCTGCCCGGCTTTGGCTGCCCTCCATGTTCCCCAAGGTGCCTTGTTTTTGGCCTTTGCTTCCTTACCTATCAAAATCCTTTGCTTGCTAAAATAAACCTTGATTGCTTGTTCCTTTTAAGAAACTTTTATTTTTAAATAAAAGTAAGGGCTGGAGAGATGGCTCAGTGGAGAGAGCATTGGCTGCTCTTTCAGAGGACCTGAGTTCAATTCCCAGCACCCACATGGTGGCTCACAGCCATCTGTAATGGGATCTGATTGCCCTCTTCTGGCCTGCAGGGACACATGCAGACAGAGCACTCATACCTAAAACAATATATGTCTATATATACACATATAAAAAAAAAAAAAAAAGCAAGCCAGGCATGTAGTGCATGCCTTTAATCCCAGCACTTGGGAGGCAGAGGCAGGGGGATCTCTATGAGTTTGAGGCTAAAGAACAAGTGTTCTGTAAACATCAGTGAATTCCAATCCATTCAGGCTACACAGTGAGACCCTATCTGAATGAATGAATGAATGAATGAATGGCTGTCCCTTCCCACCTTCCAGAGTTGAGGCTGGGTTTGTTCACCTGAGTTCTGATTCAGAACTATTTCCTTTTTCTTCCTTTTTTGTCTTTCCTCTCAGATGCTTGGCAGAGTCTGTCCTGGGCCTTTTAAACTCTAATACGATTTTCTTCAAGCTTCAAAGACAAAATAAGGGTAGCCAGATGCCTCAGTGGGTGGGAGTGCTCGCTGCACAGACCTGAAGCTCTGAGACCAGCCCCCGGAACCCACGGTAAGGTGGGGGGAGAGAACCTGTTCCATAAAGCTGTCCTCCGCTTGAAAGCCTTGGAACGTGTGCCCCTCAGCAACAACCCATTAGTTAATTAATAATAAGTAACAAGTAACAGGCAGCATTTACTTGGCAATCTGAAATAGGTTCCAATGTGCAGGTATGTGAAAAAAAAAAGAAAAGAAAGCAAGAAGCAAAAGTCCAACTAAGGCTTCTTTTATGTTCTCTTTGCTTTTGGGGCTGTGAGGGTTCAAAAACGGAGGCAATCGAGGACTTTCCGCCTACATCCAGGGGAAAGGATGTCACATCTGCCAAGGTCGAGGGTTGAAGTGATGTTCAAGGTTCCCCTGCGGCAGGTGCTCACACCCTGGTGGTCACATCCGAGAAGGGGGACGCGGAAGCAGTTTCTTCCCCCTGGTTTGTGAAAGAAGGAGCTGAAATAAACCAGTCTTGTTTGGACTGCCTTTAAAACCCAAGAAAACCTCAGAGCCAAACAAACAAAACTCAGCCAAGGTGCAGGCAGATGTATTATTTCCTACCAACAGAGGAAGAAGAAAAATAATATTTGTTTGTTTTGGGGTTAAATTCTGTTTTGTTTTCACTTTTGAGACAGGATCTCACCATGACTTTTGTGGAACTTGCTGTGTAGACCGGGCTGGCCTCCAACTTGGAGAGATTGGCCTGCTTCTGCCTCTGGAGTGCTGGGATCGAAGGTGTGTACCACCAGGGATATGTCTTTGTAAGTGCATATTAGAGACAAGCTGACTGTCTCCGGGAGGACACCAGAGGACCAGCAGGCTGGAAACCGTCAAGTGACATGCTGGAGAACGAGGGGTCAGGGGACCAGACGTGCTTTTCTTTTCTTCTTCTTCCTCTTTCTTTGTTTCTTAGTTTGTTTGTTTGTTTCTTTCTTTCTTTCTCTTCCTTCCTTCCTTCTTTCTCTCTCTCTCTCTTTCCCTTCCTTCCTTCCTCCCTCCCTCTCTCCCCCCCCCCTCTTTCATTTTTTTCTGAAACAAAGTCTTGCTATGTTATCTAGCTTGATCTTGAACTTCTGGGTTCAAGCAGTTCTGTTTCAGCCTACAGAGTATCTGGGACTGGAGGGTGGGTCCCCTCCCTCTTTCCATTATATTTTTGCATTTTGATTTTTTTAAACCTGAAATCTGTTGCATCCTACTCTAATACGTTTTTTTTTTTTTTTTTTTTTTTTTTTTTTTTTTTTTTAAGATGATTTATGAGCTGGGCCTGGTAGTGCAGGTAGTACAAGTTTGAAGGGGGCCTGGGCTATAAAATGGGTTCAGGGCCAGTCTGAGTAATTTAGGGAGACCCTGTCTCAAGTGGAAGACAGAGGACCAGAGGGATGGCTCAGCCGGTAAAGGCGCTTGCCACCCAACTTGACGACCTGAGTCCAATCCCTGGAACCCACACACTGGAAGGAAAGAACCAACTCCTGAGTTTCATTCTCCTACCTCCACACGGGCACTGTGGCATGTGCGTGCATGCATGCATGCGTGCGTGCGTGCGTGCGTGCATATGTGTGTGTGTGGGGGCGGAGTAGAGAATGACAGAGGAATGCCTAACGATGATTGTTGTTGGTTGTTTTTGCTCTTTTCTAGGGGGGCCCACCACCCAGCTCCCAAATAAATCACACATGGAGCCTTATTCTTAATTATGAATGCCTGGCCTTAGCTTGGCTTGTTTCTTGCCGTCTGTCTTTTACCTCTGGGCTTTTCCTTTTCTATTCCTGTATACCTTCCTTTGTTTCTTACTCCGTGGCTTGCTGTGTAGCTGTGTAGCTGAGTGACTGACCCCTGATACTCTTCCTTCTCTGGCTCCTAGATCTCTCCTCCCACATTTCTCCCTCTATTTATTCTCTCTGCCTGCCAGCCCCACCTATCCTTTCTCCTGCCTTGCTATTGGCTGTTCAGCTCTTTATTAGCCCATCAGGTGTTTTAGACAGGCACAGAACACAGCTTCACAGAGTTAAACAGATGCCACAGAAACAGAAGTAACACAGCTTAAAACAATATTCTACAACAAATGATCTCTGACCTTCACACGAATGAGCACACAGACTGGGGAGAGCTAAGACAAAAGGCAACTGTTTGTTTTGGAGACTACAGGCAGTCTCTTTTTGTCTGTTTTGAGGGGTGTCTCACACTGTAGCACAGGCTGCTCTGTAACTTACAGCAATCCTCCTGTCCCAGCATAGTGAGTGCTGGGATTATAGGTGCCAACCACCATGCCTGGCTTTAGATATCATCACTGATCTCCTAATTAAACCTACATAGCAAGCATAAAAACAACATTTTCCAAATTCTTCTCTATGTTTGATTTCCTAATGGTATACAAATTAACTGTTTTTAAAAAATATTTTTATGTGTATAAGTTTTATACACCTGGATGGTCGGTCTGCTCATCACATGTGTGCAGTGCTCACAGCAGCCAGAAAAGGGTGCCAGATCCCCTGGAACTGGAGTTAAAGATGATTGTGAGCTGCCATGTGGGTGCTCAGAACTGAACTCTGGGACTTTTGGAAAAGCAGCCACTGCTTTTAAGTGCTGAGCCATCTCTCCAGCCCCCTGAAAACGGACTCATGGTAGTTTGAATAAAAATGGCCACTTTAGTCTCAAAGAGTGGCACCATTAGGAGGTGTGGCCTTGTTGGAGTAGGTGTGTCACTGGGAGGGGGAGGGCTTTGAGGTCTCAGATACTCAAGTGACACCCAGTGTGGCTCTCTCTCTTCCCGCTGCCTTCAGATCAGGATCTAGAACTCTCAGCTCCTTCTCCAGCACCATGTATTCCTGCATGCCGCCATGTTTCCCATCACGACGACAACGGACTAAACCTCTGAACCATAAGCCAGGCCCAATTAAATGTTTTCTTTTGTAAGAGTTGCCATGGTCATGGTGTCTCTTCACAGCAATAGAAACCCTAATTAAGACTTTTTTTTTTTTCTTTTTTTTTTTTTTTTTTTTTTTTTTTTTTTTTTTGTGACAGGGTTTCCCTGTGTAGCTTTGCGCCTTTCCTGGAACTCACTCTGTAGACCAGGCTGGCCTCGAACTCACAGAGATCCGCCTGGCTCTGCCTCCCGAGTGCTGGGATTAAAGGCGTGCGCCACCACCGCTCGGCCTAATTAAGACTCTTGAAGCAATTATTAACCTTCTTTCCTGGATCACAGCAAGCAAACTGTCCAGAAGAAAGCTACCAGAAGAGAAGGTCTCTAAACTAGAAAAGCAGCTGTGCTACGTGGGAAGGGTCCAACAGAGAAGGTTCAGGAAGGATCGCTGCTGTTTCCCACCGTGCTTCAGCTTCCCCACGGTGTTTGCCATTCGTGGGGGAGCTGGTTGTTCCTGGGTAGCTAGGCCTCTCTAAGGATTTCTCCATCTAGTCTGTGCCCACTTCTTGGCTCACCCATTCGTCTTGGCTCCTTCCGGTTGGCAGCTCAAAACGCCATGCTCACGCACACTAGCTGCTGGTGACTTACTTTCTCGCCTGCGGGTGTCTCCCAGCCTGTGCTAAATGCCCTCGGGTGGCCTCTTCCCCGGTCTGCAGTCTCTGTCAGGGAGTACAGCTCAGGGGCAGGGTACTTTTGGAGTGTGGGTGAGCCCTGGGTCCCATCACCCAGAAACGGCCCCGCTGGTATCTGCTGGCAGGCACCCAGGGACATCAAACAGTCTGGAGCGAAGGCGAGCTTCCCCTGCCAAACCCGCTGCCCGCTTTGTTCTCCCCGTCTGCTCACAGAAATGCCACCCACCTGGGATCTCAGTGTCCACCTGGACTCCTTGCCCGCCCTCAGCTCCCCTCTCCCGCCCTCTGTCTGGCAGCTCTTCTTCCTCTTCGTACCCTCCACCCATCTCCCCTCACCCCCAGTCTCCCAGCCTTTAGTCCTATCTCTCACTTACAAATAAAGTCTGATCAAACAGCTGCAGAAGTTAAGCAGGGCCTGCCTCTCCACTCCCAGCAAGGCCCCATTCACACTCGACTCACATTTCTTTTGTGGTAGGAAAGACTTTCCACAATCCATTCCCACGGCGCAATTCACACCAGCCCTTTTATTTTGTTTTCCTTCCTTCCTTCCTTCCTTCCTTCCTTCCTTCCTTCCTTCCTTCCTTCCTTCCTTCCTTCCTTCCTTCTTTCCTTCTTTCCTTCTTTCATCTTCCTCCCCTTCTCTTTCTCCTCCTTTTTTTTTTTTTTTTTTTTTGAGGCAGGGTCTTGCTATGTAGCTCTGGCTGGCCTGTCACTTGCCACATAGGCTGGCCTCAAACTCATGGAAATCCACTGGCCTCTGTGTCCCAAGTCCTGGGATTACAGGCGTGCACCACCACATCCAATAAGTTGTTGTTGTTGTTGTTGTTCTTCTTCTTCTTTTTTTTTTTTTTTTTTTCCGAGACAGGGTTTCTCTGTGTAGTTTTGCACCTTTCCTGGATCTCACTCTGTAGACCAGGCTGGCCTCGAACTCACAGAGATCCGCCTACCTCTGCCTCCCGAGTGCTGGGATTAAAGGTGTGCGCCACCAACATCTGGCTAGCTTGCAGCTTCTTAGTACTCCTTAAGCAGAATATGTTCTTCACAGCTCCCTGCTTTTGTACACCCCATTTTTCAAACTTAATGACCTCCTACTCAGCTGGAGATTACCTGGGACCTCTGTTCTTCCCCAGGCATTCGCTTCAACTACTTCCTCTGTGAACATTGTAGAGACTTTAATTTTTAATCTTTGTCACCACCCAAGAGCAAAGGCTTTATCTTCCTCTTCTTTATAACCCCAGAGCTCTCCCTTTGTACAATAGGTAGGTGCCCAATACATTGACTGAAGGAAAGATGTACTTAAAGTGTATGATTATTGTGTGTGTGCACACACAAGACACGTATGCAGATGTGCATGTGTGGAGGTCAGAGGATGACTCTGTGGAGTCAGTTCTCATCATCCTCCTTTACATGGATTTTAGGGACTGAACTCAGGTCGCTAGGCTTTCGCAGTGAGCCATTCACCACTGAGCCATTTGGCCACCCCTGAGATGTACATTTCTTCTGTACTCTTTCTGTATTCTGCTATCTTCAAATATTGTCAACAGAGTTCAGACCAGGCCCACTCCAGCAAAGAAAGCTCCCTTCTCACTGCCTTCCCTGTGACTTTCACCCTTCTGTCCACCCTCCCACCCCACCCCCCAGCCCCCACTCCCCGCCTTTTTTTTTTTGCTCAGTCGGCAGACCTGTGCTATGTGGGCGATGGTATGCATGATAAAAATATCTAAGCCTTTGATTTGATTCTGTTCTTAATTTTCATCCTGGTCTTTGTAGCGTTTAATAAATAAGCATGCATTGTCTCTCTTCGCTGGGCTGCAGTTAGAGCAAGGGGATTTGATTACAGCTCAGAATCGCCTGAGCAAACAGGGGAGGCGGGCTGTCAAAACTGTGCCCCCGGAGGAAAATGCCTCTCAGGGGCTTGGAAGAGACTTGCCTTCCCGATCGTCTGGCTTTGATCTCCAAGGCTCCATTAAACAAGGTATTAGCTTTAACAAGCTTTTGTGTCTGTGCCAAGGATGTAGGCCGAAAGGTCATACTAAGAAAAAAAAAATAACAATAACAACAATAACAACTGCACATTGCTGTCAGGGTCACACAACCCATCTGGAGAGGGTTCTCAGCACAGACGGAAGGCAGGACAAGCCAGGGTAGTGGTCCAGAAACAGGTGAGCAGGTAGCCCTCGAGCGCGGCTAAGACATGTTTCCTAAAGTTGCAGGCCCCGTTGACCTGAGGAGAACCCAGCCTTCTGATGCTCCTGTAGCCGTAGATACTACCACCTGGGCAAGCTGGGGACGGTAAGGGTGGGAGTCACCACCCGGCACCCGCCAGCACAAGTGGATCTGGGGGAGCTGTTGGGTTGAGATGCCCAGATTCTTTTTTCCTTTGTTGTGGTACTCGGGATTGAACCCAGCTTTGTACATGCACACTCGGCCACTAGAATATACCCTGGTCCCGAGAGGGCCTACTGCTAAGCTCTCCCATCTTACCAACACGTACTCATGGCCGCAGGCATTCACTCCTTGCTTTGAGCCTCCTTCCACTTCCGGTTCACCGTTCCACTTCCGGTTCACCGTCCGTTGCAGACTCAAGGATAAGCCCATGACTAGGGTCCGAGGAGACGGCGCAGGACATAGAGTACTGCTGTGCCAGCGTTGAGGACCTGATTTCCGATCCCCAGCCCCCCGTCTAGAAAGCTGGGTGCTGTGGCATGGGTCTGGAACTCAGTGCTGGGGAGCAGAGACAGATTCCCTGGGGCTTGCTGGTCAGCCGGTATACTACACACACACACACACACACACACACACACACACACACACACACACACACACGCACGCACGCACGCGCAGAAAGAGAGAGAGAGGGAGGGAGGGAGGGAGAGAGACTATAAGATTACAATGTACAGCTCTGGTTTAATTTAATAAACCTGGGTTGGAAAATGAAAAAAAAAATAAGAGCAATATTTTTGAACCCACGAGTGGTGGTTGGAATAGCTGTGGCCCCCATGGGCTCATAGATTTGAATGCTTGGTCATTCGGGAGTGGCACCACTTGACAGGGATTAGGAGGTGTGGCCTTGTTGGAGGAAATAGGTTGGGGGGGCGGCTTTGGGGTTTCAGAAGCCCAAGCCAGGCCCAGTGGCTCTCTCTTCCTTCTGCCTTTGGATCTGGATGTAGAACTCTCTGCTCCTTCCCTCTCCAGCACCGTGACTGCCTGCGTGCTGCCATGCTTCCCATCATGATGACAATGGACTAAGCCTCTGAACCTGTAAGCCAGCTCCAATGAAATGTTTTTTGTTTTTTATAAGAGTAGCCGTGGTCAAGGTGTCTCTTCACAGCAATAGAACACTGACTAAGACACCATGGTAGCCTTTTAAACAGCCAGACTAGACTGACCTACGAAGACTTTCAAAGCTTCACCTCTATCCACTTTCACTTCCTCTACAAACACTGGTGTGTGGCTCCCTGCTAACCCCTTTCCTGAAAAGACGCCAAGCTTCGAAACTCTTTTGACTGAATCCTCTTCTTGTGGACAATGACAGCTGTGCCCTGCACAGAACCAGGAAAGCGGGAGGCACGTGATCTCTTGTTCAGTGACTGTGCAGCCCGCCCCTCTTCCCCTATTTTCGTTTAGACAGCGTCTCACTATCTAGCCCCGACTAGCCTGGAACTCACTAAGTTGACCAGACTGGCCTTGAACTCACAGACCTTTGCCTGCATCTGCCTGCTGAGCGCCACCACACCTGGCTCATCTTTGCTTTTTACGCACACACAAGCCCAGGACGTAATCAGCGGCCGAGTCCCCGAGTTCGACTCTTGCTGACACCAGAGCACACGCTAGGGAGATGATCCGCCTCCAGCCCTCAACCCCAACCCTGCAACTGCCACCTCCTTCCTGTCTGCTTGCTTCTCAGGGCGGCTGACCACAAACTGAGGGCCCTGTGTGGAGGGAGGCCCACAGAGGTTTCCTAGTGAGACCTGAGCTTGCTTTACCCAGCAGGGCTGCGTTAAGGATGGCTTGACCGTGTGCATTACCAGGTGTTTGGAAGGGTCTGCACTTGGCTGTGCTGGGGGGAGGTCTTTGCTCCTCCCCTTGGCATTCCTATAAAGATCCCTTTAGAAGAGACAGAAGGGACCAGTGGATAAGGATCCAGGCCCTCCCTAGGCTATCCCATGTTTCTGTCTCTCTCCCCTCTATCCTTCTATCTAAATCTCTTATCCCTCACTCCTCAAGAGTACCCTGGGGGAAAATGTGGGAGCCGGTCTCCCAGCTGGCCTCCCACAGACCTGAAACAAGCCATTTATTCTTTCACAGTTATGAACCCAGAAGTTCCAAACCAAGATGTCATTTTAGTGGGTCCTCTCTGGGGACCCTGAAGAAGACTGTTATTCTTTGCCTTCCTTAGGGTCAGGGGTCTCAGGCCACCCTCCATGTTCTTGGTTTTTAGATGCTTTGATCTAGTGTCTTTAAAAAAATAGCAATAAATGTACATCTACCTTTAATGGAGATTAAAAAGGTGCTACATGTTCACTATGGGATGTTAAATATCCACCTCTGTTTTACATAGTCTTCTCCCCTCTCTGCATCTGTATGGTTTTTTTTTTTTTTTTTTTTTTTTTTAAAGAAAGGGTTTCTCTGGGTAGTTTTGTGTTTCCTAAACTTGCTCTGTAGCCCAGGCTGGCCTCGAACTCACAGAGATCCACCTGCCTCTGCCTCCTGAGTGCTGGGATTAAAGGCGTGCGCCACCACCGCCCGGCACAACTTGAAATCTTATGGGGCAGCATGAGATGCAGCTTTGCTTCTAATATTTTCCTCATCCATAGTGTCATCTGAGAGAACACACAGAACTGCATTATCATACAGAAGGCTACGTTGACTCCATACCTCTGTGAAATTGTTTTTTTTAATATTTGACAATATTTCTGTATTGAATCTTTGTGAATTTCATATCATGTACCCCAGTTCCGCTCACCTCTCAGTCTCTCCGTTTTCTCCCCTTCCTCCTGCAGCAGCCCCCCAAAACAAAAATTTTAAAAAAATCAAACCAAAACAAGCAAACAAAAACAAACATCAAAAGAACAAAAACAAAACAAAGCAAAAAACAACAAAAATCTCTTCGTTCCTCCATGTTTCCTGCCTCTCCAACATCTCTTCATTCCTCCTGGTGGCACTGGGAGCCTCAGTGTGTCACACAGTCTGCCCTTTTGTCCAATCAGTTTTACTTGCAAATGTTCATTGTAGTTAGTCACTGGTGGTTTGGTTTAAGGCCTCTGGTTTCTGGTCCACCCTCATCATTGGATTCTCACTGAATCCTTTTTCGGATATCCTGCTGCCATGGAGATCCTGTGGTTATTGTTCCAGCAGGTCCTAGATGGGGTAGATGTTAGGGTGGGCCAGGGTGGCAGTTGAGTTGGTTAGTCCAGATACCGGGGTCATCCCCCCCAAATGAGGGGTGGGCCAGTTCCCCTATGCCCATGCCATCAGGGTCAGCTCTCCCCTGCCCATGGTGTGGGGTGGGGCCCTCTCTTCTTAGTGCAGGGGCAGGGGAGGGCCAGCTCCCTTGCTACAGTGTCCAGTGAGGGGCAGGGCCAGCTAACCCAGGGCCATCGAAGGGCAGGGCAGGCTCAGCATGGTCCTCTGATTCCATTACACATGGTTCCTGTGGCCCCCTGAGGTGACATGGGCCACAGACATCAACACAGACTCCAGCTGCAGCAGGGCCACGGACCCAGAGAGGTCACCCAGCAGCAGCTTGGGCCTGGGTAACATCCAGGCTCCGGGTGGAAGCACAGGCCACTCAGATCAGGATGGCTCTGGTGGCAACATGACCTCCAGACACCAAGGCCACACAGGTTGTGGCCCTGACCCCGGGCTTCCATGTAACCTTTGGGGGCAACACATAATTCTGGCCGTGGTAGATCCATGGACCCAGACACGACCCTCGGCAGCAGCCGGGTCTGGATGTCACCATCACCCCAGGTGGCAGTGCAGGCCACCCAGATCGGCAGGGCTCCAGGGGCAGCATGGCCCTCAGGCACTAACATGGCCCCAAATCCTGAGCATCCATGTGCTCTCCGATGGTAACAGGAATCTCAGACATCAACACAGACCCTAGCTGCAGTAAGGCCATGGACCCAGACATGGTCCTCAGCTGCAGCTCTGGCCTGGACATCACCATGGCATGGGATAGCAGTGCAGGCCCCTCAGATCTGCATGGCCCCGGCTGCAGCACGTCCCTTGGTCACTAACATGGACTCAGGTGGCTGACCTGACCCCGGCCATCAACATGGCCCTTGGTAGCAACATGGGCTATGGACTCTAACACATACCCCGGCTGCAGTAGGACCACAGATACAGACATGGTCCTCAACAGCAGCCCAGGTCCGGATGGTACCATGGCCCCAGGTGGTGGTGCAGGCCACGCAGATGGGCATGGCCCCAGCAGCAGCAGGCTGTCGGACACCAAGGCCCCAGGTAGTGGCCCAGACCTTGGGAATCCCCATGGCCCTCATGGGCATCAACATGGGCCGCAGCAGGGCCACAGACACAGACATAGCCCTTGGCAGCAGCCTGGGCAGGACACCACCATGGCCCTGGAGGCGAGAAGGCCTCTCACATCAGCTCACTCCTCACTGACTTTGCTTCTTCCATTCCACCTCTCTCCACAGCACACGAACCACTCTGCTTTCTCTCCCATTTCTCCACCATATACTTGTTCATCATAATGGGACCCACCCTCCCGTCTTCCTGCTAGCCCACGTCTTGAGGACCCAGGCTGGCCTTTTCGATTTTGTGGGAGTTTTCCATAAAGCACACATCCATTTCCCGGTCTTCCCAAGTCCACCCCTGTTGTGTTTGCTCTTTACTCCTTGATTCTTTTGGCTCTTTGGCTCTTTTGGGGACCTGCCTCCCAGCTCCCAGATAAATCACACACAGAGGTGTATTCTTAATTATGAATGCCCGGCCTTAGCTTGGCTTATTTCTTGTCAGCTTTTCTTAAATTATCCCATCTATCTTTGGCCTCGGGGCTTTTATCTTTCTCTATTCCTGTACACCTTTTCTTTCTTCTTATTCTGTGTCTGGCTGTGTACCTGGGTGGCTGGGTGGCTGGGTGGCTGGCCCCTGAATTCCTCCTCCTCTTGTTCTCTTGCTTTCTTCTTTTCCTCCTAGATTTCTCTTTCTATATCTTCTCTCTGCCTGTCAACCCCGCCCATCCTTTCTCCTGCCTTGCTGTTGGTCATTCAGCTCTTTATTAGACCATCAGGTGTTTTAGACAGGCACAGAACACAGCTTCACAGAGTTAAACAAATGCAACATAGAAGAATGCAACACATCTTTGCATCATTAAACAAATATTCCACAGCATAAACAAATGTAGCACACCTTAAAATAATATTCCACAACACACCCCACATCCCTTGTGATCTTCACCAAAGAAAAGAAGAAGAAGAAGATGAAAAATACTAAATTAAATTTGTGTTGTCCATATACTCACCAGAGCATGGTTAAACTCCCAGGAACCAACCCCTTAAAGAAAACTAAGTCCTTCCCTACCCTACCCCTGCCAGAAGCCATCAGCTGTGAAGAGCTACACTTCAGGATCTCTGTCATAATTTTTAAGAGTTCTCTCTCTCTCTCTTTTTTGGTTTTTCGAGACAGGGTTTCTCTGTGTAGCTTTGTGCCTTTCCTGGAACTCCCTTTGTAGACCAGGCTGGCCCCGAACTCACAGAGATCTGCCTGCCTCTGCCTCCCGAGTGCTGGGATTAAAGGCCACCACCACCCGGCAAGAGTTCTCTTTAATGGCTTCCTGTATAGACTATTTCTTTTTGTGGGGATTGGGGTGGAGTGGAGAGAGGTTGTCCCAGAAGCCTTCACTGTCTCTCATTCTCAACTGTGAGTCTGTAGTTATGGATATCACTGCAAAAGAAGCTTCTTGACCCTTTACAGTCAGTGGCAGCATGGGCCATGGACATCAATAAGGCCCTCGGCTGCAGCACAGGCCACGGACATCTACACAGTCTTCGGTGGTAACACAGACTAAGGACATCTACATGACCTCTGGCTGCAGCATGGACCATGGATACCATCATGGCCCTCGGTGGCAGCACAGGCCCTGGACACCACTATGGCCTTCAGTGGTAACAAGGGCAATGGACATCAACATGGGATCACAGACTATAGAGCATCTGTGTGTTTTTATAAGGATAGCAGTCACCTTAATCCAGTGCTAATTCAAATATTCACTAATTACATCTGCAAATGCCTTATTTCCAAAGGAGGTCATATCCTGGGGTTCTAAATGGATAGGAACTTTTGGGAACACTCTTCATGTATTTCTTCATAGTATTTCTCCAACTGTGACTGTTGGAGATTGTCAACTTGGAAGGGTCTAGAATCACCAAAGAGACAAGGCATGTCTGTGGGAGGTTATCTAGATTAGGTTAATTGAGGGGTGGATACTCACCCTACATGGGTGGGGCCACCACCCCACAGGCTGGGGGTCCTGGGCTGTGTAAGAAGCAGAAAGCAAGCTAAGTAGCAATATTCATTGCGCTCTGCTTCTGGCCTTGTGGACACAGGGTGGCCAGCAGCCTCCTGCTCCTTCTGCTATGCCTTCACGATGAAGATCCATCCTCTAGATAAGCCACGCTAAACCTTTCCCTTCCCGGGCTGTGGAGATGACTCAGTGAATAAAGTGTGTACCGTGCAAAAGTGAGGGTCTGAGTTTGAACCCCCAGAACCCACGTCAATTTGGGTGCACTAGTGCATGTCTATAATCCCAGCGATCCTATGGCAAGATGGGAGGTAGGCCAGCTTGCTGGTGTATGCCTGGCAAACCATAACAAAGGGGATCCTGTCTCAAGCACAGTAGAAAGCAAGGACCAGTACCCACACTATGGCATGTGTGTGCCAGCTCTCTCTCTCTCTCTCTCTCTCTCTCTCTCTCTCTCTCTCTCTCTCAACCAAAACCTTCCCTTCCTTAAATAGCTTCCCTCAGATATTTTTGTCAAAGCAGTGAGACAGGTAACTCATTGACACCCCACTCTCACACACTCTTCCCTCTTGGGGACACCCCATCCTCATTGCCTGTACTAGCTCCTCTTCCTATGAAGGACTTACCTTGGCTCGCAGCTTCTCGGTCATGGAAGAGAAGGCAGAGTTGCTCAGAGGCTGTGGAAGCGGGTGGCAGAGTCCCTGCCATGGTGGTAGAGGGAACCACAGTAGTTTACCTTCCAGGACCAACCCCTCAGGTCTTCCCAACAGGGTTACATCACCTCACCCAACAGTACCCTTAGCTGGGAACCGAGCATTTAAACTACGAGCCTGCGGGGGGCCACTTCACATCCAAACTCGACCACCAACTACGACCACGTAGGACTGTGCCAGCCTTCTGTTGACCGTGGACTTTCCTATCGACCTTGACAGCACAGTTGATGAGCTGGTCTTCACCTCCGGTCCTGACTCTGGTTGCTCTTTCTGCAGCTTCTTCCCCTCCACATGGACATCGTGGCTTCTGTCACTTGTGGCTCCTGTCATTGACTAAAGGAAACCACATTCCCACAAGGACGAGGACCACAACAAAAATATGCTTCCAACCGAAGCTGTCAATCAGAGGAGCCCACACAGGCATACGCTTTACCCACCCTCCTCAGCCTCAGCAATGGATTCCCGTCTTCACTGAGAAAATGGAGCGATGAAGCTTCAAGGGTGTGAATCTCACACTCCTGTTCATAGCCTCGTCTCTCACCTGTCACAAAGCCAGCCTAGCCACCCACAGCCCCTGTGGCCACCTGCTCCCTCACTATGTGTTCCCTTAGCCTACAAGAATGCTGACCCTGTGGTAAGCCCTGCCGTGATCCTGTTCCCTTCTAGCTAATGCCACCTCACTCTCTTGGTAGTGGAGCTGAGCCTTGGGGAGGGTGCCTGTAATATCAGCATTCTGGAGGCCGAGGTGGAGAGATCGCAAGTTTGAAACTTGCTTGGGTGACTTAGTGAGACTTTTTTTTTTTTCCTGTGGTCCTCACTCTCCTTCTATCCCCCATCTTCTTCAGGAAGCCATTCACCCAGGCCCTTCAGTGGGATGCCCTGACTCCTCTCCCTCCCTTCAATCTCAATTCTGTTTGTTCTCTTAAGGAAGCTGTCCTGTCTGGAGTCACCGTTCTCTTCCGTGCCCGATTGGTAGTAGGATGAGAGCGGGACCTCTGACCTTATACACCCCAACATCCTACTAATATCCGCAGTATGTGTGAAGTCTGTAAGGTCAGCTGGTTCTGGGCCACACTGCATCCCAGTTGGCCCTGCTGAGGTGTCTATCTCCCTCCGTGCAGCTGGATGCATGAAGAGGACTCCAAGGGCCTTGAGAGGCAGCGTCTCAATAACGACCACCCCCCACCCCGCAGTCTCCCAGGTCACGGCCTCCTTTGCTGCTTTCAGGGACCAGCACTGCTAGTGACAGCTTGGCCAGGGAAAGGGGGCAGAGAGAGAGAGGGCGGCTCACCCAGAGGTACCCATCCTCTCCTTGTTCCTCCCAACTTGATACTTGCTTAGACACAAGATCACACATGAACACGTGGGGTTCGCTTCATGTGTAGTTTATGGGACCGCAGTTTTTCCAGTTTTTCAGTTCACATCCATTCCTCTCCTTTCTCACTCTCTGGGCGACTGATTACTGATCACTGTATTAGTAGTCACTTTCCTGTTGCTGTGGTAAAACACCAGGGCCAAGGCAACTTAGAGCAGAAAGAATCGGTTTGGGCTGACGGTTCCCGAGTCCATCGTGGCGGAGGCACGCGCGAGCGGTGGGCGTGGCAGCAGGAGAGGGGTGGAGCTGAGAGGCGAGCGGTGGGCGTGGCAGCAGGAGAGGGGTGGAGCTGAGAGGCGAGCGGTGGGCGTGGCAGCAGAAAAGAGGTGGAGCTGAGAGCTCACGTCCTTTACCGTAAGCTTGGAGCAGAGAGAGTGACCTGGAAGGAAGAAGTGTTCACTCTCAAATTCTGCCTCCAGAAACACGCTTTCTCCTCCCACACGGCACCTCCTAAACTTCCCCAAAGGGTGCTGCTAACTGGGGACCAAGTGTTCGAATGCTGGAGACTATGGAGGACATTATCTGTCTGTCTGTCTCTCTATCACCTATCTATCATCTATCTATCTATCTATCTATCTATCTATCTATCTATCTATCTATCTATCTATCTATCTATCTATCTATCTATCTTCTATCTATTATCTATCTATCCACCTATCTACCATCTTTTTCTTCCTTTTTTAAATTAAGAAAATTGATTTATATAGCTCACAGTTTTGAAGATTGACAGCCCAAGACTGGATGGAGCACAGATGACTAGTCTCTGATGAGGGACTCCTGTCCATGTCACAACATGATAGAAGACATCACAGAGCAGACAAGAACAGCAGACTAGAGAAGTCCCATAGCAAGAGAAGCTATAGACCAAGCAAGGACCAAGGAAGCTTATTCTTTCTTCTGAGAACAACCACCACCCAATGGTGATCTTCCCACATGCTGATCATCTACTAAGTCCCACCTCCCAATATTCTCTTTTTCTAAATATATTTTTTATTGAAAAACATTTTATTCAATATATTTTGATCATGGTTTCCTCTCCCAGAACTCCTCCCAGATCCTCCTCATCTACCCAACTTCACAGCCTTTCTTCCTTAGAAAACAAATTGGGGGAGGACTGGAGAGATGGCACAGTGGTTAAGAGCACTGGCTATTCTTCCAGAGGACCGGGGTTCAATTCCCAGTACCCACATGGCAGCTCACAGCTGTCTGTAACTTCAGTTCCAGGGTACCAGACACCCTCATGCAGGCAAAAGACCAGTGCACATAGATTAAAAAAACAACAACAACAACAACAACAAAAAAAAAACCATAGGGCTGAAGAGCTGGCCCAGGGCTAACAGCACTTATTGTTCTTGCAGAGGACTGGGATTCAATTCCCAGCACCCAAGTGGTAGCTCACACCTGGCTCTAACTCCAGTTCTAGGGGATCTGACACCCTCTTCTGGCCTTCTTAGACACTGCATGTACATGTTCACAGACATACATGAAGGCAAAACATCCATGCACATAAAAATAAAAAAAAAAACAAATGGGAAAACAAACATCAATTTGTTTGAAATAAATAAAACATAAGAAATTAAAATCAATTAAATTAATTAATAATTAAACAATAAATAAAACACAAGAAACACACACTCACATGCCCACACACATGCAAATGAATACATTCTCTCTGTCTGTCTCCCCACCACACACACCCCCAAAACCCATACAATACAATGAGTGGACAGTTCTTATTTAAACTACCACAAATACTGACAACTACAACTTGCCAGGTTCTAAGGACCTGAACGGCACTGGGTCACAGTTGCATGCTCTGTCTACTTTCTATAGTCCTGACAACCCGGTCAGGTAGCCCTAGCCTCCCATTGTACAGAGCGATGAACTATGTTGTGCTGACCATATGGCTAGTGAGTATGAGTAGCAGCACGCTTCCTCAGGCCTGCACAGCCGAAGTCCATGCTGTGACCGTTACCCTGTGTGGCTCCCCCACCACCCCCAACAAGGTCAGTGTGGTGCATAGTCTCAGCATACTAGTCCTGTTCTCCCTCTCTTATGTGACCCACCAACTATCACAAAATGTGTGTGTGTGTGTGTGTGTGTGTGTGTGTGTGTGTGTGTGTGTGTGTGTTGTGGGGGAGCGAGAGTGATCAAAAAGAGAGTGACAGACTTAAGCTCTTGCTGGAGTCCATCTAGCATGTCTAAGGACAGGGTTAGGCTGTGGATGTTTTCCTATCTCTAGTGCCTGTAAGCAAGAGCTGATCAAAGGCATTCACATTCACAGTGGTCTGGAGGCAGCTGTCTGCCTCGGTGGGGACAATCCAGACACAACTGGTTCAGGCCCTCCCCCACCGCTCCCCACTGAGAGCACTGTGGGAATACTATGTCTGAGAGGTGCGGTGCTGTGTATGCAATACACTTGGAAGATCAATGAAGTCTGATGTCAAAAAAGGAGTCAATGGGACTGGAGAGAGATGATTCAGCAGTTAAGAGCACTGGCTGTTCTTGCAGAGGACCCAGGTTTGGTTCCCAGCACCCACGTGGCAGCTTATCACTTCTATAACTCCAGTTCCAGGGGATCTGATACCCTCTTCTATCCTTCCTGGACACCAGGAACACACATGGTATATGCACATTTATGCAGGCAAAACTCTCTCATACATGTAAAATAAAATAAATGTAAAAAAAAGGGCAACTGATTTTGGTAATTTTTACCCAAGAATATTTTCATGGCTGGGATCATAGCTCAATGATACAGTAGTAGCTCAGCAAGCATCTCTCTCTCTCACACACACATATACACACAGACACACACACATAGACAGACAGACATACACATACAGATACACACACACACACACACACACAGACAAACAGACACCCACAGAGACAAACAGACACACACACAGGAAGACATAGACACACAGACAAACACAGACACACAGACACACACAGGCATACACACAGACACAAAGACACACACACACAGACATACATACACAGACACACACACACAGACAGACAAACAGACACCCACAGAGACAAACAGACATATACATAGACACACACACAGGAAGACATAGACACACAGACACACACAGGCACACACAAAGACACAGACATACATACACAGACACACACAGAAGGTCTAATGTGACAATTTAGGCAAAACCTGAACAATCTTCATCAAAAAAGTGAAAATTATGAGTGTGCACAGGCAGGAAAGGAGGGCTTTTTGTTTAGGGGCATCTTATTTGTCTACAGGTGTCTTTCAAAGTGATTCTCTGGAAGGTTTTAAGGTTGGGGTGATCTAGAAGATATTGATAATTTTATTAAAAGTTTGAAAAAATTTGGGGGGGGGGTTGTATGTCTAGTTCATTAGCACAGAACATGCTCAGTAAGCCTGAGATGCTGGGTTCAGTCTCAGCCCACGCTCACCTGCAGAAGTCATTTCTGTTTGTGTGTGTGTGTGTGTGGGGGGAGCTAGTAGAAAGGACTGAAGTACTTTTAGCTGTCTCTGTATATGGCCATTTCTTGATTCTGCCTGCCAGGCTCCCCCAAGCACCAAAAGAACACCAGACACCTCGTGGTTCCCCCAGCTGTTTTCCAGGCTTCTTGGCTTCGAATCTAAAAGCAAAACCTACTTAAATAACGTTTTAATCACATTTAAAATTATTCTCTAACAGTAGACCTAGGAATGATGAACTTTACATCATGGCCCATTTGCCAGACTCCTCATAAAGACTTGTTTGGTTTTAAAATAGGGGCAGAGAAGGGCTGAGACATAGTGTCGCCTCACACAGAGACTGCTCCTTCGCCAAAACAGTCTCAGCAGAAAAGCAGAGGCCGCTGGAGACTTCTGGGGGAAGGCGGAGTGTTGCTTCTGGCCATCCTCAGTGTTGCTCTGCACAGGAGAAAGGGATGAGCAGGGACCGCAAAGCTCTTCCAGGCCAAAAAAGTTAAAGAGAAACACAGATGAGATGTTGGACAGTCTTAACAAGAACTCAAAACGGCACAGATATGAGGCGCTATCAGTCCACCTATTAATCCACTTACCACTACTGAACAGGTAGACAGCGTGAGGATGAGTTGTTGGCCTTAAATGAGTCAGTGCTGGCGAGAGGGACTTGTAAATGATACAGGTGTTGTTTTGCCCACACTTGCTACAGGTCAGCATGGAGCATGTGCTGCAAAAGGACCATAGAACGAATGTGTGAGGAAGGAGAAGAGATAGATGTGAGAACTGGAGACTGAACACTGAAACAGGGGGATTGGTGGTTGGGGATCCTTGATGAATGAATGAATGAATGAATGAATGAATGAATGAAGACTTTATGTTTTAAAATCTTGTTTTTTCCCATAAGCATGTGACCTTGGATGACCCACCCCATCCATCTGGCTAAAGGGCTGCAACCAATCATCAGATTATGACGTTTTATCATGCTGCTGTCCACGGTTTGGGGTCCATTCTAAAGTTTAAGGAAGAAGCTGGAGTTGAAGCAATTCATTATTACTCAATTGTAAATCCCTTTGTATCTCAGAGAAGAAGCCAGATAAAACGTGCTGAGCAAACACTCTGTTTTCTGGGTAGGGATGTGGTCACCTTAGATGGGATCCACCGGTTAAATTGTAACCTCACGCCTGTGCTGACGTGGGCCGCTCCTCCTCCTGCTGACCTTCAGGCAGCCACAATGACGGTCTAGTGTCCAGTTTGGAAATTAATCAGGCTGTCTGCTTTTGAAGGCTGTTTGGAGAGGCTTTTAGTAAACGTGCCAGACTAACTCCCTCACATTTTTAAAATTAAGAAGTGACTATTAGTGAACGTCTTAGTTAGGGTTTCTGTTGTTGGGATGGAACACCACGACCAAAAGTAACTTGGGGCGGGGAGGATTTGGCTTACACTCCCGTTTCACAGTCCATCCTCAAAGGCAGTCGGGGCAGAGATTCAAACAGGGCAGGAACCTGGAGGCAGGAGCTGATGCAGAGGTCATGGAGGGGACCTGCTTACTGGCTTGATCCTCATGGCTTGCTCTGCCCATTTTATAGCACCCAGGATCGCTAGCCAAGACTATCCCCACCCATGATGGGCTGGGGAGCCTATCAATCACAAATGAAGGAAATGCCCCACAGGCTTGCCTATTTCCTGTCTGATCTTATGGAGTTATTTTCTTGGTTCTTTTCTCCCAAAAGACTCTAACTTATGTCAAGTTGACAGAAAAACTAACCAGGACAGTGGATATAGAAATACTAGTTTTCAAAGGCTGTTCGACTATCAACTCCTCAATCATTTCCAATTGAGCCAGGTCAGAGAAGAAGTCTTCGACTGAAATATGGCCAGAAACCACAATGCAAAGAAACTCAATGCTTCTCTCCAATTTCCAAGAGTGAGTTGGGAAGAAGTCAAATTCAGTCTTAAAAATTTTACCCCTGGGGCCAGCAAGATGGTTCAGCGATCAGATGTGCTTGCTGCCAAGCCCCGATGATTTGAGCTTGATCCCTGCAACTCCTGTGGTAGAAAGAGAGAACCTACTCCCAAAGTTGTCTCCTGACCTCCACAGCCCAGCCACGGCACTCACACACAACTATAGATAAAAGTAAGAACTGTTAAGTGGCTGGGGATTTAGCTTAGTAGTCGAGCTGCCTGGAAAGTATAAAGCCTTGGGTTTGGTCTCCATGAAATACCAGCACTGTTCTAGGACTGTCAAAACTGTTGGGTGGTAAGATATATGGAAATTAATAGCAGTTTTCCCACAGAGATATTCCTTTGAGGGTAAAAGAATCATCCATGGCTTAAGGATCTATTTTGCATTGAAGTATTTTTATATAGCTTATTATATGATATTGGTAAATAAAAGTTCGTTACAGGAAAATTGAAAAGTATAAATAAACAAAAGGGTGAAATAACATTCAAAGTATCATCTCAACCACATCCACATGCTTACAAAAGTGAAAGATATAAGACTGGGAATACAACTAAGTGATAGAACGCTTGCTTAGCATGTGTAAAACTCTAGATCCAATTTGTAGTGCGCTCTCGTGCACACACACACACACACACACACACACACACACACACACACACGAAGAGAGGGTGGGAGGGAGGGAGGGAGGAGGGATTATACCAATTATAACAGGAAAAGTGGAACTTGGGATCAAATTTTCTGTTCTCATTTTTCTGTCCTAGAAGAAACTATTCTGCCCTCACTCCAGCTGCATGACGGCACATGCACAGTCTAGGGGTTAAGCAAAAGGTCTTGTGTCTTATGTCATCAGTGTGCGCTGGCGACTACGTGCACATGATGTGGTCATGCAATTAGTGCATGCATGGTGTAGCTCTGTACCAGGAGCCCTTAAAAGCCGGATGCAAACCTGTAGCACGAATCTTAGAAGGTCTTATTAATATAAACAAACCTGGAGCCAGGTATTGGGGTGAATGCTGGAAGAGCAGAGAAGCAGAACAAGCCACAGCTAACCTCACCTCACCAATTCCTCGGCTGATCTCGTTTCCTCAGACTGGAAGCCTCTGAGTCCTCATCCAAATGGATTTCAGCTGAACTGCTGCTCAAAAGCCTAAAAGCTTAACCAGCCAAAAGCTTCTAGTTCCTGCTCCTCACGCCTTATATACCTTTCTGCTTTCTGACATCACTCCCTGGGATTAAAGGTGTTTGTCACCATGCCTGGCTGTTTCCAGTGTGGCTTTGAACTCACAGAGATCCAGATGGATCTCTGCCTTCGGACTGCTAGGATTGAAGGTGTGAGTGCCACCATTTTCTGGCCTCTATATCTAGTGGCTGTTCTTTTCTCTGACCCCAGATAAGTTTATTACGGTGCACAGTATTTTGGGGGACACAATATCACCACACAGATCCCACCCTCTCTCTCTGCTGTTCTCCCTGTCCCCCCACCCCACCATCTTTCTCTCTCTTTCCTCCCCAGGCCTGGTCCTTTTATCCCTCCCCTCCCTCCTCCTAATAAAGCTCTCCACTACTAAGCAAATGGAATCTGTCATGACCACGACCTTTCCACCAGTCACCAGCGCCGTCACCAGCGCCGCTTATCATTCATTTCAAAAACAGCACCTATAGAGAAGTGGAAGCTGATGTTGATTCAGAAGCTGTTAAAACAAAGGAATATGGGCTGCAATGATAGTTCCTGCATCTGGAGAAGGAGGCACATGTTTTTACTCCCAGCACTCAGGAGGCAGAGGCAGGAGGATCTGTAAGAGTTTCAGGCTGGCCTGATCTACAAACTGAATTCCAGGCTATATAGACACTGTCTCAAGAAGGAAAGGGAAAAAAAAAGGAAAGAAAGAAAGAAAAAGAAAAGCAAGAGATAGGGCATTGAGATACCACAGGCCTGCGGACCTGAGTTCTGTCTCCAACACCCAGATGGTAGAAGGAGAAAACTGACTCCTGTACATTGTCCTTTGTGTGCAGTGACATGTGTGTGTCCCTCCCCCCAAACAAATAAATCAACAACAAAGGGAAAATGAATAGTTGGGGGGGGGGCACGGTAATTTCCTCTCCTCACACACCTGCCAAAAATATTTTGATGGTGGATGAAGGGAACGTTTCAGGGCCTTGAATGCTGTATGGTGTGCTTGGAGTCACACCAATTTCCAGTCTTTGTCAAGGCATGGGGACAAAGCAGGTGTAATTTGGGCTGTGGCATGAGCCCGAACTGAATTCGGGTGCTGGCGGCTTTCTCGTGTACTTTGCTGGACTCCTTCACCTTTCTCGCCTGTGGTGTAGACGGGGATGAAGCCACATCCTGTGACCCTGTTTGCTGTGATAAAGTCACTTCCTTTGTGATGCGCCCCTTGTATGAGCCCCCAACCCACCGCACTGGTGGGCTGCGTCCCTGTAACCCCTGAACTCGGTCTCGGGCGAAACGGACTTGGTGTGAGATGCCTTCCGAGGGCGAGGGCTTTGGGGATTTTCTGTGACAGCTCTTTGTGATATTTGTTTTAAGGGACGAACCCTCAGTGCCCAAGATTACAAATGCAAGGGTCTGTATCCATTGGGGCACCAACTGTAATAACCAAGATCACATGGGAATGACCTCTATAGGCCTAGCACTGGCTCAATTAGGTAAGTTCTGCACATGCGTTTAGTAGAATTATTGCTAATCACTGCAAAGCATGGTGCCGAAGAATATCAACACGGGGAGACATTCGTAAGCCAGCTATGAGCTGAATGCACTGCAGGCTCTTTTTTTTTTTTTTAAAGAATAGTGAATAGGAAGAAAAAGTATCTTGGCCGTGTAGATGGATTCCAACAGTGGGGATGTGAATAAAGTTAGCATTTCCTGGCTTTGTTTTCCAGTTTTCTTCCTTCAACATGTCTGAACTGTGAATAGAGAGCAACTTAAGCATTGCTTTTTGTTTGTGTGCTTGTTTGTTTTTGGGGGTGAAAAGGGGTGTATCTCATCTCACAATTATAGGTCACAATTTACCACGGAGGGAGGTCAGGGCAGGAACTCAAGGGAGGAACCTAGAGGCAGGAACCAGTGAGGACCACAGCTTGCTGGCTTGCTCTCTGGCTGGCTCACAGACTTCATGCTTAGTTAATTTTCTTATACAACCCAAGACCATGGACCCAGGAATAGTGCCACCCACAGTGAGCCAGGTCATTTTGCATTAATTAACAGTGAAAACCTTCCCTCAGAGACATCTCCACAGACGAACCTGATAAAGATGATCATTCAGCTGAGATTCTACACTGCACCAAGTTCACAGGTCTTTTTTTTTTTTTTTAAACTTTCCCCCCTTTTTATTGAAAATAGATTCTTCTCTCACACAATATATCCTGATTATGGTGTCCCCTCCCTCTACTCCTCCCAGGTCCTCCCCACCTCTCCTCTCTGGATTCACTCCTTTCAGTCTCTCAGTAGGAAAGAACAGGGTTCTAATAATAAGGGATAGTAATAAAATACAATGCCAGGCGGTGGTGGCACACGCCTTTAATCCCAGCACTCAGGAGGCAGAGGCAGGCGGATCTCTGTGAGTTCAAGGCCAGCTACAGAGTGAGTTTCAGGAAAGGCACCAAAACTACACAGAGAAACCCTGTCTTGAAAAACCAAAAATAAAATAAAGTAAAATATGATAAAATAAAATGTAAATAAGATAAAACAAAAACTGTCATATCTGAGTTGAACAAGACAAACAGAAGGAAAAGAGCCCAAGAGAAGGCACAAGGATCAGAGACCCACTCATTCACACTCAGGAATCGCATAAAAACACTAACCTGGAAGACATAATATGTATGCGGAGGACCTGTGCAGAGCTGTGCATGCTGCCTTGGGTTCTGTAAATCCATATGTGCATCAATCCTGCTGATTTACAGCACCCCATTTCCTTGGTGTCCCCCATCTCCTCTGGCTCTTACACTCTTTCTGCCACCTCTTCCACAAGGTTCCCTGAAGCCCTGGGGGAGGGATTCAATGAAGACATCAAATTTAGGGTTAAGTTCCAATGTCTTTATTCTCTGCACATTGCCTGGCTCTGGGTCTCTGTGTTTGTTCCTATCTGCTACAGGAGGAAACCTCTCTGATGGCTGAGCAAGGAATGATCTAAGAATATAATAGGTCATTAGGAGTGATTTTGTCAGTATTTTTTTTTTTTTTTACATCAACAGTATTTGGTTTTACCCTCGGTCCCTGGGCTATCTAGTCTCTGGTTCTGTCACCCAAGCAGTGTCAGGTATGGGTTCTGTCTTGTGGAGTGGGCTTAAGTCACGTCAGACAATTGGTTGGTGACTCCCATGAGCTTTGTGCCACCATTGCCCTAGCATATCTTGGAGGCAGGTCACCATTGCAGATAAAGGGTTTGTGATTGGTTTGGTGTTCATGTTTCTCCTTTGATAGCATGCAGAGTACCTTCCTGTACCAACGACTCTAGAACATGAACATGGGTGTGAAGGCTCTGTGGAGACACCAGCTCAACTTCTCCATGTTCAATGAGTTGTGTGGGTGTTGTCTTCAGCAAAGGGGCCTTGATGTTGGTTTGTGGGGAGCAACCTATTGTCTTGACAATGGCCTGGTGGGTTGTTTAGGGATTCCCACGAGACCCCTCTGGCCAACAACTTTATTAGGTGTAACCCACTACTGGTACTGGAAGTTTGATTTGGTGAGAAGAGACGGCCAGTTGGGATCTCTCCCCCCCACTGTGTGGCGGTTACATTTAGATCACCTTCATGTATGTATGTATTTTAGGAAGCTTCTAATCATTATGTATTAGGTTTCCACTACCCCTCAAATGGCCCTTAATTTTAGATGTCTGTTCTCCCTGGTATTCCCTCCCCTATTCTTCTGTCTCCTTCCCCGACTTGATCTTCCTGTTCCAGCCCCCACAATCCATCCACAACTATTTGTTAGAACAAATAGTCCTAACAATATATATCTGTTCTCCCTAGCATCTTCCTCTATACCTACCCTGTGGTTCTATGGATTGTAACATGGTTCTCATTGATTTAACAGCTAATATTCACATAGAAGGGAATACATACCATATTTGTCTTTCTGGGTCTGGGATACCACTCAGGACGATTTTTTTCTAGTTCTATCCATTTACCTGAAAACTTCATGGTGTCATTTTTTTTTTTTTAAATGGCTGAGTGATATTTCATTGTGTAAATGTGCCACATTTCTTTATCCAGTCTTCTGTTGAGGGACATCTAGGTTGTTTCCATTTTCTGAATATTATCATAGAGCAGTAATGAGTATGGATGAGCAAGTGTCCCTGTGGTAGGATGAAGCATCCTTCGGGTACATGCCCAAGAGTGGTATAGCTGGGTCTTGAGGTAGATCAATCCCCATCTTCCTGAAGAATAGCCACAGTGATTTCCAAGTGGCTGTACAAGTTTGCACTCCCACCAGGAATGGATGAATGTGGAGAGAAATAATCTTAAGGTGCATGCTAT
The DNA here is from genome assembly GCF_049852395.1 of Peromyscus maniculatus bairdii. Lineage (NCBI taxonomy): Eukaryota > Metazoa > Chordata > Mammalia > Rodentia > Cricetidae > Peromyscus > Peromyscus maniculatus. The sequence goes on from NC_134867.1 coordinate 15,251,543, forward strand.
TTCACTTACCTATTTGTTTGTGTGTGCACTGTGTGAGTGTATGTACACACATATATGGGTGAGTGTGTATGTGGAGGCCAGAAGTTGACTTCCAGTGTGTTCGGCTTCTCTCCAGGTGAGCCTGGATCTTGATGATGCTGCCAGACTGCCTGGCCAACAAGTTCTTGGGACTGTCCTGTCTCTGCCTCCCTGACATCGGGATTATGGTTGAGCTGCTGTGCTGTTTTTTTTTCCCCTCCTGGGAGCTGGGGATCTGAACTCAGGTCCCCATGCTTGTGTGGCAAACACTTTACCAACTGAGCCATCTCCCCAGACCTTATGGTTTATATGTTTGTATGCTGTTACTTGCTTAGAGAGCTACAGTTTCCTATTTTTTGGTTTCAGTCTTTATAAGTATTTTTAAAGTTAATTTTTAGCTAGTAATATTCCTGTATCTACTTAATGTATAGTAGTTCTTTTTGTCTTTCTTTCTGGTTTCTTTTTTATATATAAAACTTTACTTTCTATTGCTATCATATGCGCATGGGTGCCTTTCCTGCATGATTGTGTGTACCACATGCTTACATTGGGTCTCCTGGAACTAAGCTGCCATGGGTGGGTGCTGGGAGCCCAGCTGGGGTCCCAAGCCAGCTAAGTGGCAAGTGCTTATAGTCCCAGCATTGGGGTGGTAGAGGCAGGAACATCCTTGGGATTTGCAGCCAGCCAGCCTAGCCCAGTAGGAAAGTTCTGGACCAGTAATAGACCCTGTCTTAAAAAAAAAAAGTAGGCAGCATCCAAGAAATGATACTTGTGGTTGTCTTCTGACTCCTACATGCTCCCGCATGTGCATATGCACACACATGTGCAAACACACACATGTGTGAACACACACACACACTTCTTTGCTGAGCTAGTAATCTTTGTTCCTCTGGGACATGAGTTTAATTCTATCCTTAAATTACATGAGACAATACTGATTCCTTATAAAAGGGAAAAATCAGTAGCCATCTTGAGAGGCGCTTCCCCCTCCCCTCCTCCAAAGTTATTGCTGACCAGCAGTTTTAGAAGTGACCAGAAGTTGAACTTATAAGGCTGGGACAATAAATCTATGTATCCTGGACTTGGCAAAACAAGATATGGGGAGTAATGGGCTCAACTGACCAAAAGTTGACCTCAGAGGAGAGTAGGGCTGGAACAATAAATCTGAATGTATATATCCTGGGTTCAACAAAAGCAGGACATAGGGAGTAAAAATTTATGTCTCTGTAGATACCCTGAATCCTGTTAGCCATCAGTAACCTCATGCTTATAGTTCAGCCAGTAACTTCAAAGAACTGCCTCACCCCTAGGCTCCTCATCCAATCCCAAGCGGCATGTAAACCTTTCCTATATAAACCCCTTCAAGTGAGTGCTCGGGCCGTCCTCCTCCACCCGCTGTGTCTGTGTGGATGTTGGGTGGTGGACCAAGCTTGCTTGTTTTGTTATTAAAAACCTCTGTGTGCTTGCATCGGATACTGGCTCTGTGGTGGTCTTGCTTGGGGTTCTTGTGACCTGGGCACAACACTTATGCCTATGACAGTCCTTTAGTATTTGAAAACACAATCTTCACCCCAGAGTTCTCCTCTTTAGCAGCTAAATAGCCCCAGTTCTCTACTACTTTGTGAATTTCGTCTTTAGCCTTGCGATTACCCTTTTCTGAGTTATTTTGCTTGTTTATGCCACATTTAAAAATTGACATGCAGAACTGACTGATTAGTCCGGGGCAGGAAGAGGTACTATGTATGGCCTTGCTCCCGAGGTCAGTGCTGTCCAGTAGAACTTCTGTGGTGGTGCCAGTATCTACATCATAACTGCCCAGAATGGCAGCTACTGCCCACATGTGCTTATCAGACATTGATCAGGGTTAAGAGAATGAACAACTGAATTTCAAATGTATTTGCTTTCAATTATTTCACTCTTAATTAGCTGCCCATGGCTGTTTCCATATGTAGTTGGTTGTTTTCACTCTTTGGGGGCTGCCACCCAGCTCCAAAATAAACACACACAAGAAATCTTATTACTTATGAATGCCCTGCCTTAGCTTGGCTTGTTTCTAACCAGCTTTTCTTAAATTATTCCATCTCTCTTTTGCTTCTGGTCTTTTACCTTCTGGTCTTTTACCTTTCTCTGTTTCTGTATACCTTTCTTTACTTCTTTCTCTGTGGCTTGCTGGCTCGCTGGGTGGCCGGGTGGCCGGGTGGCCGGCCCCTGGAGTTCTCCTTTCCTCCTCTTTCTCCTAGATCCTCTCTTGCTTTTTCCCCTTTATTTATTCTCTCTGCCTGCCAGCCCCACCCATCCTTTCTCCTGCCTTGCTATTGGCCATTCAGCTCCTTATTAGACCAATCAGGTGTTTTAAACAGGCACAGTAACACAGCTTCACATAGTTAACCAAATGCAACATAAAAGAATGCATCACATCTTTGCATCATTAAAGCAAATGTTCCACAGCATAAACAAATGCAACACATCTTAAAATAATATGCCACAACATCCACATCTGTTTTCCTGGCTCTTTTAAATGGCAGGGCCAGGTAATGATGGTCTTTACATAATTCTGTATATAAGATAGTGCCAGTGTTACTGGAATGCTGACATTTGAAAAACATAGACTTCAACTCTCATCCAGGCCAAGGAGAACGAGTAAAGATATGGAGTTGGCTGGGCCTCATGGTGTATGCCTGTCATCCTAACTGCTTGGGAGGCAGAGGAGGACCTCAATTTCAAAGTCTGCCTAGACTACAGAGTGAGTTCAAGGCCAGCCTGGATAATGTAATGAGACCCCTTCTCAAAGTAAAACAGTTAAAAAAAAAAAAAAAAAGAGGGGGCTATGGATGAGGCTCAGGGGAAGAGAGATTGCTTAGCGTGCGTGACACGGTAGACTCAAACTCTAAAACTCCACAGAGAAAACCAGACACTGAAGAACGGCCATGGGCCCCCAGCACTCGAGAGCAGGTGACTCGGTCATAGTCACACAAATGTGAAAATGGGAACTGGCAGAAACTGACTCCCCCCATCCCCACTCCCTCCTTCTTTCTTTTATTCCTTCCTTCTGTCTTTCTTCTTCTGAGCCAAGGTCTTGCTTTATAGCTCAGGTTGACTGGTACTTAGAACCCTCCCATTCCAGCCACAGGTGCCGGGTTTACAGACCTGCATGTGACTAGGCTTGCCTCAGAGCTCATTTTGTGACACCATTGTCACCAGAGTCAGAGTTTGTGTCTTCTGTAGATAGAACAGGTCTGGGGTGGAAAGTATCGTGGTGTCATAGGGTGGAGACATTTTTCATGATTTTCCCAGTCTTCTTAACCTGGTCAAGGGTCCCCTATGAGCCTTTTGATAGACACACAGCTATTTCCCTCTGGGAAGGGAAGGCCCTGCGTAAGCCACGGTAGTATTCAAGTTGGCTTGACAGTCCATGAAATTATGCTCAAAGATTGTAATGCAAATTCTCAATTAGTTTCATGTGCATTTGCTCAGAATGAATTACTCCCTT